>NC_080573.1:89011666-89332500 GCF_029962835.1 Magnolia sinica | reverse complement strand
TAGGTTGAGTTTGACCAGCTTGAGGAATCAGTCCGCTATCGACGAGTCGGGCCTGATATTGGTAGACAGATAGTGAGGTCTCTTCCACCCTCCTAGTTGTGCATCTGGATAGGGGCAGCAAGCTGGCGTAGAGTGTACTTGACCCCGATGATTATCCATACTGAGAACCGCACTGATTTGATGCTCTCATGAGGAGCTACATTCATATGTGGATGAGGATTGATATACTTGACTTGCATTCTGCATCGCATGGCCTTGATGTGGCCGATCGCATTCATGTTTTGCACCGCATGGCCTTGGTATGGCTAATTGCATACATGTGTTCATCAGCATGATCCCACATTTCTCTGACCTTGCATCCTGAGCACGCTCACATTGCGCACACACTTACACCACCCTCTAAGCTTTCTATAAGCTTATGCACGATTGATGCGTGCAGGTGATGTCAGGTCGTAGCCATAGCATAACAGCAGTAGGAGTGTGCGGTCGAGCCCTTTGGAGTTTTGTTATCTTGTATTTCCCTTTAGATGTATTGTACTTAAAGTTTTTGTTCATAGTGGATTTTGTGATGGTGTTCTTGTGTTTATTGTTCGTGGGTTATGCTTTTGGTTATGCTCATTACAATTGAACTGATGATTTGAAATCCTCCTTGTAGCATCCCAGGATCGGAACTTGGTGTATAGGTGCCGGGAGCCGGGAATGGGGTACTACGGAGGCTGTCGGCGCTAGATTCGGTGATCGGGAATTTTGTGAGCCCGGTTTCTGAGTTTGGGCCATGACAATATGTTCTCCTCATCAAAGCCCAATCCAAAGCCCATATAAGCCCACCATGAAACTTAAGGTCACCCTATATGACAGGAATTTGTAGCCCAATTTCATAATTAATCTTAAATAGTCATACTAGGCATCTAAATCACCTAATACAATGCAATGATCAAATCGTGGAGTATGCAATTAGATTGTTAATAGGATATTCATACATAAGAAGGGATGTTAATTTATAAAAATGAGTCATAACTAAAATTACGATTAAGTATCATAGTTTAAAAATTACAAAGACTACAATTTGATTAGTCATGATTAAAACAAGAAGAGAAAAGTATTTTGTAGTTGAAAGTACTAAGCTACGAGGCCACAAGTTGACAGCATCATGTAGGAATTGGTTACCCAGGTACGTGGCTCTTTAATAATCTTGCACCCTGCATATTGATATAAATTGAGTTCTAGTTATCCTTGAGTCGTTTGTCATTAGCATCACTATGCATTCCATGGCATGATATATTATGAGAAATAGTAACCAAATTCTTTACAACATCACGGATTGACCGTATTACAATAAGGATAATGATATTGAATCATGGACACCGGAAATATGAAAATAGTAGGGGATGATGTGCCCCTTGGGTTGAGAGACCCTAAACCCCAATGGTACCTTGGGATGCCTCACCGTTGGGCGAGATGGATACATGGACCATGGATTTGACTCCCACTGACAAGGCCAGGTTGAGAAGGGGTATGCTCGACCCGCCTTAGGGCTTAGTGGCAAATGGGGACCGGTTTGACCCGTCGGTGAGGAGAAGTGCGAATGAGGTCTGCTGCTAGTGTACACAATGTTGTTTATAATGTAAGACCCATATCTTAGCCCGTACTGTTCCGTTGGCTTTCGCGGTTCTCTTGGTCGAATTCTGACGACTCACGATCTTTAATCAGTAGTTGCGTGCGACCCTGAGTCGTATCCCATTTTCTAGAGTCGGCTCGACCCGAGACCTATACCCTTGCGACCGCGCCGTCGCCGCGGTTCCGACGTTGTGTCTCACTCACCGAGGTGATACCCATGCTAGGATATGTGGGTTCACGTTCAGTTCGAGAAAAACGCTGCGCGTTGCAATCCTGAGAATCCATAACATCAATCTCATCAATCCCATCAATCAAAGTACACATCACAAGCCATCACTCACCCTTGCTTCTCCTTACCCAAAGTCAATGCAACCCATGCTTAGCTCATTCTTTTCTTACAAAAGTTAAAAGAACCCATCCCTTTCCACTCCATCACCACTCCTCTCTCTCTCTCTCTCATTTCTCACTCTCCCAAGCAACTCCCAAAGAGAGGAAACGTCCAAGCTCTCCATGGGAAGAGCCATGTGTGGCCCACTCCCTACTACCCTATCTCCCATCTCCACCCTTGGATCATCATCCCCACCATTGAAGGAGCACTTTTGGAGCATTGAAAGGCTAGGGAGGAAGAAGAATGAGAGGCGGGTGCTTCTCCTTCTCTCTCTTTCTTTTATTTTTATTTATTTATTTATTTTATTTTGCTGATGAGGTGTGGCCCACCTTGATGGTGATCCACGTTTTCCATGTGGGACCCACCTAGAATGAGTTTTATTCACACTGTCTAGTGTCCCTAGGTACTGGACGTGTAGTGAGGGGTGACCAGACAGTGGGATGCACGTCTGGACATGCCATGTGAAAATAAAAATATCAGCTTGGTTTGAAGCTTTAGGTTGGGCTGCTCATGCAGGCCCCACCTTGAAGTATGGGTGTAATCCACACCGTCCATTCCATTCCGTAGCTCATTTTAGGCATTGAGCCAAAATATGAGCCCAATCTGATTTCCTGGTGGGCCATACCATAGAAAACTGTTACGGTTGAAAACCCACCTTGATGTGCTACTCGCCAAAACATACTAGATATTGGGCTCTTTTGGACGGTATCGAGCCATGGAATCCAACGGATGGAGTGGATTCACCTAATGCGGGCCCCACATGGGAAAAACCTCAGAAAAACTCTATTTTTTTTTAAAAAATAAAAATAAATAAGCAAGAGGCAACAGGTGCTGCTGCTAGTGCCAGAGGACACTGCACATCATCCTACTGCGCTCCTGCATTGGGCGTGAATGCCAGGGACATGGGTCCCACTTGTAGGCCCCACCGTGATGTGTGTTGTTCATTAACACCATGAATTTGTTCGGTCCCCTTTCGAGCAATGGCCCCCCCAAAAATCAGCCATATTTACAACTCAGGTAGCCCACATCACAGGAAACAGTGTAATTGAACGTCTACCATTTTAACCCTTTTGGGTGTCCCAGAAGTTTTAGATCTATATGAAATTTGTTTTTCCCCTTGATTTAGGTCTCTGTGACCTTATGAACGGATCGGATGGAGAATAAACGTTATGGTGGGCCCCACGTGGGACCCACCTTTTTGGGTTTGGATTGGCTGGACTACAGCAGCATATTGCTGTTATGGGTCGCCACTGTAATGTATGCGTCTTACATCCTCACCATCCATCTGTCCTGACAGTGGGACCCCACCTCGATGTATGTATTGTTTGGCCACGCCGTCCATCCGTGTGGACTTCACGTGAGGTATGGGATCTATCTGCACAGTCCATCCATCTCTTGCTAGTGGAGCCCACATGGGGTATACGTTATATCCTAAACTGTCTAAGAATGTGGACCCATCCTGATGCATGTATTTCATGCACACCGTCCACCCATGTGAGGCCAACCCTGCATGTGTCACACGTGCAGGTGGTAGGACCCACTTTGATGACTGTGTTCTATATGCACACCGTCCAGAGATCTCTGGACGGTGCTGCAGCACCTACCGTGATATATATATGTACGTCCATGCTGTCCACTTGTTTTGGACAGGCCATGCGACCCACCCCACACGTGCTGTACGTGTGGGGGGTGGGGTCCACCTTGATATATGTATTTTGTACCCGCACCATCCATCTCGGTGTTGTGTAGATCCATCATGATTATGATGTATGTATTTTATCAACTCTGTTCATGTGTTTTTGGCAGCTGTGGGCCCACCCCACATGTGGGGTACGTGTGGGGGGTGGGGCCCACCTCGTTTGTATATGTGTTGCATTCAACACCATCCATTTGGAGCCGACCATGATGTATGTGGCTTACATCCACGCTGTTCATCCATTTTGGGCTATGTGGACCCCCACCTTGATCTATGTGAATTATATCCACATCGTCCGTTCGGACAGGCAGTGTAGGGCACACCATAATGTATCTGTTTTATCTCTGCAGCCCGGCCTACCTTGTGATGTATCGTATATTCACACCATTCATTCATTTGGCCCCCACGTGATGTACGTGTTTAATGTTAGCTGTCCATTTAGTGGGGCCCATTTGGAATATGCAAGGCCCACTCGTGATGTATATTTACGGCCCACCTGATGTATGTAAGGCCCATTGGTGCGGCCTAACTATGAGGCCCATCATGGTGTGTTTTTGGCCCATGTACGGGGCCCACCTATTTGTATTTTGACCCCTATGACAGGGCCCACTTGCCTTGTATTTTGATGCCCGTGTGATAAGGCCCACCTTGTAATGTGTTGTTCGCACTGTCCATTCATGTGGCCCTCACGTGATGTACATGTTTTATCTAAGTTGTACATTAATGGGCCCATTTGAAATGAGCAGGGCCCAACCCACTGAGATGTATTTGAGGCCCAGTATATGGCCCATTAGATGTATATAAAACCTATCTATAGGGCCTGCATAGTGTATATTTGAGGCCCATGTGCAGGGCCCACCTGTCATGTATATGAGACCCATTAATGCAGTCCACTTGATGTATATTGAAGTCCATGGGTTGTAGCCCATTATGATGTATCTGATGGCCATGGGTCATGGCCCATGGTGATGTATATTAGGCCCGTGTATTTGGCCCATTGTGATGTATATTAAATCCTTGTAAGAGGCCACGAGCCCACTACATGTTTAACCTTGTGTGGGCTACTTCTTGGGAGCGATGTTGGTTAAATGGCTACATTGATGGGCAATGATGGCTTAATGTCCATGTTGTGACATTCCCTTAGGCCTTGTTTAGCCCATTCTCATTGAGGCTGATTATCGTAGCCGATTGTTGATTGACATGGCCGATTGCTAATTCTGATTGTTATGGCTGATTGACCGATTAACAATCGAGGCTAATTATCGTGACCGATTGTCGATTCCGAGTATCGATCGATTTTGATTGACGTGACTGATTGCCGATTAGCGATCAAGGCTGATTATCATGACCGATTATCGATTCCGATAATCATGGCTGATTGCCAATTCTAATTATCAAGGTCGATTATCGATCGATTCCGATTAACGTGGCCGATTGCCGATTCCGATATCGAAGCTGATTGTATAAGCCGATTGTTAAGGCCCAATGTGATGTATATGTGGCCCGTATTTGAGGCCTATTGGGATGTGCATTCAGCCCTTGTTTGAGGCCCAAAGTGATATATATGCGGCCCATATTTTAGGCCTGTTGTGATGCATATTCAGCCCATATTTAAGACCCAATGTGATGAATATAAGGTCTATGTGATGCATTCGAGGGCCAGGCGATAGAGCCCATTGTGATGTACTTTCGACCCATATGTGCGACCCATTGAGTTATAGATGTGGCTCAAGAGTGAGGCCCAGATGGCGAGGCTCGATGTGATGTATGAGAGGCCCAGCGATGCAGTTCACTTGTTGTATATTAGGCCATTGTGTGAGGCTATGAGTCCACTATATGTTAGGCTCTATGTGGGCCATTCCTTGGGAGCAATGTTGGTAAATGTCCATATTGTCAAGGCCAATTGTTGATGCCAGTTATTAATACCGATTACGAGAATGTGATAGCATAGCATCATGATACATGCCCATATGCATCATCTGCATGTTTGTTATGAGATGTGGTCGATCATTGCATATGTCCTTGAGTATCTTGTTATGAGACTCCTTGATAGGTGGAGGTTATCTCACATGAACACATGGTATGCATAGGATTGATACATGACTGGATTGTATGACTCATGTATCTTGCATTATGATTACTGTACGCCTTAGCGACATCGGGGTTGTAGCCTCCACAGGTATATCATGGATGGCCAGATGGGACACTAGAAATTTGTTCTAGCATCGGGCTGCTATAAATGGCCTGGGTGAAAATTCCTAAACCCTCTTGATACCAGAGGATGCCCCAACATCGAGAGCGAGTGGATACATGAGCGCCCAAGTGCTGAATACCAGGAGGCCGCGTCTCTCACTGTGTCGTGGTCGGTTAGGAGGGGGTAGGCCTTATCCGCCTAAGCATAGGGGGCATTACTAGGCTTAGTTTGACCAGCTCGTGAATGGGTTCGCTATCGACATGCCGGATCGGTATTGGCAGACTATTGGCCAGGCGGATAATAAGGTTTCTTACGCTCACTTGGACTGTGCGACTGGGAGAGCGGCAGTGCCATTTGGAGTGTACTAAACCCCGGTGATGATCCTAGAGAGGAACTGTACTGATATGTGGACTTATTGAGCAAGAGTTGCATACTCATTCATTCATTCATTCACTATCCACTCGGGTTGGTAATGCACAAGTATTTATTATGTGTACCTTCGCAATGGCAGGATTTCAGTTGGGGCGCGTGACTAACCTGAGATCAGGAGTTTACCACATTGAGTCTGACTATCCAAATTAGGTATAGGACTAGTTTGGATAGAAGTCCATTGTGATGGACCCCATAGCCTGCGATACTACGTACTACCATCCCGACTTCACACTCCAGCATGGTCATTCCATTCGTACCGCATATTACATTATATCTGTGGCATATGAAATTTTGGGTTATTGTGTTTTTGCATTTATATGGTCTAGATACAGCTGACGCTATTCGTGATCTCATCAGGAATTGCATATTGCATCACATTCTTGACATCTGATAGTTAACTCTTTATGACACCTCATTTGCATAGCTGTTCTATATTGCGTATTCTGATATTAATTGACTCATGGACTTATTCGTATTTCCACTTACTCTGTTATTATATGATTTATGATCTTATCAGTATTTCTACTTACTTTGATAATTCATGATCTTGTTAGCATTTCTGCTTATTCCGATATTGTATGATTTATGGATTACCAGTAATTCTGGTATTGTATGATGATGGCATTGGATTGAATACTTGGCACTTACCTTATACACACACTTACACCACCCTTAAAGCTTTCTATAAGCTTATACATGATAGATGCATGCAGGTGATGTTAGGTTGCAGTAGTGTTAAGGTTGGAGTGTGTAGCGGTCTTCTGGAGCTTGATTTTCGATTTATGTATTTCCCTTTTGTATTGTACTCAATGATTATATTAGTGGATATGTGATGATGATGTTGCCTTTGTGAATTGGGTAATCTTGTGGTTATGCTTATTGTGAGTTAAATGTATAAAAGAAAAAAAAAATCCTCCTTGTAGAATCCCAGGATCGAAATCTGGCGTATGGACGCTAGGAGTCGAGAATGGGGTACTATGGAGGCTGTCAGCAACGGATTCAACGATCAGGATTCCTGTGAATCCGATTTTCAGGTTTGAGGCATGACATATAACCCCATTGGTGGGTAGTGAGGTCGATTGCTAGTGTCTGACCCATGGACATCAACCCCGGTGGATCCTAAGTTCCAACAATATATTGATCATAGTCGATATGATGATGTTCAGGAGTAGTGCGGTCAAGTTCGTGGTGAGAGGACTATTGGTAGGTGTTTCTACAGCTAGCATACAATTATTTCATGCATTTCACAGATGATCACGCTTCATCATTCATTAAGACATCGCTTTGTACAGTTTATTACTTTTAGTAGTTCTTTCATTATATCTTTTATGTTAACTTATCTTGCGTACTTATCATGAGGACCTTGCATTTGTCAATTATATCTTTTATGTTAACCTATCTTGCGTACTTACCATGAAGAGTTTATAAGATTTACTTGTCTTTTAACCACTCAGGTAAAGGATCTAAAGAAGAAAAACAAGTAGCGACTATAAGTTGGGTGACAAGTCAAGGGAACTGATTTGAGTTTTGAAAATTTTGAATTGTACATGATGTCTATATGTATCGCGCAGACAAATGTTGCACTTTTGGAATTTTATAGTACTCAGTTTACTTGGTTGCAGATGTTAATTATCTTATCTCTAATGTTTCTTTTGTGAAGAATGAATGGTGAGATTTATCCTTTACATTACCTTGCCGGACGCCTAGATTGGGACTTAGTGTGTGAGCATTGGGTACCAATCTCGGAGTTCGATTTGTCACATGCCAGATCCGGTAGATATAGCAGTATTATAAGATTATCAGGTCTGGGCTGTGACACATTTGGTCCCATCGAAAATAATGTTCGATGCAACTGAAGACCACCTTCAGTGCGATCGAAGGTGGTGAAGCCTATCCAACGGCTTTCCTATCTATTTCAATGCGATTGAAGACTAGCCATTTCTGCCCATTTTATGACCATTTGAACTTGATTTCTTTATTAAGGAGATCCGGTCTTTGGACATTTTAAGGGTTTTTAGTGCAACTGAAGCCTAGGTGAATCCTTAATCATATCCCACATTATAAGCCTCATATTCCATGAGATTTGATTCATCATCTTGAGCTTTACTACTCTAATGAGGATTTTAAGCTCAATGTTGAAGATGAACTTAATATCCACCATTTTCTAGAGTTTACACCCAACCTCTATAGGTATATCATTTCTACATTCTCTATAAGCCCCTTCTAGGTGAATCCCTTAGGCTTTATAACTTTCTATTACTTGTAAGAGATTCACCATACCTCCTATCACCTTAGTCGCTACATCGGAACTTGTAAGGTGTTTGATCATGGAGCTGAAGCACTAACAACACATTAATATCATGATCGAGAGAGAAATTGAAGAACGAATTCAAGCATGAGAGAGATTTGAAGAAGAGTCTCAAGAATGATGCATCATCGAGGCTCGATTTGATAAATAAGTTTCATTGAGTGAGTCCATACTCTCTTTTCCTATGTAAGATTGAGATTAAGAGTCTGTGACCCAAACTTGATAGGTTCTTGTGTAGGACCTAGGCTATTATATATAGAGGAATTCACCAGACACAAGTGTGTAATTTTAAGTCTTTTTGGGAGCCTCTGGTAGGAGTAAACATAGGTCCTTGGATTAAGACCGATGTTGTTGATTAGCCGATAAAACTAACTCAAGTCTCTTGTGGAAGCCCTCAGTGGGAGTGTACGCTTGTAGGTTCATATGTAGCATAGAGATTCATGGTGAGCTTATAGAAAACCATATAAAGTCTTTAGTGGGAGTTGATTCTCGTGTACGATTATAAAGGTTAGAGACAAATCTATTTAAAACCTCTGATAGTGAAATCCGGTACACTCATGGGTTAAGTGTGCTTGTAGAGAGTGGAGTAAGAAAACCAAATTACTATACATACTTGTATTTGAGATTATCTTTAAGCACTTATTTAATTATGCTTATGTGATGAATGTTTAATTATATCTATGCATGATTAGAAGAATGCTAGGAGTTGATAGGTAACACATCCCACACATACATGTATGCTACTAATTATAGACTAGTTTCTTAATTGTCACATCCTTTGTAGTCTATGTGATTTGTCCCTCTAATGGATTGGAAGCCTTAGAGTTAATTACCTTAGTTTAATTAGCATATTAGTTTAAGTTGGCAATTGTGTTTAAAAGTCATAATTTTTATTTGGTCCTAATCACCTCACATCTAAGATATAGCTTTATATGCTTTAACATGTATATTCATGTCATCCCACCATGCAATTTCAATTACGAGTTATTATCACGTCCATTCGAACCATTATGGGTTGTCCTTTTCGCATGGACTTTTCTGGGTGGATAGTTCTTGTTAGGCGTGCCTTATAGTACTTTTCTAGGTAGCTAGTTCACCTTGAGTGTTCTTATTGCATGGTCTTTTCTGGGTGGCTAGGTCTCCTTAGGTATACCTTAGAGCATTTTTTTGGCTGGCTAGTTCTCCTTGGGCAACCTTTTTACCAGTTGGATGAGCATCCCCAGGTTTGTGAGCATGTTCATGTATTCATGCATTTAAATAAGAGTACCATTGTGATATTAATTAATGTAATGTATGCTTGTCTTTTGAACTCTGTCTTATTACTATCATGGCCATTGTGAATTATTTATTATAGACTTTTCCTAATAAAATGTGCATAACTATTGTGTTGTTTTGGTAAATCTTGGGGGTGTACCTTACTGGAATAGCCATTGACGCTATCAAAATATATTCAATAGTGTTGGAGATGTAGATGATGTGTAGGTTGGTGCTCATTTGGAGCCTAAGGAGTTGGATGATCTTACAGCTCTAGATTCTAGATTTTATTTATATTGATTTTGTACGTTCCTATATTTGTAAGTCTCGAGACATTGGTTTGTATAAGCCCTATCGGCAGCAACTTATATATCTTGTGTATCAGGAATGTATATAATAACTTTTACTTTATAATTGATTTGTCTTTCTTCTGTTGTGGTGCTCACTTTGTAGAAAATATTATATGGTGAAATGTTGGCTATCTTTAAAGGTTAACACTTGAGATATCAGAAAATGAGTACTAAACTCGGGTTACAAAAGCCGTGGTGTTACTTTCACACCCCAAACTCGGGAACCAGACTCATAAAATTTTTGGTCGTCGAATTTGGTACTGACAAACTCTGTAGTACCACATTCTCAGCTCCCAGCTCCCATGCACCAGGTTCCGATCCTGGGATTCTACAAGGAGGATTTTTCACGGTGATTTTTTTATAGTAAAGAAGCATAATCGCAAGTGTCCTCAACTCGTAAAACATCATCACCACATATCCACTAATATAATCTTTAAGTACAATGTTGAAAGGGAAAATGCATGATATAACAAAACTCCAAAAGATCGGGCATATGCTCCCGCATCAATGCAGCTACGGTCTAGCATAACCTGCACGTAATGAATATGCGTAAGCTTAATACAAAGCTTAGAGTGTGTGCATGTATGCGCAATACATGTGTTAAGCATACAAAAATCAGAGTAAGCGAAAATGATGGAGGGCCAAACTGGCAATTCTATAAATGTTATCAGCTATACCCAGGCTATGTAATGCGAAGGTTTACATGGACAAATGTCATATGCGAAAGATGCAATGCAATGTGCCAATCCTCCACTAGTCCACATGTCAGAATAATTCTCAATTGGATCATCACCGGGGTCTAGTACACTTCCGCCCATCATGCGTAAGACCAAGCAAGTGCAAAAGATCTCATTATTTACCTTGTCAGTGGTACACAAAAACCACCCGGTCCATCGATAACGAACCCATTTCTCGAGCTAGTTAAGCTCAACTTAGCATATGGCCCTCTACAACTAGGCGGCTAAGGCCAAAGCCCCTTCTAACTAACCTCGACACAATGGGAGACATAACCTAACGGTATCCAGCTATCGTGCGCTCATGTATCCATTTGGTCTAAACATTGGAGCATCCTATTGGTATCACAGGGTTTAAAGACTTTCACCCAGGGACACCTATGATGCCCTGTAACCCCAGTAATTTTTTGTGTTCATCATCTGCCAGCCATAACAAGGTTATGGGACCAACTCCCTGGTGTCTCTCAGGAGTAGATTTACGTGTCACATATAGTAAAGAATGCATGAATCAAACTATCCAAGGCATGCATCAAACCTACGTGTATCACGCAAATCATATAGAGTCCCCTAAGTGTCTCAAGCCGAATGACATATACTATGAACAATCGCCATCCACAACAGGCATACAAATGATGTGTATGGGCATATAATTGGACATGATATCCATTACACTAAGCATGTTATCAGTGTGTTCTACTAGGCTAAATGCATGAACATTTTATCATACATTCATGAGATAATCGGCCTTAATTGGCACATCATATGCCAAGAGTTGGAATCAAATGGCAGGCCTCAGTAGAAATGTAAAGGTTCATGTAGCATGGCCCACTTAAGACTAGAATCGGCTCCTTTTGTAGCTTATTAAGCATGGGGTAAAATACATACATCAAGGTAGGGTCCATTGGGAGGGACCGGAATGGACACCCACATGTACAACATGTGTGTCACTAGGCTAGCAATCCATTTGGGCACATGGCCCACTAATGATGTCTAAAAAATAATCAGATTATCAATGACATTACTATAATTACTTTAGTAGGATGATCCGCACCGTCTGATCATTACTAATGTATATCAATAGTTACAGATCATTGGTTAGTCACTAGGATGTGATCATATGCTCATGACCCATCTAAGTCCTAGGATTTCATCAGTTTAGGCAAAGTATATGCTTAAATGGATTTAATATAACCATAGTTTCAACATTCACACACCTACTAATTTAGGTATTGAATCTAAGATGTCAAACATAACTAAAGACCTAAGGGATCCCGAATCGAGGGATTTCCAAGTACAAGGGATCTCGAATCCAAGGATTCCCAAGTCCAAGGGATCCCAAAACCAAGAAATCCTAAGTCTAAGAGGTTTCTACCCCCACATATCCTTGTGGTGTGGGCCACCTTAGATCTGGATTAGCCTGAGTTTTGGGCCCATGGCTTAACATGATTTGATAAGATGGATGAATGGAGTGGATAGGATACATACATCATGTAGGGTGTTGAGGGTCAAATATTGCATATTGAACCCCATTTATATCTTGGTTTTATAAACATGATATTGCTTAATGTCCTATTTTACTCATGTTTGTGTTGCAAGGTGAATATAAGAGCATGGATTGGAAAAGGTGTTAAAAGCATGGATTTGACGCTCAAAGATCACCAGGGCAAAGAATGGATCTTATGAGACAAAGATTGAAGGTTATAAGGTCCCAAGATTTAATAAAACCAAGTGGAAAAGGAATGAAGTCGAAAGAACAAGTGCGGAATACACATTGATTGTGTCATCAATCACCTTTCGATGACATCGAAGACACATTCGATGACACCGAACACAGGTCGATGAGATCGAATTTATGAAGGAAAATTGAGTTGTTTGCTAGACAAATTGAAGACGTTTTTCGATGACTTAAAGCCTTACTCGATGACATCGAAGGCCGCTTAGATGACATCGAATTTTTTGTGGAAATTCGGCAAAACTTGCTCGACACATTGGGCACCATATTCGATTACTCAAAGGCTTCCTCGATGATATTGAAGACCTCCTCGATGACATCGAAGATCGCTTCG
Organism: Magnolia sinica; assembly: GCF_029962835.1. Classification (NCBI taxonomy): domain Eukaryota; kingdom Viridiplantae; phylum Streptophyta; class Magnoliopsida; order Magnoliales; family Magnoliaceae; genus Magnolia; species Magnolia sinica. Next base: position 89,319,461 of record NC_080573.1, on the reverse strand, counting down.
ATGACATCGAATTTATTGAAGAAATTGAATAAACTCTCTAGACAGTTTTGGACACATTATCGATTTCTCGAACAATGAGTGATGACATCAAAAGTAGGTTCGATGACATAGAAGGTTACAGAGTCTAGATGAAGTTACAAAAGCGTGAGAAAATCACGTATAAAAGACACATTCGATTACATCGAAGCTAGTTCGATGTCATCAAACGAATCATGTGAAATTACGTAGAGTTATGCGGAGTGCGAAAATTTGAGGCAGTTTCCAAATTTTTCTAAGGAGGTGCGAAAGGAGGTGTTGCACAACTATAAATAGGAGTCCCCAGGGCATCAATTTAGTGTTTGGAAGAGTGAAGCACTGGGGTGGAGAGGCGTCGCCAAGCATTTTTCTTCTTTCTTCCTTAGCTTTTCATGTTTTCTTTTAGGGTTTTAAATCCGATCATGTCTATGGTTGGCTAAACCTCTTAGCTAGGGCTAAGAGGTGAAGCTTGTAGTGTGATGGGATGTTCGTATTGCTTTGATTCATGTTTATGTTAAATTCTCTTTGATTTTAGTTTGATATTTAAGGAATACTTTCAGTTCTTAACGGTTTGTTGTGACTCAAATTACAATAGATCTGCAATAGCTTTGAGTATATTCTTTTCATGTTTGAGTTTATCAAATTAGGAAATCCTGTTGTTCACTATCATCCCTTAGGCATGGTTGGATGATGAAATCCCTTCTAATCTTCACAATTCTCCTATGTTGGTTATGAATTGGTATATCTTATTATGACTCATCGTCTCTTGGGCATGGTTTTGTGATGGAATCACTTCCAATCCTCACAACTCTCATCCATTAAGAATTAGGTCAAAGGAAGTTCAGATTTGATTTTATTGAAATATCTTCCAACTGGATAGGATATGATTCTAATTCCAGTTGTGTCCTTGAATCAAGCATAGATCTCCCTGATTGATACAAGTTCCCACCTTTGAATATCTTAAGTTTTTCATTAAATCTCTCACAATTACTCCTTTTATTTCCAAATTTAGATTTGCATCTTCTACTACTTCTACTTCTAGATGCTTTCAGAATAGTCACGAGATTAGTCCCTACGGATTCAACCTCAGTCTCACCGAGATTATTACTGCATCGTGACCCTAGACTTGGGGTTGTGAACAAGTTTTTGGCGCCGTTGTCGGGGACTACCGATTGCTTTTTTATGAGATTAACTGGTTTTGGAATCAGTTTAAGATTAGGGTTTTTCTACTTTCTATTTTTTCGGTTAGAGTTTTTTTAAGTTATTGTAGAAACTAACTTAACTTTGTATTGCTAGTTTTAGAAACTTTCCTTTTTTCTGTTTTTAGAAAATAATTTACTTTCTAATTCTAGGATAGAAACTTTTCTAATTTGTTTTTAGAAACTAACTTTTTATTTTTTTAGAAACTAATTCACTTTCCTTCTTCTTTTTTTTTTTTGCAAGATCCCAATATAGAAACTTCTAATTTGGTAACTTCTTTTTAATTCTCTCTCTTTCTATTTCTAGATTTCTATTTCTCCTTTTCTTTTAGGTTTAGGTTAGATTCTGAAATTGAGGGCTGAGAGTGTTTTATGCCCAAGTGGGTCCATGATAACACTTGGCATCTTTTAAGTGAAGGAGGATTGGTTGAGGGGTTATCTATCCATCACAGGATTAGACACCACTCAAGATCCACAAAGTTAACTGAAGTTATAGCTGCCAATCAACTAGCCAATCAACCTCCAAATCCACCTCAACCTAGGGTTGAGGAAATCTAGGATGAGAATGAGATGCATCAAGCACCCACGCCTCGTACTTTATGAGATTATTTACAATCGGTGGGGGTGAGCACGCCCTCATGCATGGTTTTTCTAGAAAATATGGAATATATGGATATTAAGCCAGGGGTGATCCAACTCCTTCCAAAATTCTATGGACTTGAATAAGAAAATTCATATTTTCACTTGAAAGAATTTGATGAGATCATAGTCACCTTATACTTTCCTAACATGTCTGAGGATATGGTTAGGCTTAAACTCCTTCCCTTTTCTTTAAAAGAGAAAGCTAAGACGTGGTTGCATTCACTACGTCCTCGATCTATTAGTAGATGGAACGATATGATAAGGGAGTTCATAAAGAAAAATTTCCCACACTATAAAACGAACACCCTTAGAAAGTCAATCATGAACTTCATCCAAAAGGAAGATGAAACATTCTTCCAATGTTGGAAGCAGTTCAAGGATCTTGTCAGTTCATGCCGATAATACGGTTTTGAAATGTGGCCTATTCTACACCTTTTTTATGATGGACTGACATCTTCCATGCATCAATTGGTTGAGACAATGTGCAATGGGGAATTCATGATAAAAAATGTCGATGATGTGTGGGATAATTGAACAAACTTGCTGAAAACGCACAATCATGGGACGTCTACCCAAAATCGAGCACCACCTCTAGGCTCGCTTAATCAAAAGAGAGGGGATTATGCCTTCTGAAAGAGGATGATGATATCAATGCTAAAGTGGCTAATCTCGTGAGGAAATTTGAGGCCATGAAACTAAAGAAGGATATGGCTAAGGAAATTGTTTGCGGTATTTGTGCTTGCAACATTCACATAACTGAAAATTCCCCAACAACATATGCTTTTCAAGAGGTACTGAATGAGCAATCTAATGCCGTGAATAATTACCAAAGGCCTTTCAATGGACCCACCTCCATTGTATGTAATCCTAGTTAGAGAAATAATCCCAATTTCAGTTGGAGGAATGGACAAACTGCTACTCCTCGAGGATTCTTTAATCAAATTCCAAATCAAGGGAAACCTTAAGAGGATCCTGTTCTAAAGCATCTTCAAAATCAAGAGCATTTCAATCAGGGGATGTTACAAGCCTTTCAAGACCTTACAAAGGCCATACAAGGGCTTGGGACAAAGAATGTGATTGGGAATAAGGGAAGCCTTCCAGCTTAACCTCTTCCCAATCCAAAACCGCAATATGAAGTCAGTGACCTAAGCTCTTCAAATCAGATGGAGTAAGCTAAATCTATCACCACTCTTAGGAGTGGGAAGACCATTGACAAAACTATTCTGGTCAGGGTTGAAAAGCCTAAGGATCTAGAAGAAGATAACAATAATAGATCTAGCACTGCTCCATAAGAATTAGAATTGAAACTTCAAGGTAAGCCTATTGCACCATTCCCCCAATGGTTGATTGCACCAAAACCTCTCTCTAACTCTCAGAACATTCTAGAGGTGTTGAAATAAGTGAAGGTCAATATTCCTTTACTTGATGCCGAAAAACAAATACCTTCATATGCCAAATTTCTGAAAGACTTATGTACGACCAAAAGACAGCAAAATATTCAAAAGAAAATCTTTTTAACAGAATAAGTGAGTGCCATCCTAAATCAAGATGTGCCACAGAAATACAAGGATCTGATTAACCCAACCATTACTTGTGTAATTAGGAATTACTGGACTGAGCACACACTTCTTGACTTAGGAGCGAGTGTAAATTTGCTCCCATACTCAGTCTACAAACAACTGGGTCTAGGTGAATTAAAACCCACTTAGACTACATTACAACTTGCCAATCGCTTAGTTCATATACTGAGAGGGGTAATCGAGGATGTGTTGGTCTAGGTTGACAAATTCTTCTACTCGGTAGATTTTATTGTCCTTGATACTCAACCCATCGTGGATATAAGCACTCAAATTTCTGTCATCCTTGGTCAACCATTCCTTGCCACATCAAATGCAATCATCAATTGTAGGAATGGAGTCATGAATTTATCTTTTGGGAATATGACTGTAAGTGTTATAATGTATAAAACACACTCTTGTTTGTCAAATTTCAATGAGATAAAACAACCTATGATATAGTTCACCTTTAAGTACAAGTAATGAAGTTGGAAAGTGCAAGCTTAAGTACAAGTCATGAAGTTGGAAAGTTCAAGCTGAAATAAGTTTAAGTTCTACTATACTTAAAGAAGAAGATCAAGCTCCACCTTCGACTATACTTCAAGTATAAGATCAACTATGCTTTATTGAAGATTTGAGAAGAACATTTAAGCTTTACATTTCAATGTCCAGTCTTCTCAGGTATAATAGACCCTAAAAAGACCTTAGGCTTAGGTAGTTTTAAAAGACAAACTAATATGGGTTTTTATACTTTAGTTAGGTTTAAGTTCGACTAGTATATGCCTTGGTTCGACTGGTCTAAGTTGTGGCTCGACTAGCCTAAGATAATCTTCGACCAGTTCAAGTTTGAAATAAAAAAATGGATATTTCTGGTGCTTTCTCGACCAGTCGAGTAGACTGCTCGACTGTCGAAGAGAGACCTTCGACCAGTCGAGGGTTGCTCGATTCAAAGTCCAACAACCATATTTTGGCTCCCTCGACTAGTCGAGTAGGGCCCTCTACTAGTCGAGTAGGGCCTTCGACCATTCAAAGAATAGTTTTATCCGATCGTGTGCAAATTTTGAAATTTTATTAGATCTTAGATGAGTAGAAGGAAACATTAGACTAGTCAAAGCAATAACATTTCTAACTATAAATAGAGGCCTTCTCTCATTCCGAAATTAGTCATTCAAGTTAAGAAAAGCATTCACCAAGAGAGAGAGAGAAGTCCCCACTATCTCCAAGCTATTGCTTGGTATTTTAATATTTTGTTTATATAGCTTTTTATTTTAATTCCTTGATCTCTTTTCATGAATCTTATTCTTTAAAGAGAGTAATTGCTCTTCTTTGAGATCTTGAGGAATTCAAATAAGTAGCATTTAGTTTTGAATTAATTTAAAATAAATCTAGAACCTAGAACCCTTGTTTATTTTACTGGACATTGAACATTCTACTTCAAACGAAGTGGTTCTATCGGCTACATCAAAAATGTCTTCAAAGAGAAGATAAGTGTAATTCCATTCTTTGTATTTTGGTTTCTTTGAGATAACCAAAAAATCTCATGTGTTGGTTTTGACTGAGATAACAAGAAAATCTTAGTATGGGGTTTTTGTTTGTGATAACCCTTCTAAAAACATAGCTGTGTAAGGTTTTAAGGTGAACCTATGAAAACTTTATTTTTAGTGAATGCCAATATCATGTGGGTTGTGATTATTGGGAGTGGAGTAGGTGTGGCTGTTTGAGAACAGTTGGTCTGTACACTGAACCACTATAACTCCGGCTGTTGTGGTGAATGTTTAATTTTTGTATTTATGGTGAATGGTTGTAACTTTATTTCTACACTAGTGAATGATTGTAATAGATAGGTTTATTATCTCTTGCTTGGTTTGAAGTCTTGATCCTTACAAATGTTCGTGAAATCAAGTTGTCCTACCTAAAACTTTATTTTTTGTGTAAGGTTGTCCTACGAACTAAGTTTGAATCAATCTTCCAATACTAGTGCTATTGAGATTTGTGATTTATTCTAATTTATTTATGATTTCAGTACTTTAAGTTTTTATTTTGCATAGTCCTATTCACCCCCCCTTTAGGGCTGTTAAGCTCACCTTTTTCAGGTGGTATCAAAGCTAAGTTGCTTATATTGTTAGATTAAGTTCCTTAAGTTTAAAAGATCTAGAGCTTTCATTATGTCAAATTTCGATAACTTCTCTATTATCAGGCCACGACCTTTTAATGGCTCCAACTATGCATACTGGAAAGCCAGAATGAGAATTTTTCTAAAATCCTTAAATGAAAGCGTGTGGCAAGCCATTGTAACCAAATGGAAACCACCTATGTTTGAAGTTCTAGGCAGTAATGGAACTAAATCTATGAAAGAAACTACATTCTATTTATAGATTACACCTTAGAAAAGTGAAAGCAGTGCAAATGCTAAGGCCATAAATGTCATAACTTGTGCTTTATCACTTGATGAATTCAAATGAATCATTTCATGTGATACAGCTAAACGAGTCTGTGATATTCTTGAAATGACACATGAAGGAATTATTATAGTCAAGGAATCTAAAAGTTCAAATCCTCACTACAAAATTTGAGAAAGTTCGTATGGAAGAAAATGAAACTTTCATGAACTTCTATACAAAATTAAATGATATAGTAAATTTCATGTGGGGTCTAGGAGATGAAATCCCAAAAAGCAAGGTTTGTGCTAAAATTCTGCAATCTCTTCCTGAGAGATTCAATTCCAAAGTAACTGTCATTTAGGAATTAAGAGACACCGATCTAATGAAGGTTGAGGAGTTAATTGGTTCTCTTCAAATGTATGAGTTACATTTTAAAGCTCCTAAAGGTAAGTCCATTGCTCTTAAATCATCTAAATTTGTTTCAAAAGATAACTGTGTTAATTCTAATGTTAAAGATATAGAAGATGATATGGCTTTACTCGCTAAGAAATTTTATAGAATTTTAAAAAACTAGAAAAGATCTGATTTTTAAAAACCATCTGACAAAAGAAAAGAAAAATCTAAATCTTGGAAATCTGTAAAAGACTTAATGTTTCAACTGCCATGAATACGAGCATTTGGCAAATAAATGTCCTAAAAGGAATAGATAAAAAAGAAAGGGCATAATAACTACTTGGGATGAATCATCTAGCTCTGAAAGTTCTTCTGAGTCATATGAATTAGAACAAGAAAATTCAAATGAAGTAAAAGCCTTGTTGACTATAGCTAGAGTTGCCTCCTCAGATAGTTGTAATTTATCTAATTATGATAATCTTAGGAGTGACCCTGAAAATGAGATTGAAGATGATCTTTAAGATGCCTACAATGCCTTATACAGGGAAGTTTCAAAATTGTTGTCAAACTAAAAATTCAAATGGAAAAATATCTTAAACTAAAAGAAGAACTTAAAAAAATATATTTTGAAAAAATCTCATCTTTCCGATTGTTCTGAAAAAATAAAACTTGATTTAAATTTCAAAACCTTATAATTAGAGAAACTCAGGATTGAAAATGAGAATCTAAAACTCAAAGTTTCTTCTCTTTTGAGTTCTAAGGATATTTGGAGATATGCCCATGGAGACCCTAAGCTGGAAAAGCTATTAGCCGCATCCAGAAATGTGGCAATAAATCAGGTCTGAGCTATATCAAAGATAGTTCACTGAAAAATAAAAATGCATCTCCTATATTTGTAAAAGGAGAATCCTTAAACCTTGAAGGTAAGAACTTGAGAAATTTTAATCGAAATGATTTTAAAAATTCAAAACCTTTTTAAGTTTCTAAGATTAATTCTAATACTATCAGCTACAAAAATCAAAGATTTAATAAACCTCCTTTGGTTGAAAAAATAGCGGACTAACTCAAAGAGCTTCTTAAATCTGACTGAAACGAAATCGGAGTTAATAGGCACTAGAATAATTTTAACTCCCAAAAATGGAGAAAATCCAATGAAATTCTAAACCTATAGCCATATTGGAATGGGTTCCAAAGGTTACATGTCTTCTTGCCCACACAACCTTCAAAGCCACTAGCCATTTAAAATGGTACCTGGACAGTGGATGTTCAAGACATATGACAGGTGACAAAGAAATATTCACCAACTTCAGAGAAGTAAACGGCGGATCAGTTACTTTTAGTGATGGAAGCAACTGCAGAATTATAAGCCATGGTACTATTCAACTCTCTAATATCCCTCCCTTTAAGAATGTACTGTATGTTGAAGGTCTAAAACATAACCTCCTAAGTATATCTCAAATCTATAATAACAAACATAGCGTGATGTTTACAAATCATGGATGTGAGATATCAAATGAGAAGGGAAGTGTGATATTAAATGGTTGTAGAACTTCTACGAATTGTTATATTATTAATAACTCATGTTGTTCTAATTTCTCATGTTACATGGTCCAAATAGATGAAATGAAACTATGGCATAAACATCTTGGGCATGTCAACTTTAAAGATCTTTATAGCTTGCGCAAAAGAGATCAGATTCATGGCCTACCCAAATTTTTTTTAAAAAAAAGGCAAAAAATATTTGTGGCGTATGTCAGATTGGCAAGCAAATCAAGAGTAGTTACAAAAAAGTGAACTCTTTAGCCACATCCCAACCCCTTGAACTACTCCATATGGACTTAGTAGGACCAACGAGAATGGAGAGTAGAGGTAGAAAGAAGTATATTCTGGTTATTGTAGATGATTTTACCAGATATACTTAGGTAGCTTTCTTGAGAGAAAATTTTGAAACTCTTGATGAAGCTAGAAGAATTCTAAAATGAATTCAAACTGAAAAAGAAGTCATGTGATCAAGATAAGAAGTGGTCATGGTACTGAGTTTGAAAATAATAATTTTGAGAAGTACTGTACAGACCATGGTATATCACATGATTTCTTAGCTCCTAAAATACTTCAATAAAATGGGGTTGTTAAAAGAAAGAACAAAATATTACAGGAAATGGCCAATGTAATTCTAAATAGCATGAATTTATCGAAAAACTTATTGGCTGAAGCTATTAATACTACTTGCTACATTATAAATTGTGTGTATGTTAGAAAAGCAAAAGATAAAACAACCTATGAGTCATGGTCTAATAAGAAGCCAACTATTAAATACTTTAGAACTTTTGGAAGTAAATGTTACATTTTACGTGATTGGGAAAATTTGTGTAAGTTTGAAGTAAAGAGTGATGATGGAATATTCTTGGGTTATGCTCTGAATAGTCGATATCGTGTTCTTAACAAAAGACCAGGAGTGATTTAGGAATTGATTAACGTTTTAATTGATGATCACCTGATCACACCCACACTAAGTCAAGATAATGATAAAGTCAACATTATCAATAAACCTGACTCTTCATCTAAATCAAATAATTCTGAATTAAGGTTAGTCAAAGACCATCCAACTGATCAGATATTAGGTAACCCTCGTACTAGTGTTCAGACAAGAAAACAGTTAGAGAATATCTATAACTATGTCTGCTTCACTTTTCAAATTGAACCGGCAAATGTAAATGAAGCACTTGTCGATGAAAGTTGGATTTTGGCTATGCAAAAAGAGTTAAATCAATTTGTTGAAAATGATATTTGGTATTTGGTTCCCAGACCTTCTAATAAACATATAATTAGAACCAAATGGATTTTTAAGTACAAATCTGATGAAATGGAAAATATCATTAGAAACAAGGCTAGTCTGGTCATATAAGGCTACACTCAGATTGAAGGAATTGACTATGATGAAACCTTTGCACCAATTGCATGCCTTGAATCCATTAGATTATTTATATCAATTGCTTGCTATAAAAAATTCAAGATATATCAAATGGATGTTAAAAGTACATTTCTAAACGGTGATTTACATAAAGAGATATATGTTGAACAACCTAAGGGTTTTGAGGACCCTAAACTCTAAGATCATGTATCGTCTTAAAAAGGCACTTTATAAATTAAAACAAGCTCCCAGGGCTTTGTATGAAAAGTTGACAAAATTTTTGTTTAGTCACAACTTTATCATGGGAAGCATTAATAAAACTTTATTTGTAAAAAAATATAATGAACATATATTGATTGTACAAATCTACATTGATGATATTATTTATGGATCTATAAGCACTAACTTGTCCATTGAGCTTGCAAATCTGATGAAATCCAAGTTTAAAATGAGTATGGTTGGAGAATTAGATTACTTTCTTAGTTTACAAGTAAAACAACAGGAAGATAGTATTTTTATTTCTCAAACCAAATATGCTTTAAATTTGGTAAAGAAATTTGGATTCGAGAATGGTAAAAAGTTTAATACTCCTATGAGTACAACTCTCAAACTCTTTAAGGATGAAACTGGTAAAAGTATAGACTCTCGCTTATATCGAAGCATGATTGGTAGTCTTTTATACTTAACTGCTAGTAGACCAGATATTACTTTTAGCATTAGAATTTTTACTAGATATCAGTCTGATCCTAAGGAATCTCATCTAATTGTTGTTAAATGCATAATCAAATATGTCACAAGTTTTGCTTGTTTTGGTCCATGGTATCCATATCATACAAATGTACTACTTGCCGGATATACCGATGCTGACTGGGTAGGAAACATTAATGATAAAAAATCTACCAATGGTGGATATTTCTATAGGAAATTGTTTAGTTTCCTGGCTCAGCAAGAAATAAAATTCTGTATCACTATCTATAGTTGAAGGTGAATACATCGCAGCTGGTAATGCTAGTACCCAGCTGGTCTGGATGAAAAGAATGTCAGTTGATTATGGGATTGTACAAGATACTATGATACTATATTGTGATAACTCAAGCGCTATTAATATTTCAAAAAATCTCATTCAACATTCTTGTACGAATTGACATTCGATATCATTACATTCGAGAATTACTTGAAGACAAAATCATTTCATTATAATACATTTAGATGGAAAAGCAGCTTGCAGACATTATGACCAAACCACTTGACAGAAATAAATTTTTTAAATTAAAACATGATATTGGTCTGTGCACTTTCAATTAATTAAATCATGTTGTTTATGCATTTTGAGTATTTGTATGTTTATAAGTTAATAATGGAAAACATATAAATCTAAAAAATTTACAATATATATATATATATATACATTTAAAATTTTCTTGCTACACGACCAATCGAGCACGTACTCAACCAGTCGAAGTGTGCGGGTGGGCCTTCTTAAAAGAGGGGAAATCACTTTTTCTTCTTCGTTTTGCTCATCTTCCTCGACTAGCCTTTGCTCAACTCGCTGAACACATCTCCATAGAATCATTGTAAGTGGTTTATTTTTTATTTCTTTCTAGATTTGGGTTCCTTGTAGCTAGTTAGTCTTCATTTTGTTACTGATTTGAGATTTACATCCTTTCCATGGAGGGTTTTTGTGTAAAAATCTGATTTAAGCTAAACCCATCTTTAATTATTCTTTTACAAAATTTACATGGAGCATCAGTCTAAGATGAAGGCTTTACGCAAGGTCCCTAACGGCTCCTCCTCCCAGACGACTCTAGTTAGGGTGAGAACCCTAAGAGCTCCTGAAGAAGATTCAGAGCATGTAAGGGATCTCCGGACTATAGATACTATTATAGAAAGGACTGTTGATCTTAATCACATTGTTTCGTTCAAACTTGTGCCCATTCTTTCTGTCGTTGGTTGTGAAAATATTCTAGGTTGGGCCGAAATAGCATACCGCTCCATAGCTCAAGGGATGTATGCATCAATAGGAGAGTTGTCTTTTGAAAACCTTAAATTCTCTATTAATTTTAGAGAATGGACATTTTTGGTTGATTGACACCTAATCTCAGGATTGCTTGATGTGAATGTGAATGATGAAGGCATACCCATTCCTCCACTTGGTGATAGAATGTTTAAATCTGAGCGTTGGGATATTACCCGTAAACTATGTCGGTTTAATGTAGAATGGAGTTCTAATAATGCTCTTTATGCCACCTAGATGATTCCAAGATTCAGGGTCCATCATATTTTTACATTTAATGTGTATCCTCGTTTTAAGAATAAGTCTGAATTTACTCCCTTTATGACTCGTATTCTTCATGTTGTTGCATCTGGCATTCCTATTTGTCTTCCATCATTGATATGTTACTTGATTATTCAATTTCGAATCCATCTGGGTCATGGGTCGATTCCTTTTACATATCTCATAACAACTCTTGCTATCCATTGATAATGGGTCGATTCCATCGACTGAGGCGCCAGAGTCTACTCCTCCTTTTGATAATATATGAACATTCACAATATGAATTTGGCATACCTCCCCGATTAAAGAGATGAAGAAAATGTTGAAAAAGAAGAATCGACATTACCAGAGGACACATCAATGGATGATATTTTTGTAGAACTGGAATCAGATGATGAAGCTGATCTTGAGTATCAACCATCTCAGGTTGATGATCGGCTTAAGTCTTTAGAAGAAAAGGTTGTTGAGTTAAAGGTATCATAAGACAATCTAGCTGAAAGTCATAAATCTTCAATGAAGCATATGCGTAAATACTTTTATCGCATTACTAGAAGACTTCACTAGATCGACCCATCTATACCTCCTCCATCTTCTTCTAGATCTGATTAGATTGCTGTCATTTTATTTTTGGATTGTATAACTTTATACTATGTGTGTTGGATAATAACTCTCCCATACTCCTTTCGTATATCCTTGTTGATGACTTGACATTAACTCTTAATTGCCATTCTCTATGCATTTTTCTCTTATTGGTCTACTATTTTGGCTGTGATTTATAGATTTTACTCACATGTGTATTCTTACCTTTGTCATTTTGTGACAAAAAGGGGGAGAGATTACTAATTTGAAAAGTAGATTCAATAATTTATGCATTATATTGAATTTTGATAAAATTGATATGTGGATGATTGTTGGGAGTTTTGTGTTGAAAATGTATTATTTGTCATAACACAGGATAATCTCACATTGAGGGGGAGTAAATTTTGCTGATTCAATAGAGCTACAACTTCTATAAACATGGAAATCAAGCTTACAGTATGGATGTTGTTATGATAAGTGTTTTGTCACGAATTTGATAAAGGGGGAGATTATAAGTGCTATAATGTATAAAGCATACTCTTATTTGTCAAATTTCAATGAGATAAAACAACTGATGATATAGTTTACCATCAAGTGAATCAAGAAGATGGAAAGTTCACCTTTAAGTACAAGTAATGAACTTGGAAAGTGCAAGCTTAAGTACTAGTCATGAAGTTGGAAAGTTCAAGCTAAAATGAGTTTATTAAGTTCTACTGCACTTAAAGTAGAAGATCAAGCTCCACATTCGACTACACTTCAAGTATAAGATCAACTATGTTTTATTGAAGATTCAAGAAGAAGATTCAAGCTTTACACTTCAATGTCTAATCTTCTCAGGTATAATAGACCCTAGAAAGATCTTAGACTTAGGTGCTTTCAAAAGACAAACTAATATGGATTTTATACTTTGGTTAGGTTTAAGTTCGACTAGTCTTGGCCTTGGTTCGACTAGTCTAAGCTATGGCTCGACTAGAAGTCTAGTAACCATATTTTAGCTACCTCGACCAGTCAAAGAACAGTTTTATCCGATCGCGCCTAAAATTTGAAATTTTGTTAGATCTTAGACGAGTTGAATGAGACCTTATATGAGTCGAAGCAACAACATTTCTAACTATAAACAGATGCCTTCTCTCATTCTAAAATTAGTCATTCATGCTAAGAAAAGCCTTCACCAAGAGAGAGAGGTCCCCACTATCTTCAAGCTATTGCGTGGTATTTTAACATTTTATTTATATAGCTTTTTGTTTTAATTCCTTGATCCCTTTTCTTGAATCTTATTCTTTAAAGAAAGTAATTTCTCTTCTTTGAGATTGTGAGGAATTCAAATAACTAGCCTTTGGTTTGCATTAATTTAAAATCAATCTAGAACCTAGAAGCCTTGTTTGTGTTACTGGACATTAAACATTTTACTTCAAGCGAAGCAGTTCTACCAGCAACATCGAAAATGTCTTCAAAGAGAAGATAAGTATAATTCTATTCTTTGTATTTTGGTTTCTTTGAGATAGCCAGAAAATCTCATGTGTTGGTTTTGACTGGGATAGCCAGAAAATCTCGGTGTGGGGTTTTTGTTTGTGATATCCCTTCTAAAATCACAACTGTCACTACTAAAAAATACGGCAACGCTGATAGCTAAAAATCGTTGGCATTGACCTTCCCCGATGACTAAAATTCGTCGCAAGGTTTGTTAGGAAAGGGGGCGTCGGCATTGCTCGCCGACAACTCAGGGCGATGGTTTTAGTTGTCGGCGTTTTCGATGGCTAAAACCGTTGGTGTTATCCATTCGTCAATGGTTTTTAGTCGTCGGCATTTCTCATTTAATTAAAAAAATTTGAGGGGATTTTCTAATCAGTGCACACATTCAAAACTACCTTAATACCAATTTCAGAAACATTCTCCAAAGCCCTAAACCAACCAACCTATTTGAAAACGAAGTCAACACAAATGAAAAGGAATAAATGAAAATCAGATCTACCATCCAAATCCTAAATAAATAAAATATGTATTTACATAAAAAATTGATCGTATGTCATGACTACTCCGTCTAAATGCAATCTTAGGAGGAACATTGAAATAATAATTAAATCTATGATAACAAAAAATATATATCCCAATTCTTGCAAATCCTATGAGGTAAATCTTTCAAACTATAAGCTAATTCTCACCTTCTTAGTGGAGATAATGATTGCATTCAAACAAACGTATAAACTAAAGTTTGATCAATAAATAAACTTTGGACAGTTTGGATTAAACTACCTATAATGATTACTGTAGATGAATCTGAAGCTTCGAAACCAACTAGCAAACCTTTGAGTTCTCAATGAATTACCTAAAATAAGATTTGGATTTAGTCTCCAAAAACAATCAATAACAAGAGTTGAGAGGAAAGATAAAATCAAATCAATAAACTTCAAAAAATCAAATACAACAAATAAAACAAAAATTGTCATTAAAGAGAATTAAAGGATATTCCACCTGCCAAGGGATCCTTCACAGAAGAGAAATAAAGTAGCAAATTAAATACAATAGAGAAAATAAATAATAATAAAAAAGATGCCCCCATGATCATATTTAGAATAACCCCAAAGGCTATAAGGACCTTTCTTCTTCTTACTGACAACAAACTGGAATTTATTTGACCACAATTACATTACCCAAGATTAAATGAAAATCATACCAAAAAACATACTTTTATGCGCTCTGGTGCATGGATTGTAACATATTGAAATCCAATTTGCTAGCTGGGGTGAGCTAATCTCTTCATTTTTGAACCTATTTTTCATTTCATGGCATGTAACATTTGGATTAGGTGTAGGTTGGGCACCTAAGGATGGACTTCTAGTCAGATTGGGTTGTGGGTTGGGTCCTCTTGAGTTCAGGATGGGTACCCAAGTTGCACCATTAATAGCAATTGTTAGTCTCCTAAAGTGCAAACATGAACAAATTGCAATTTCCTTTGGATTCATACACTCCATGTATGAAATACTATAAACAAGCTAAATATGCACCAATAAAATGGATATTTATATACTGGATGCATAAACATACCACTTTTTTTTTCTTTTTTCTTTTTTTTTTATTATAAGTATCCTTCAGAGCTTTCAGAGCAGGTTTTAGGTCTGATTTCTCCAAAATTGCATTCCCTGCAATGCTGAAAAATTGCAATAAGCCTATTATTACTACAAATCTCACTCATGCTTCCATCAAAATGCAAGGAACATGTAGAATGCTCAAAGTGATCTACAAACATGCATACACTCCGTGAAGTGGTAAGCAATTTCATTGAAATCAATCACAGGCCTGAAAAGCCAGAAACAAAAGTTGAAGTCTTCACATATTGGTATATAGCAAAGTGTAGAAATTTGCACATGAAGACACTCTTAGCATGCAACAACTAATAGATAGGGCTAAAATGTTTAGATCTTATGGCCTAATGGCAATGACAACCAAGAATAGAATGCAAAGTTTAAGTTACATGAGCCTTCACATTATTGTAGGACTTAATTAGTCCCTTTCATTCCCACTCAACTGCGCATGATTTATGGATGGTTCATTCCCACTGTAAGGGTCTATTTTTGGATGATTGGGTTGGCATACCTCAACCATGTTGAATGATTGCAGTTGGCATCGCTCAGCCATGTGTATGGTGGATGCATTTTTTAGTATGATCCTCCATACGTAGCCAAAGTAACATATCATTCCTCATTGATATGAATCATAATTTCATCTTTTCTCGGATTACTCCGTATTGCAAAACTCAAAAAATGATTCAGCCTCAAAGTAGACACCAACTTGGTGATAAAGGCCACCACCCATATTTGGTCATGAAAATAAACCTGTAGTAGATTTTAATGTTGCTCTGTAAATTCTCAGCATTGAAAAATCTGCAGATCATTGCTAGCATCACTTGATTTCTAGTACTTGAATCTTCCTGCACTTAATTTCTTAACTAGTACAAGAAAGCACCTGAAAGTATTAGAAAAGACACCCAAAGAACAAGTATTTTCCTATTTCTGAAATATGAAATGTCAAACAAATATGAAAAAAAAAATGCAATTTAGATTGAAAGATGCAATGGACATATTAACTCCACTTGTCTTCTGCCTGTTTTTGAATTAGAACTTATGGGAATATAGAATTTCTAGAATTTCACAAGGCTAGGTAGCCTAGAGTGATAAAAATGCAATAAGGGTCAAGTTTTAGGCACATTTTTCTGACATATTGGAGCTTATCCATTTCAACTTAGTTTTCTAGTTTATCCAGTCTGTACAAAGATATGAAGTGTGACAAAAAAACATTAATTTGAAACTTGGTATAGATAGCTCATTCCTGGCAAAGAATTAAGATTGAACATGTTTTGCTTCAATTTTCTAGGGAAAACAGTATATGAATATGGTACATATCACCAATTGTGCCACTTGTTCAGCATTCCCACACTCATGCCAAAATCTGTTCTGGTTCTAGCTGCCAGCTAATGCTACATCACTACCATGTGTTCACAAGTTCACCCGTTCCTTTTATAAATGAATAATTTACAAATAAAAATAAAAATAAATCAAATTTGTCAAGTCTCATTTAGCTAGCAAATATGTGACATTTGTAGCATTTGTTGTCTAAAATGTAGCTACCATTAAAACATGAGCTAGAATTCAAATAGTACACAATTCTTAATGTCTGGTTCTCATCCACCATATGGCATAAGTGCATGACAAGTTGGCAACCCAGATAATACAAATTACCCTAAAAAACAAAGCGCATACAAAATAACAAATTGAGGCCCCGTTGTTGAATGTAACCAAAATCCACACTTGATTCTGCGATCTTAACAATCTGATATTGCTCATTGAATTTGGGCCTCACTACAAGAAAATCCACTTTTACCGATGAAAAAATTCGTCGCTAAATGACCAATTTTCATAGGTAATGGGTTTTACCGATGAATTTTTTCATCGGTAAAAGACCGTGGGTAAAGGTTTTTACCGACGAAAAATTATATCGTCAACAAAGGTAAAGACTTTTACCGACGAAATTTTTCGTAGGTAAAAAATTTTGACAAAACTTTTACTGACGAATTTTTTCAGAGGTAAAAATGTCCACGAAACTTTTACCTACGAAATTTTTCGTAGGTAAAAATGTGGTTGAATCTTTTACCTACGAATGTTTTTGTAGGTAAAAAACATGGATGAAACTTTTACCTACGAAATATTTTGTAGGTAAAAGTCTCTTTTTTTTCAATATTTTGGCAAAAATTCCTGATATACACCTGTTACAGTATATTTCATCATATTCTTCATGATAAACACCTGTTATAATATATTTCATCATATTCACATTCATATCCAACCACAAACTACGTACATCCATCCAAACATAAACTACATCCATCCAAACACAAATAATCTTATCCACATCACATTCATCCATGTATAAATGCATATAAGTTTAACATCATAAATAAAATACAAAAAAATATTCATATACTATTTCCTGGTGGGGCTCACAACATTCAGTGTGGTCAACACATCGCCGAGGTTAGTGTGCACACACACTTAGGTCCTTACTCATGCCTTAATGGTAGATTCAAAATAGTTTCAATACAAGATCACGAGTTCAAGTACCCATTATGGCCGTAAGTGACGCTGGTGTGTGAGTGTGTTAAAAGAAAAAAGAATGAAAGAAAACACTAAATTATGTTTTGGGTTGAGCCTAATGGTACTTGGTGATTTCTCATCAGGTAGAAATTATTATTAGTTGTTTTTAGAAAGGTGAGATTTGGCCACTTATATTTATATTAACATGATAAAATGTTGTACATATATTTATGCAGACACCAATAAATAAATAATCCTATGGAAAAAAAAACAAATGAAAAGAGAGAGAGAGAGAACATATGAGAGGTGATCCTTATCTCCTTTAATGGATTCAAGCTGCATGTGCCCTACCCAACTTCCTATAATGAGAAATTATATGGGTTTTGGAATAATTTTGGTGACAAGTCCACCTTGTATATTAATCTTATCATATTGTGTTAGGACATGACTCTAAAAATGAGATAATTCCAAATCTCAAATAATCTATGCTATAAGAGATAGTGGAGATGGAAATAGATGCATTGTGATGCTTAAGTTCAAGTATGCTTGCCAATAAAGAAAGATTTTCTTGTTTGTTGCCATATGATTGGGCTACATTATTATATACTACGTTTGATGCAGCAATAGTGGAACATTAATGATGACTAGGACTTGCAGTCATAATGCAAGAAAATGAGAAATTTCAATTTGTATTAATGGTAAGCAGAGAATCTAGATTCGTGATGCTCATATGTCATCCAAATTGTTTATATAAAGTCATTACCACTAAAATAAGCTGAAAAAATAAAAAAGTTTGTTACTCCTAAACTCTTATATCCCAAAGAAGGTTTGCATGTAGGCGTTCAATCTTTATTCTTATCTCTATTCTTATTTGCCATGTGATTCACTTCAGTATGGATTTACTTCATTTTTGAGCACATGTCCTAACATAAGCTCATAAAATTGAAAGACAATGAATTTCTCAAGAATATTAGAGTGAGCCCCACCTAGATTCCACCTTGGTGGGGAACACACGCAATTCGAATCCCCCTCTAACCACCTTCCATGCCTACAAAAGAGGATAAAAATCATCATAATAAGAGACAACAGCTAATGTCTTAACAAGGTATTCAATTGAAATCATATAGGAAATAGGCTATGAATAATCTACTTGTATAATGATGATTCTTTCAGATTGTGTGTGGGCGCATTCAATCGGGTTCGGGTTTAGGTTTCGGTTTTCAAGTTTAGGTTAGGGAGTTGAGATTAGGATTAGGTGTAGGTTTAGGTTTAGGGATTTGAGAATACATTTAGGTTTTAGGTTTAGGTTTAGATTTTAGGTTTAGGTTAAGGTTATAGGTATAGGTATGGGTTATAAATTTAGGTTATAGGTTTAGGTTTAGGTTAGGTTATAAGTTAAGGTTTAGGTTATAAGTTTAGCTTATAGGTTATAGGTATAGGTTTAGGTTAATGTTGTAGGTTATAGGTTTAGGTTAATATTGTAGGTTATAGGTTTAGGTTAAGGTTGTAAGTTATAGGTTATAGGTTATAGGTTATAACTTTAGGGAATTGAGAATAGGTTAAGGTTTAGGTTTAAGAAATCGGGTTCGGGTTCGAGTTCGGGATCGGGTTTAGGTTTGGGTTTTCAAGATTAGGTTTAGGTTTAGGTTAGGGAGTTAAGATTAGGATTAGGTGTAGGTTTAGGTTCAGGGATTTGAGAATACATTTAGGTTTTAGGTTTAGGTTTAGGTTATAGGTTATAGGTTGTAGGTTATATGTTATAGGTTTAGGTTAATGTTTAGATTTAGGTTATAGGTATAGGTTTAGGTTAATGTTGTAGGTTATAGGTTTAGGTTTAGGTTTTAGGTTTAGGTTAAGGTTTAGGTTTAGGTTTAGGTTAAGGTTAAGGTTTAGGTTTAGGTTATAGGTTATAGGTTATATGTTTAGGTAATTGAGAATAGGTTAAGGTTTAGGTTTAGGAAATCGGGTTCGGGTTCGGGATCGGGTTTAGGTTTGGGTTTTCAAGTTTAGGTTTAGGTTTAGGTTAGGGAGTTGAGATTAGGATTAGGTGTAGGTTTAGGTTTAGGGATTTGAGAATACATTTAGGTTTTAGGTTTAGGTTTTAGGTTTAGGTTTAGGTTATAAGTGTAGGTTATAGGTTTAGGTTTAGGTTAGGTTATAGGTTAAGGTTTAAGGAATTAAGTTTAGGTTATAGGTTATAGGTTATAGGTTATATGTTAAGGTTTAGGTTATATGTTAAGGTTTAGGTTTAGGTTATAGGTTTTAGGATTTGAGAATAGGTTTAGGCTATAAGTATAGGTTTAGGTTAATGTTGTAGGTTATAGGTTTAGGTTATAGGTTTATGTTAATGTTGTAGGTTATAGGTTTAGGTTATAGGTTAGGTTTAGGTCTAGATTTAGGGATTTGAGAATATATTTATGTTTTAGGTTTAGGTTTAGGTTTTACGTTTAGGTTAAGGTTATAGGTTTAGGTTATAGGTTTAGGTTTAGGTTATAAGTGTAGGTTATAGGTAAGGTTTTGGTTTAGGTTAGGTTATAGGTTAAGGTTTAGGGAATTGAGTTTAGGTTATAGGCTATAGGTTTAGGTTATAAGTTATAGGTTATAGGTTAAGGTTATAGTTTATAGCTTTAGGGAATTGAGAATACATTTAGGTTTTAGGTTTAGGTTTAGGTTTTACGTTTAGGTTAAGGTTTTAGGTTTAGGTTTAGGTTATAAGTGTAGGTTATAGGTTTAGGTTTAGGTTAGGTTATAGGTTAAGGTTTAGGGAATTGAGTTTAGGTTATAGGTTATAGGTTTTGGGATTTGAGAATAGGTTTAGGTTATAGGTATAAGTTTAGGTTAATGTTGTAGGTTATAGGTTTATGTTAATGTTGTAGGCTATAGGTTTAGGTTATAGGTTATAGCTTTAGGGAATTGAGAATAGGCTAAGGTTTAGGTTTAGGAAATTAGGTTCGGGTTCAGGTTTGGGATCGGTTATAAGTGTAGGTTATAGGTTTAGGTTTAGCTGATATTTGTGTTATTCCTTCTTCAGGTCTATATCTGTGTGAACTTACCAACAGGTTGGATCTCAAATAACCATCATAGTGGGTCCCAGCAAGGAATCAACGGTCGGGAGCACTGTCCCCACCATGATGTTTAGTTTTAGGTGTAGGTTTAGATTTAGGGTTATACTAGAGTCTGCTCCATCAATTTCAAGGTAATACATAAATACAGGCTTGTCCAAATGTCCAGGCCACTCCAATGTTATCCATATGAAATGAACAGCTTCATCATGGTCATAATAGTGGTTCCCACCTTCCAGAGACTCCTGCTCAACATCCAGATAACTCTAACGCACATCTATGTCTGCTCTATCAATTCTGAGCTAATACATAAACACGGGCCTGTCCAAATGGCCAGGCCATTCCAATGTTGTCCATAGGAAATGGACAGCTTCATCATGGTCATAACAGTGGTTACCACCTTCCAAGGACCCCCGCTCAACATCCGGATAGCTCTGACCCACATCCAAGTCTGTTCCATCAATTTTGATCTAATACATAAACATGGGCCTATCCAAGTGGCCAAGCCACTCCAATGATGTCCATAGGAAATGGACAACTTCATCATGGTCACAACAACAGTTTTTACCTTCCATGGACCCCAGCTCAACATCCGGATAGCTTCAACACACATCCGAGTTTGTCCATGTGGTTTATAAGGACCATTTTAGACAGCATAATCCTATGGAACAATATACACATTTTATCTTCATACTGAGAACAAAAATACAATGATAAGTAAACAAACATTTCTAACAAAATTTTACATGAAAGAAAAGCTCTAGAATGTAATATCATAAAGTCAAATAAAAGACTTTAATTGATATTTTTTTATCCCAGTACTTTTGATGGGCACAGGACAACTTTTCCTGAAGCAAGCCTTACACAGGCCTTGTCCATAGTATTGGAAGATGAGAAAGTCCTCATGTATAATGCTACTGTCAGCTACTTAAAACAAGAGATTTAATTCATATGTGAATGATAAATGTTAAATGGAGATAAGGATGCCCATTGCTAAGAGATGAAAAAGTTCATGATGTAGTAGGCCTACAAATACCTTTAAAGTTAGAGAAAGTATGTTTTTTTAGGATTTCCTAAAGGTTTTCTATGATAGGTTGTAGATGAGCATGTTAAGAGGTAAAAAGTTTTTCACCAATGGGTTTTATGTTTTTAGTTTTTTGAGAGAGGATTAACTATGATAGGCTTCACTAATAGAAATGAAGTTTTTGATAAGGCCATAAAACCTAGATGATAGAAAAAAAAACCAAATATCAAATTGATCCAAAACTTTTATGGCACACAAGTTTTTAATGGTCATTTACCACTGTTTCCTGTACTATAATCCGCCAGAGACTTGCATCTACTTCATTTTTAGGCTTATACCATGATATGTTATGGAAAATGGATGAACAACCTGGACATAAGGTACATGCAACAAGGTGGGCTCCATGGTAGGGGCCACACCACTGTTGATGAGGTTGGGGCGCAACTAATCCACTCCGAAGCAGATTGCTTACTGAGTTATTTTTATCAATCAAACCATCTATTTTATTAGGGCTTGAGATTGAAAATAAGGCATATCTAAAGCTCAACTAGACAATAGCACACGAAATAATGTGAATAATTAATTCCACTATTGAATCCTACTTAAGGGTCACAACAATGTTTATTCGTTATCTAACTTGTTCATAAGCTCACACAAACATGAATGAATGAAAAACACAAGTACCAGCTTAGATCCATTCATAAGCTCACACAAACATGAATGAAGGTAAAACACAACTACCAGCTCAGATCCATTCATAAGCTCACACATACATTAATGAAGGGAAAACACAACTACCAGCTTAGATCCATTCATAAGCTCACACATACATTAATGAAGGGAAAACACAACTACCAGCTTAGATCCATTCATAAGCTCACACAGACATGAATGAAGGGAAAACCCAACTAATCATGCATTATGATACTGTTTGCTTTTTTAGCCACATCATTTCAACCATGTTAGTACCCAATTATAATGGTCACTGCCAAACTTTCCATATGGATTCTATAAGAAGAAATCCCTAAATGAGGGTCCACATCGAATTAGGAATCCACAAATTGCTAAATCCCCAAATCCTTAAATCAGTATTGAGAGAGAGAGAGGGAGGGAGGGAGGGAGGGAGGGAGAGAGAGAGAGAGAGAGAGAGAGAGAGAGAGAGAGAGTTACCTCACCGAGCTTCAAAGACAGAGAGAGGGCATGCGTGGGTAAAGCATGCGACAACGGTAGGGTGGAGACACATGGATGGTTGAGACACATGTTAATACAAAACTTTAAAAGCATATTAGACAGTGGGAAACACGAGCTATCTCATACAAACCAACCATGAGAAGAAGCATGAGCATGTCCACAAGCTATAAATCACCCTTGCCTTGTATGCAAACACATGATTTTTTCCATATTTCTACAAACATCTAAATGAAATATAAGACAATTGAAACGATAGAGAAATGGTAAATATGATGGCCTATAAGTTGATTCCATTGATGTTGCATCATGAATGCTTGCATGATAGTCCTCTCGAACATGGAAAACATTGCATTAGTTTCATAAAAATGGCTTGAGACTAACAATAATACAAAATTTTAAAAGAAACAGAAAAGAATAATCATTCAATCATTCTCAATCAGTGGAAATTGTAGGGTCGCATTTTAGATGCACCGTGAACCAAAAACTACAGTTTTTAATTAGCTTATTTTAAGTTAATGCATGCCTCATGTACAAGCTTTGAATGCATGCATATTAAACATCATACTCTGCAATTGATGGCAAGCTCAAATCAGATTTTTATGCTAAAATATCACCTGATGCCAAGCTCAGATCTCACATCCCAATACATGTGCCCAAGTGGATGTGCATGCATGTGGAATTAGCAAACTACATAAATTAAGAAATACTACTAAACATTCTTTAAGGAATTTAATCGAACATCTGATGTGCAGGTGTAAAATGTTCTAAAGAGTTGCATGAATTTTGTGGTATGGTGTTGAACCTGAAATTTTCAATGAACACCACTCGTTGCCAACATTATGTAGGTGGGTAGAATTCTAGCTGCCAATCTTAGGCCAATGCATCTCCAATCAACAATGGAACAAATGAAGTATGCCATATCCACAATGAGGCCAACCATTTATGTCAGAAGCCCACATCAAGGAGGCAATTCTTAACCTTCAAACCCAATATTAAAAACTTATTTTCTTTAATCCAAAATTCCCAAATTCCTAAAATCCTCACATCCTCTATTCCTAAAATCCCCAAATCCTCAATTTGTAAAATTAGAAAATCCCCAATTTCAAAAGTCCTCAAATCCCCAAAACCCAAAAATCACTAAATCCCCAATTTATAAAATCAGAAAAACCCAATTTGGGGTCCACATTCAAATCGAGAATCTACAAACTACTAACTCCCAATTTCCTAAATTAGCATTGATATTGAGAGAGATTGAGAGAGAGAGAGAGAGAGAAATACTTCACCTGTGTGAATCTAATCAGATTATAGAATTTGGACAATTTATTTTGAATACTTGTATGCTACATGTACAATTTCTAAGTAATTTCAAAGTGCCGTGTATCAATCCCCAAATCCCTAAATCCCCAAATCCTTAAATCGGTATTGAGATTGAGAGAGATTGAGAGAGAGAGAGAGATACCTCACTGTCATGAATGACCTTCAACAGAGCTTCAGAGAGAGAGAGAGAGAGGGCGTGCATGGGTAGGGCATTCGGCAATGGTCCACAAGAGAGATCAGAGGGAGAGAGAGAGGAAGAGAGAGACAGAGAGAGAGAGAGAGGAGGGAGAGGATGCGAGAGAGACAGAGAGAGGACAGGGTGGAGAGATCAGAGAGAGAGGAAGAGAGAGATAGAGAGCGAGAGGAGGGAGAGGGTGTGAGAGAGAGAGAGAGGAGAGACTGTCGCAGATTAGGGCAGTCTCTCTCATGGACGCAGATTAGATATAAGTTGAGTAGTGAGTTGGCTACTAACGTGACACCACTAAGTTCTGTGGGCCCCACTATGATGTATGTATTGTATCCACACCGTCCATCCATTTTAAGATATTATTTTAGGGCATGAGCCAAAGAATGAGGCAGATAAAAAGATGTAGTGGACCTCACCACAGAAAATAGTGGGGAGAGTGATTCCCACCATTGAAACTATCCTAAGGCCCACCATAATTTTTAGTTGAAATCCAACCTGTTTAAAAGTTAAAAAAGACATGAAATAAGGTAAAACACAAATATAAGCTTGATCTAAAACTTTCGTGGTCTTTAGAAGTTTTTAATGGTGGGTGTCACTGTCCCCACTGTTTTCTGTGCTGGGGTCCACTGGAGCTTTGGATTTATCTTTGGATATTGCCCTAAAATGATCTTTTCAAAGGGATGGAAGGTGTGGATATAAAACATACATCATGGTGGGGCCCAAAAATCAGAGGTATATAAATATCAGGTGGACCACACCACATGAAAACAATAGTGATTGGATATCCATCATTAAAATCCTCGTAAGGCCCATTGTACTGTTTATTTGGCATCTAATCTATTTATTAGGTCGTACAGGCCTAGATGAAGGGGAAAAACAAAAATCATCTTGATCCAAAACTTTTATGGCCCCCACAATGTTTTAAATGGTTAACGCTCATTCAACACTATTTCTTGTAATGTGGTCCATTTCAAATTGGGATATGCCTCATTTTTGGTCTCATGTCATAAGATGATCTTTAAAAATAGATGGACGACATGGATTAAACACATACATCATGGTGGGACCAACACAACACCAACCACCAGCCATTGGATGGTGTAGGGGGAGTAGTCAATCCGTTCCCTGCACAATGTCTCCTGTCAGCGCATAATGGCTTCGGATAATGGCACAATGGCTTCTGATAATGGCACAATGGCTTTTGATAGTGCACCATAGTTTCTAACCATGCGCAATGACTCCTAACATAATATTCAGCATTATGTTTTAATGTTTTATACATTTATGCATAAGGTTGATGTTAAATACTGATTGTATATTATAATTCATAAGTATTCTATTTGGAATCAAAGGAGAAAGGGATGTAAAGAACTTAGAATATATAAATAAAGTGAATGTCTTTCTTGTTTTCTTTTGGTAATCAATCAAATGAATGAAATTTCCCAAATGAAATGCATTTGTTTCTTGTTCGGAACACATGCTTCATTATTCTCGGCATAATTCTCCCGTTCATACTTCTTATAGTTGAGTGTGTTGGTGGGGTCATCAATATTACTTAGTGTGTGATTATCACCCAGTTGATTGTGTCATATTGATCCCTCCACAGTGTATAAGAAATTATCAGAAAGACCAAGACATAGATTACTTTAGGAAAATATACCATGCTCCCTGTCCAGGCTAATCTTTGTATAAAGATTTATTAAGAAGATAATATTTCCGAAGTAAAGCCTGCTGATACCCTTGAAGGATGGCTAATCTTTGCTACTCCTTTAACAAATCTAAAGAATATAAATGAATCTTTAAATTGACCGAAAGAGAACGATAATTCTTCGCTAGTTTATTTCCTACCGCCTTTGAGAATTTTGTGAGATAATATTTCTTTATTATTAAGAAGGTAGAAGACCCCATGGCTCTTGTCAGAAGAATAAATATATTGCAATTGAAGACTACTAGTTGATCTCGAAGATTTGAACTTTTGAGTAGATAATTGCCAATATTTTGAAAGCATTTGTTGTTGCTGTTATTTGATCCTGCTTTCATCAGACAATTGCATATTTGAGCATATCTAAAGTGAAATCGATGATCATGTATTTTTGTAGTATTTTGATGCTTGCATAGTTTTAAGCACTTGAGTAATGGAGCTAGCATACTTTTGACTAACCATACTTTGACTGGACTGAACTTGACTTGACTTGACCTTACTAACTGGACAAAACTGGGCTTGACTTGACAAGACAACACTTGGGCTCAAAGAGCAAAGGCTCAAGAGAGCAGGGCTCAAAGAGCAAAGGCTCAAGAGAGCATACATAGATTTTATCTTCACCTACAAGGTCATACACATTCACGGGAGGGTATTTTCATCCTTCTCCTTGATGCTGTCAGAACCTCTACAGGCGGCATTGATCTCATGCGTGACTGGCTGTTGTGGACTTTTTGTCATCGGCTCTATCCGCTGCCCGCATGGGTATGCATGTGATGGCCTAGATAAGTTTTTTAGGACCACTGGCTTCTGACCGCTACCCGAATAATATATATAGCGCCGATGATGATAGGTCTTATGCGGAGTTGGCCGTTGAGGGCTTAGCCAGGCTGCCTTAAATAATGATAAGCTACCATCGCTGTTGTCAATTTTATATGTGGTTGGCCATATAGTTTATTCCACTGCCAAAATTAGTGAATCAATAATTGATATTTCACCACTGCTGATAATGTTTTGAGAACATTCTTATCATGTATAAAATAGTGTATCGGCTTGTTGATGGTAGCAATTTTGATAAAATGAGTTTATATGAGTGATTGATGACGACAGCGATAATTTTTAATTTTGGCGATAATCATCGACACTTGGCGAATTTAACGAAAATCACTAACGTTGGCGGCAATCGTCAGTGCTTGGTAGGAATCATCAATGCTTGCAACAATCATCAATGCTTGACAACAATCATCAACAACACTTAGCAGCGTTCATCAACACTTGACCTTGATATGCCTGATATACTTGAGAAGGTTTGTTTGAAAATTTATGCCTTTTATTCATTCACATGAAGAGGAGCACATGAATCGCCTTTTATTCATTCACATGAAGAGAAGCACATGACTTCTCTTTTGCGGCCTTTAATCTTTCTACTTATCATGCCCCCTTTCGATTGGATAAGATTTTCTCTGAGAATCTTTACAATCAAAACTTCTTTATCTTTAAACTGTGGCATATCGCCTTTCTTGAATATTAAATCTCTTTATGTCTTGATTGACATTATAAGCCTAATAATTGCCAATAATCTGCATATAATTGTCGCTTCATAAATCTTTGTAGATAAATGGCAAGAAATAATGATGCAATGGCCTCCTTTTCAAAATATATATAATTTCGGAGCCACTTTCATCGACCGTAACAATAATCCAATTAAAATAACAATTTTGGGCTTGAGCCTTAATATATAATAATTCAATTGTTGTAATAATTTTTGCCCAAATTTTGACCTGCAAAAATTGATATCGACAATCTCAGGGAATCAACAATTACCTCATTTGGGATCAGGTGGATTGAGAATTTCGTCTTGCTACTTGAAAGTATATGGATGGATTTTAGAAATTTTATTTTTTCAAATCCTTCGTTTATTAGTCATTCTTCATCTTTGCGTCGTTGAGAGATAAAAATCCATGAAGATGTATGACTGAAGATTACTCTGTATGAATATTAATTATTTTATTGTGTTGTTACATAGTTCTTCTTCTTTTCTTCTTGCGCATAAGTACGATGTACTATACGAACTCTAAAATTCCGCTCCCTTTCTCGAAAGATTATCAATGTTTTGGAATTTCCATTCTTCCTTTTCTGTTATATTCTTCGATCACAATTTCTCCCTTAGCAATAATTTTTTGTAGATTTTTCCTAAGTGCATTATAATTTTCTGTATGATGTCCAAATGTTCCGTGATAATGATAATAATCCATTCCTCTTGTATTCTCAATTTCTTCGAGATGTCTTAGCTGAGGTAATTCAATACTCTTCATAGCCAACAATTGTTTCAGCATAGGAAGTATGTTTTTTCTTGGAAATTAATACTTTATATAGTCTTTATTTTGCCTGGACCTTTTATATGTCAATATAACCGCACAACCATTTCTGTTTTCTTCATTACTGTCTCTTTCAACATCCTGATAATCTTCTTTATTTTCTTTTTTCCGAGTGATGTTGGTTGATGATGGCTGAAAAGAAGACATTCTTTCAATCATCTTTTCAAGAGCATAAGCCTTCGTAGCAAGATTACGAAAGGTTTTCCATTCTTTACTCATCAGGTGGCATGTCAGTTCCGGTCTTATGCTTTCTAAACATAGTTTTACTTATTTTGATTCCCGCGGAGGATGTCGATATGATGCCCCCAAGTCCCTCCATTGACTGATAAATTCTTCGACTAATTCGTTTTCTTCTTGGTGAATAGAGGCTAGTTCGGTCAAACTAGCTTCTCTATCAGAAGAGAAAAAGTTCGACATAAAACCATCATGCATCTATTCCCAGGTATGAATAAATTCTAGGATTAAACCTGGATACCATCTGAAAGCTCTTCCTGTCAGAGAAGATCTGAATAATCGCAGACAATATTAAAGAACTCTAGAGAAATTTCCCATCTTTGTTATGAAATGCATCATATGCTCTTCTGGTGATCCATTCCCATTAAATTTCTAAAAGTTTGGGTGTTTGAAATCAGCAGGAAACGACATTTCTTCTATTTAAGGGGGATATAGTGTCTGATATCAAAACCTTTTATTCTGGTTTTGCACCTTCTCTAGATGAATGGTTTCAATGACCATCTGTCAGATTTCTTCCTGCATTATATTCTGAGTAATATTAGCCTCAGTTTTTGAAATCTAACCGCTTGCGGTTGTGGCCTTTCTACATGTGGTTCAATGTTGTTCACGATAGTTACTGTCAAAAAATTAGGGACTCCTTCAGCTACGTGCTTATTTGGTGAAAATTGGTTAGGCTGATTGATGTCTACCGATGAAATTTCTGTTTCCTTATTCTTCGACCGTCTTGATATTGAAGGAGGAAACAAGTGTCATGCTGCTAACGCTGTTAAAGAAGATGAACTATTGTTTAGTTTGAAAGTAGTGTACTGTCGCTTTGAAGGACTAGCTGACTTAAAACGTGACATTCTTAATGTATGAGTTTGCTTGAAATCTTTTACAGGAGGTGTTGTGAGCAAACATTCGCTAGTCATGATGGCCTTCTCTTTATTTTTCTGAACTTGTAATGATTCTATGGAAGATGTCTTTACGGTTCTAGTTAATGGTATTGGAAGGCCGTTTGGAGTAACGGGCCTTTCTGTCTTTCTCGAATGAGATGATTGTATGACCAAGGAAGGACTATGTCTCACGACACTTCGCATAATCGACCCTGTACTTGGGAGATGATGCTTTTTGCAGAAGTAGATCAAACTCTTCATCTTTTAGATGTTACTATCCTCCATCCTCCCTCGTCTTGTTGAGCTACTGGTGAAATAGAGATCATTCCATCCATTACAAGAAATTCTCTACTCCTGAACACAACGGATTTCGCTTTCTCTGGTGCTTTCTTCTTACCTTTGTTCCAAATATAAAATTGTAATTAGTATCCAAATGTTAAAACATTCTATCTAAGAGATGATGTAACGCCCTAAAAATCGGGGGTCGAGCAACGCTCAACTCCTGAGTTCCAACGCATCATATATGCAACATAGATAATGATGTTTGAATGTTGACCATATTAGTGCCTTAAACATGAGTGGGATTACACTAAAATAACATATCATACTCTAGAATTAAGATAATTAGGCAAGCAGAAGACTAGGGTCGCATCACATGTGCCTAATGGGACAATCACAATGGGCCACATATGTAACGACCTTGGAATTTTTGTGCTAATCTTTCCTTAAGTAGTTGTTTTGGGGTAATTAGCGCTTTACTCGATTGCTTGTGAAATTCGCATCAATCACTTTAAATTGTATCTGCATGGCTCTAAACGTGCAGATTAGTGAGCGCTACGTTACTCTAAAATCGGGATCCGCTAAATCCAGTTGTTCTGGGGAATTTTTGGAAGATCTGGATCGGACCTAGACCGCGCGTCGAAAGTCCGATGGCGATGATCTTAGGCTGTTGCGGTCACTGAGTTGGGCTTGGTCTTCACCTCAAAAATCAAGTCGATCTGATGTTCTGGGTCGATTTGGTTGAGCTCGGAGTGAAGAGTGTGAGAACGGTTGGAATTTATTAAGCTTTTTATGAAATCTGAGTCGTGTCGCTTGCGCGACGATTTTAAGCTATCTCACCGTTGGAATCTGACCCAATTTCACCCTCTAATCAGGATAGTTGGCCCAGGCATATCCTAGTGCTTGTAGACCTGATCGAGTTTCCGTGACCGTTGAATTGAGTGTGATCCGCCACTACGATCCAAGAGCCACGAAAACTCAGCCGACCTACATCCATGGTCGGTGAGCTTAAGTCCGACCTTTCGTGGTTATAGGCCCACCGAATGCTTCGTTGGATCGAGAAAGGCGTACTTTGGTTATAACCTAAGTATACCTTGACCCTGGGGTTATTTCCATCATTTTAAGGTCTATATATAGTCCTTAAACCCTAGCTCTCATTTCCAT
Source organism: Magnolia sinica (assembly GCF_029962835.1). Classification (NCBI taxonomy): domain Eukaryota; kingdom Viridiplantae; phylum Streptophyta; class Magnoliopsida; order Magnoliales; family Magnoliaceae; genus Magnolia; species Magnolia sinica. The sequence goes on along the minus strand of NC_080573.1, from coordinate 89,288,512 downwards.
ACGAATTTCTCTAACCCTACCTTGGAAAGAGAGTGGAAAAGAGAGAGGAAGTGAGAGAGATTAGTTGGTGAATCACCTTGATTCTTCCTTGTTCTTCTTCACCTTTGAATCTTCACTTTGAATCGTTCCTTTGGCGATTCTGAGTTCTTTTGGGGTAAGTTAAACTAACCCTAATCTGTGTTAGAGCTTAGATTAGACTTGGTGTTGTTGTATCTCATTTCTATCCTTATTTTAGGGTATTCTTGCGCCGTTGACGAAGACAACTCGTCTAAATCAGTTCGGCGGTTCTTTCTTTGCTTAAGGTGAGGACTTTAAGTGTATAGGTTATGGTTTTCAAGGCTTTCAATCCCAGTTAGTGATTTATTCTTGTTATGGATGAGATTTCACATGCCAAATGTTGCGCTTACGTTGCTTTCCTGATATGCATGTGATATGTTGAGATTTGTGTATTCTATGTGTATTTATAAAGTACCGTATACGTATAGAATATGCACTTATGTTTGCCATGATTAATTGTCATGTATGTATGCTGGATGCATGTATGACAACTCCTTGGTAAAGGGAATTGTCTAAGTGCATGTATTCCAACATACGTCATGTATGTTGTTCCTTGTATGCTAAGTGTTTGTAGAAATGCATGAATGATCTAAGTGTAACTGATTACACTAAGTGTGGGCGTTGAGAAGTGATTCTCAATACTCCCATTGATGCGCATGTTTTCCTTTATGCAGTTACCTTTCAAGTTATTTAAATTCAAGCATCTCCTATGCTTACATTTATGTTAAGTTGATATTCTTCAGATGTGTATGCACCATGATTTGAGTGGTTGTTCCATTACTGTTTTACATTCCATATGAATATCTATAGTAGTGTAATGTATTTGGGACTATGCCTTAGTCCAGGAAATCGGTAATTGACCCTATGGTCGTGGTTGAGATTGCTTTCGCCACGTGAGACGCATTAGACGAACCCGAGTCGTATTAGAGTTGTCGGCAGTGGTTTGGCCACGCGGAGTGTTTGCGCACTCCATGTCGTTCAATTCAACGTGCGCTCGTGCTAGTCGAGTTCGTCAACTAACCCGATTGTCCAGTATATGTTAACCATGTATGGATGCTACTGTTTGAATCTAGGACACCGAACTTACCAGTGAAATCCTAATAACCATGGTACCTGATCCGCTAAGACTCATGAGCCGGACATGGTGGTATGGGACACCGTGGTCGAGCTGTCGGCCTACGCTGGGGTGACGAGCCTCCCCGTAGTGACCAGTGAGCAACTTAATCTCGTGAGCCGATTATGGTGGTATGGGACACTATATTCGTGCTGTCGGCCTACATTGATTGGTGACGAGCCCTTTGTAGTGACCTCGAGCATACCTGGATACCGCAAGGAGGTGACGAGCCGATCTGTGGTAGTAAAGGCATGAAAGGCGTGCATTGATTGGTGACGAGCCCTTTGCTACGACCTCAAACATATTGTCGTATGAGATGTCTAGGATTGACGACCCTAGTATGGATCACTGTTTGGATGGTGATATGAGGAAGGTATCTTAGCTTCCCAATCCTGTTGTGTGAAATGGACTAATAACAACTTGGTAATCATAACCATGCACCGCATTTGCATGTGCTTTGTAGATGTGGCACACTTTGAGGCGATGTCATGCGTAACGTAAGATGAAGACGCGAGGGTGTACGTGTGAGGGCACGCATCATATTTCATTCATACGCATTAATAAGATACTTAGGATTTATTTATTTATCTGTTTTATCATTCTTGTTTGATTGAACCGATAGCATGTTAACCAAATGCCTTATTGTTCCACCGAGTTGATCACTCACTCCCACGTTTACGGGGCGGTGTTACACACCCACCACAGTCTTAGGCCCCGATGTTGCAGATGTGGATGCGACGTCCTGAGGCAGAGCGGGAGCCGGATGACGACGAGGCCGCCTTCTCCTATATGCAGTTATCGGTCCGAGCCTCGGTCTGATGCGTGGGATTTCTAGGATATTTTGGGACTGAAATGATGTAATTTGATACTTATAATTTTGTTAAATAACACTTTTACACGATCTGGTTGTATATGTAATTCAGGATTTACACTTGTACACATATTTTACTATAAGTCTTCCGCTTGCTTTACTCACTTATCCCTGAATCATATCCGTGTTTTGGCTTAATCTATTCCATGTTTTATGCACTAATACAGTCAACATACATTCATCATTAAATATGTTGCATAAGTGATGTTTTGGAACTCGGAAGCTGAGTTATGCTCGACCCCCGAACCTCCAGAGTATGAACGTACTATTGGGCTGAGTATACACACATGTTTGTTTCAAAATGTACAAAATATCAAAGTGTAAATGTTCACTAATCCAGTGTCCCTATAATCCCCACGATCGCAGCTCTAGGTCTACATAGACCCGCCTAAGAGATGAATGTAAGAGAACTCCTCATCGTCGAAGAAGTCTAGCTTCGTCATGAAAGTCTCATCACAACCTGCATTTAAATTAGAGTCTGGTTGGTGTTTTAAAACACCGTCCTAGAGTGGGAGTGAGTGATTAACTCAATGGTACTATAAGGCAAAGGTTAACATGTTATCAATTCAATCAAACAGTAATGATAAAGCAGTACAACAATCATATCCTAATTACTCTTGTTAATGTAGGAATGGTATGCGTAGTGATGCATGCCCTCGCCTGCACTCCCTCAACGACTTCATCTCACGGTCGCGCATGACAAACTCCCTAAACGTGCGCTTCCTCGCCAAAGCACATGCAACTTTGTACATGGTCGTGTTAGCTAAGTAATTTATTAGGCTTATTCATCCAGCAGATTCAGGAAGCTAAGGTACCTCCCTTTATATCACTTACCCAAACAATGATCCATCTAGGGTCGTTAATCCTAGTTAATCACATACAAAAGGCAAGTTGTAGGGCATCACCCCTGATGAAAATAATGGATAGGTAAGTTCATGAGTTTACACACGAGATCACTATGGAGAGGCTCGTCACCATCAACGTGGGCCTAATTTGTACTCATGGGCACTACGGGAAGGCTCATCACCTCATCGTAGGTGATAGCTTGAATACAGTGTCCCATACCACTATATTCGGCTCACGAGTTTGGGATGCTCACTAGTCACTATGGGGAGGCTCGTCACCTTAGCGTAGGCCTACCGCTTGACCATGGTGTCCCATACCACCATGCCCGGCTCATGAGTCTTAGCGGATCTTGATACCATGGTTGAAACAGGTTTGCATTGGTAAGTGGTACCTTAGATTCAAGCAGTAGCATCCATACATGTAAACACATAATAGGTCAATTGAGTTATTTGACAAGTTCGATTGGTATGAGCGCACGCTGAATTAATTGACATGGAGCGCATAAGCACTCCACGTGGCCTAACCACTGTCGACAATCACTGTATGACTCAGATTCCTCAAGCGTATCTAATGTGGCAAAACTAGTTCGGCCACTCAACTAGGAGCCATTACCGATTGCCTGGACTAGGTGGTAGTCCCAAACATACTCAAATTCCATAGGAAATCACATATGTTACTCATAACATCATTTAACGAGCAATTCAAACATAATTCTCATTGAGCATTTTATCTAACACATTAAGCATGTTGACATACATATGCATTTCATCCATAAACCATATAGCAACAATTCACATTATATAAAGGAAACTACCAACATGGATACGGTAGTTGAGAATCCCATCTCAACACCCCTGATAAAAGCGATTTATCAAACAATTACTCATTTAGACATTTTATATGGATTCCTGTTTAAGGTGGTACTTGGGTCTTTAGACGGATTTTTTCGAGACGTTACAATCTACCCCCCTTAAAGAAAAATTTTATCCTCGAAATTAGTACCTTTTCATACTCCTCAAGAATCTGAGGGTAGTTCTTACGAACTTCGGCTTCCGTTTCCCAGGTCGCCTCTTCCTTAGTGTGGTGAGTCCATAATACTTTCACAAGAGGGATAACTTTGCTGTGAGCACCTGTTCCTTCCTATCTAGCATACGTGTTGGTTGAAGTATGTATGTAACATCTTCACTTAGCTGCACCTGCTCCCACCTGATGATGTGAGTAGGATCGGGAACATATTTCTTCAGCATTGATACGTGAAATACGTTGTGCACACCAGCGAGTGGTGTGGGCAAGGCGAGATGGTATACTACCACACCCACTCGATCTAGAATCTGGAATGGGCCTATGAGCCTCGGCGTAAGCTTTCCTTTCTTGCCAAATTGAAGGACTCCCTTCATTAGGAAAACCTTAAGAAACACATGGTCCCCAACCTCGAATTCCAACTAACGTCGTCTGGTATCGGCGTAGCTCTTCTGTGTGCTGTGCTGCAAGAAGTCGACGCCTAATAATGTTGATCTTCTCTGAGGTCGCCTGTACTAAATCTGGGCCAATCAGACTCTTCTCACCAACTTCTGTCCAATAATGCGGTGCTCGACACAGATGCCCATACCATGCTTCGTAGGGAGCCATGCCAATGCTCGCTTGAAAACTGTTATTATAAGCGAACTCAACATGGGGAAGATAATCATCCCAACTGTTCTTGAAATCAAGCACATATGCCTGCAACATATCTTCTAACACCTAGTTTACTTGTTTCGTCTGCCCGTCAGTATGTGGGTGAAACACGGTATTGAACTTCAGTTTTACCCCCATTGCTTCCTGAACTTGAGTCCAGAAGATAGACGTGAATCACATGTCTCGATCCCACACAATCTTCATAGGCACTCCATGCAGCCGTACAATCTCCTTGATGTATAGCTTGGCTAAATCATCTGCGGAGTTCGAAACTTTAATTGGGAGAAAATGAGTTAATTTCGTCAATTGGTCCACCATCACTCAAATGGAGTCGTGTCCCTTCCTTATCTTCAGTAACTCGGTAATGAAATCCATAGATATGAAATTTCACTTCCATTCAGCTATGGGCATGGGCTGAAGCAATCTAGGAGGTCGGTGATGCTCAGCCTTGACCTGCTGGTAGTGAGACAACGGGATACAAAATCTGTTATGTGGGCATTCATGTTGTCCCACTAGTATGAACGCTTCATATCTTCATACATCCTTGTACTGCTAGGATGCATCACCATCTTCGAATTGTGAGCAGCTTCAAGAACTTCCTTTCTCAAGTCATGAAGATTTGGTATGCATAGGTAGCCATGATAATGTAAACCCCCATCCGAACCAACTCTCCATTCAGAGTCTTCATCGTCAGTTGCCTGCTCTCTCATTTTCACCAACATTTAGTCCTCTTCCTGAGCCACAATGATTTGGTCATCAATAAGTAGCTGCACGCGGATGTGTGCAATGCTCTCAAACGGCTCCTTTACGGTAAGCTTTTGTTCGACGTCTCGCATAAACTCGACCATATTCCATTATTGTATCATCAGCAGAGCTACAAATGCTATCATCTTCTTGCAGCTCAATGCGTCTGTCAGAAGGTTGGTCTTGCCAGGATGGTAGGAGACCTCAAACTTGAAGTCTTTCAAGGTTTCCATCCATTGCCACTGCCTCATATTCAGGTCCCTCTACGTGAATATTTACTTAAAGTTCTTGTGGTCACAAAAGAGCTCAAAATCGTTTCTGTAGAGGTAATGTCTCCAGAGCTTTAATGCGAAGATAACTGCTACTAATTTCAGGTCGTGCGTAGGGTAGTTTTCATTGTGCTTCCTCAACTGTCGCAAGGCATAAGCGATCACTCTGTCCTTCTGCATAAGAACACAACTCAAACCAACACGAGACGTGTCAGTGTATATCGTCTATCTGACCCCTTGTTTCGGCAATAATAGCATGGGTGCGGATGTCAACTTGTCCTTCAATTCCTGAAAGGCCACTTCTGCCTTCTAATTCTAGGCAAACCTAAGATCCTTTCGAGTAAGCTGAGATAATGGTCTGGCTATCTTGGAATAATCTTTAATAAATCAGCGATAGTAGCCAGCAAGTCCCAGAAAACTCCTCACTTCTGTAACTGAACGAGGCTGCTCCCAGTCCTAAACTGTGGCCACCTTGGCAAGGTCCACAATGATACCTTCCTTGGACACAACATGTCCTAGGAACTTGACCTCTTCCTTCCAGAAGTCACATTTCTTATACTGAGCAAATAACTGGTTATTCCTGAGAGTATCGAAGACTACTCGCAGGTGCTCTTCGTGATCCTTTCGGCTCCTAAAGTATATCAAAATGTCATCTATAAATACGATGACGAACTGGTACAGGTATGGCCGAAACAACCAGTTCATGAGGTCCATAAACACTACCGGTGCGTTCGTAAGTCCGAACGACATCACGAGGAACTCGTAGTGCCCAAACCTGGTTCTGAATGCTTCTTCTACATGTCTTCATCCCTGACGCGCAACTGATGGTACCCAGATTGTAAGTCGATCTTTGAGAAATATTAAGCCCCTTTCAACTAGTCAAATAGATCATCTATTCCAGGCAAAAGATACTTGTTCTGGACTGTCACTTGGTTCAACCTACGATAATCAATACACAATCGTAGTGATCCATCCTTCTTCTTCACAAACAACATAGGTGCTCCCCAAGGAGATACACACTCAATCGTATGAAACCTGAATCCAACAAATCATCAATCTGTCTCCTCAATTCCTCTATTTCACATGGAGGCATGGGATACGTAGGTAAGGAAATGAGTGTAACACTAGGCATAATGTCGATAGTAAAGTCGATCTCACGCTGAGGAGGTAATTAAGGGATCGTCTTAAACACTTCCCAGAAGTCCTGACCATAGGTGTAACGCCCTGAAATTCGGGGGTCGAGCATAACTCAGCTCCCGAGTTTCAAAACATCACTTATGCAACATATTTATTGATGAATGTATGTTGACTGTATTAGTGCATAAAACATGGGATAGATTAATCCAAAACACAGATATAATTCAGGGATAAGTGAATAAAGTAAGCGGAAGACTTATAGAAATATATGTGTACAAGTGTAAATCCCTGAAGTACATATACAAACCAGGTCGTATGAAAGTGTTACTAATCAAAATTGTAAGTATCAAGTTACATCATTTAAATTCCCAAAAATAATCCCAGAGTCCCGCGCATCAGAACAAGGCTCGCTAGAACCCGTTTGAAAACTGCATATAAGAGAAAGTAGCCTCATCATCATCCATCTCCCGCTTTGCCTCAGAAGTCGCATCCACATCTGCAACATCAGAACCTAAGACAGAGTCTGATGGGTGTTTAACACTGCCCCAGAACGTGGGAGTGAGTGATCAACTCAGTGGAACAATAAGGCACTGGATAACATGTTATCAGTTCAATCAAGCAGTAATGATAAAGCAGAATAAGTAAATAAGTCCTAAGTACTCTTGTTAATGCAAGGATGTATGCGAAATGATGCGTGCCCTCACGCGTACACCCTCAGCGTCTTCATCTTACGTTACGCATGACATCGCCTCAAAGTGCGCCACATCTACAAAGCACATGCAAATGCGGTGCATGAATATGATTACCAAGTTGTTATTAGTCCTTTTCATATAACAGGATTGGGAAGCTACGATACCTTCCTCATAGCACCATCCAAACAGTGATCCATTCTAGGGTCGTCAATCCTAGACATCTCATACGATCATATGGTTTCAGGTCATAGCAAAGGGCTCGTCACCAATCAATGCACGCCTTTCATATCTTTACTACCATAGTTTGGCTCGTCACCTCATTGTGGTATCCAGGTATGCTCGAGGTCACTACAAAGGGCTCGTCACCAATCAATGTAGGCCGACAGCACGAATATAGTGTCCCATACCACCATAATCGGCTCACGAGTTTAGTTGCTCACTGGTCACTACGGGGAGGCTCGTCACCCCAGCGTAGGCCGACAGCTCGACCACGGTGTCCCATACCTCCATGTCCGGCTCATGAGTCTTAGCGGATCAAGGTACCATGGTTAATAGGATTTCATTGGTAAGTTCGGTACCCTAGATTCAAGCAGTAGCGTCCATACATGGTGAACATACATCGGACAATCGGATTACTTGACGAACTCGACTAGCACGAGCGCACGTTGAGTTGAGCGACATAGAGTGCGCAAACACTCTGCGTGGCCAAACCACTGCTGCCAACTCTAATACAGCTCAGGTTCGTCTAATTACATCCTACGTGGTGAAAGTAACCTCAGTCATGATCATGAAGCAGATTACGGATTCCTTAGACTAATGCATAGTCCCAAACACATTACACTACAACGGGTATTTGAATTGAATGTAGAATAGTAAAGGAAACAACAACTCAAATCATGGTACGTAAGCACTCGAGGAATATCAACTTAACATAAATGTAAGCATAAGAAATGCTTGAATTTAAATAACAGGGAATGTAACTAACAAGAAGGAAAACATGCACATCAATAGGAGTGTTGAGAATCACTTCTCAACGCCCGCAATTAGTGTAATAAGTTACACTTTAGATCATTCAGGCATTTCTACAAACACTTAGAATACATGGTACAACATACATGACGTATGTTGGAAAACAAGCATTTGGACAATTCCTTTTACCAAGGAGTCGTCATACATACATCTAGCATACATACACGACAAATAATCATTGCAAACACAAGTGCATATTTTATACATATACGGTACTTTATACATACACATAGAATACACAAATCTCAATATAACACATGCATATCAGGAACGCAACATAAACATAACATTTGGCATGTGAAAACTTATCCATAGAAAGAATAAATCATTAACTGGCATTGAAAGCCTTGAAAACCATAACCTATACACTTAAAGTGCGCACCTTAAGCCAGAAAAGAACACCGAATTGATTTCAGACGAGTTGTCTTCGTCAACGGCGATAGAATAACCTAAGGCAAGAATAGAAATGAGATACAACAACACCAAGACTAATCTAAGCTCTAACACAGATTAGGGTTAGGTTAACTTACCCCAAGATGAATTCAGAACCGTCAGAATAACGATTCAAAGTGAAGGTTCAAGGACGCAGAAGAATAGGAAAGAATCCAAGATGATTCACTAACTTCTCTCTCACTTTCTCTCTCTTTTCCACTCTCTTTCCAAGCAAGGGTTAGAGAAAATTCGTATGGAAAACAGGGCTAGGGTTTAAGGACTATAAATAGGCCTATTACTGAAGAAAATAAACCCAAGGCCAAGGTATACTTAGGGTATAACCAAAACCAGCCTCTTACGATCCAACGAAGTACTTCTGGTAGGCCTATAACCACGAAAGGTCGGACTTAAGCTCATTGACCATAGATCTAGGTCAGGCTGAGTTTTCGTACCGATCGGCTCTTGAGTTCAGTTGTGGCGGACCACACACAAATCAACGGTCACGGAATCTCGATCAGGTCCACAAGCACAAGGATATGCCTGGGCCACCTTCCTTGATCAGAGGGTGAAATTGGGTCAGAATCCAACGGTCAGATAGCTTAAAATCATCGCGCAAGCGACACGACTCAGATTTCATAAAAGCTTATTAAATTTCCAACCATTCTCACACTCTTCACTCCAGACTCAATCAAATCGACCCAGAACATCACATGAACTTGATTTTCGAGGTGATGGTCAAGCCCAGCATGGTGACCGCAACAGCCTAAGATCATCGCTAGCGGACTTTCAACGCGCGGTCCAGGTCTGATCCAGAACTTCCAAAAATTCTTCAGAACAACTGGATTTAGCGATGGATCCCAAATTTCAGAGCAACATAGCGCTAACTAATCTACAAGTTTTGAGTCATGCAGATTGAATTTAAAGTGATTGATGCAAATTTCACAAGCAATCGAGTATAGCGCTAATTACCCCAAAAACAACTACTTAGGGAAAGATTAACACAAAAATTTCCAAGGTCGTTACAATCTACCCCCCTTAAAGAAAATTTCATCCTCGAAATTCATACCTTCATAAATTCCTTAAGGATCAGAGGGTAGGTCTTCCTGACCTCAGCTTCAAATTCTCAAGTAGCTTCTTCCACACCATGATGCGTCCATAGCACCTTCACAAGAGGGATAACCTTGCTACGCAATACCTGCTCCTTCCTGTCGAGAATACGCATCGGTCGCAGTACATAAGTGGCATCCTCACTTAACTGCACTTGCTCCCAACTGATAATATGCGAAGGATCAGGAACGTACTTCTTCAGCATAGAAACATGAAATACGTTATGCACGCCCGCAAGAGGTGTGGGCAAAGCAAGGCGGTATGCTACCGCTCCCACTCGATCCAAAACTTGAAATGGACCAATAAATCTCGGCGTTAGCTTCCCCTTCTTACCGAATCACAGAACTCCCTTCATAGGAGAGACCTTCAGAAACACATGGTCTCCAACCTCAAACTCAAGCGGTCGACACCTCGTATCAGCATAACTCTTCTACCTGCTCTGCGCTGTCAGAAGTCTACGTCGAATGATGTCAACCTTCTCTGAAGTCACCTGCACCAACTCCGGGCCAAGCAAACTACGCTCACCAATTTCTGCCTAACAATGTGGTGCTCTGTACGGGCGACTATACAACGCCTCATAGGGAGCCATGCCGATACTCGCCTGGAAACTATTATTATACGCGAACTCTGCATACTGAAGACAATCATCCCAACTATCTTTGAAATCCAAAACACAAGCTCGCAACATATCTTCCGGGACTTGATTCACGCGCTCTGTCTGCCTATCTGTTTGCAGATGAAATGCAATGCCGAACTTCAGTTTTACACCCATCACTTCCTGGATACGAGTTCAGAAGATAGATGTAAAACGCGTGTCTCTATCAGACACAATCTCCAGGGGAACTCCATGCAGACGCACTATCTCCTTGATATACAACCTAGCCAACTCGTCTACAGGGTAAGTGACACTGATCAGTAAGAAATGCGCCGACTTCGTTAATCGGTCGACGATCACCCAAATAGAGTCATATCCCTTCCTCGTCCTCGGCAACCCAGAAATAAAATCCATAGAGATGAAATCCCACTTCCATTCAGATATGGGCATGGGCTGCAACAACCCAGGAGGTCGGCGATGCTCTGCCTTGACCTGCTGGCACGTGAGACAACGAGAAACAAATTCAGCAATCTGGACCTTCATATTGTCCCACCAATAAGACCTCTTCATATCCTGATACATCTTCGTGCTACCTGGATGCATCACAAGTTTAGAACTATGGGCTAACTCGAGAACCTCCCATCTCAAGTCGGGGATGTCAGGAACACATAACCGGCCACAAAAACATAGGCCCCCATCAGAACTAACACTCCAGTCGAAGTTCTCATCTGTACCAACCCGCTGCCTCATCTTCACTAAAAGCTCATCATCTGCCTGAGCTGCAACAATCCTCTCGTCGATAAGGGGCTGTACACGAATGTGTGCGATAACCTCATACGGCTCAATCACCGTAAGCTTCTACTCAAAATCACGCACGAACTCCAACATATCCCACTCTGCTATTATCAGTGGAGCCGCAAACTCAATAGCCTTCTTGCGACTCAACGCATCTGCCACAAGGTTCGCCTTGCCCGGATGGTAAGAAATATCGAACTTGAAGTCCTTCAATGTTTCCATCCATTGGCGCTGCCTCATATTCAAATCACGCTGCGTGAAAATATACTTAAGGCTCTTGTGGTCGCAAAAGAGCTCGAACTCCTCACCATAGAGGTAATGTCTCCAAAGCTTTAATGCGAAAATGACAGCTGCTAACTCCAGGTCGTGCATAGGGTAATTCTCTTCGTGTTTCCTCAACTGACGTGAAGCATAAGCAATCACCCTGTCCTTCTGCATAAGGACACAACCCAGACCAACGCGAGAGGCGTCAGTACATATAATATACTTAACCCCTTGCTCTGGCAATACTAGCACAGGGGTGGACGTCAACTTGTCCTTCAGCTCCTAAAAAGCTAACTCCGCCTACTCATTCCAAGCAAACTTCAAATCCTTCCGTGTCAACTACGACAACGGTCTGGCAATCTTCGAGAAGTCCTAAATAAAGCGTCGATAGTAGCCTGCAAGACCCAGAAAACTCCTTACCTCAGTAACTGAACCAGACTGCTCCAGTCCTGCACTGCAGCTACCTTGGTAAGGTCGACAGCTATTCCTTCCTTGGACACCACATGTCCCAGGAACTTGACTTCCTCTTTCCAGAAATCACACTCTTGAATTGCTCGAAAAGCTGATCTTCCTCAGAGTATCCAAAACCACTCTTAAGTGCTCCTCGTGCACTGCCCGACTCGCCGAATAAATCAAGATGTCATCGATAAAAACAATGACGAATCAGAACAGGAATGGCCGAAACACCCTGTTCATCAGATCTATGAACACGGCCGATGCGTTCGTAAGACCGAACGACATCACAAGGAACTCATAATGACCAAAGCTAGTCCTGAAAGCGGTCTTTTGTACGTCCCCATCCTTGACGCGCAATTGATAATACCCTGACTGCAGATCAACCTTCGAAAAGTACCGTGCCCCCTTCAACTGATCAAACAGATCATCAATCCTGGGCAAAGGGTACTTATTCTTCACAGTTACCAGATTCAGCCTGCGATAATCAATACACAATCGCAAGGAACCATCCTTCTTCACAAATAGAACAGGTGCTCCCCAAGGAGACACACTAGGCCGAATAAAACCCAAATCAAGTAAACCATCTATCTGCTTCCTCAACTCCTCCATTTCACTCGGAGGCATACGATAGGTGGGTAAAGAAATGGGCGCTGCACCAGGCATAAGATCGATAGCAAAATCAATCTCACGCTGAGGAGGTAATCCAGGAATCGACTCAAACACATCTTCAAATTTTCGAACTACCGGCGTACTAACCAACGCCGATTCAGCCATACTCTCTAAAAGAGAAGAATAATAATCAATACGAAAAGGGTAACTGACCTGAACTGGGAAAGTAACAGTCTCGCCCTCAGGTCCATTGATCGTCACTGATCTAGCTTCACAATCAATCTCAGCTCGCATCCTTGTGAGCCAATCCATACCCATAATAACATCGTAGTGATAAAGCGGTGCGACTAAGAAATCAACCCAGATCGATCCACTCCTTAGATCGACCAAACAATCCATACAACGCTTGTTCATAGCAGAGGAAATCCCCGTAGTGGTAGTAAGCGTCACTCCTTGCATAGGAACAGATCTCAAACCCAAACGCCTAACTGCCGCATAAGATATAAGAGAAGTAGTGGACCTTATATCCACCAACATAGAAACGGGAATACCTTCAATGTGCGCTGTCACCTTGAAGGACCTCGGCACTGAGTCAGACATAGGCGCTTCAACTAAAAGAGCATGAACTCGAGCCTGCTGCTGACGATTTGGCGGAGGAACCATGGGCCACTGAGGTGGCCTGAAGCTAGGAACTGCAGGTCTGAAGGATGGATGAGCTGGCGCTGATCGAAGAGGTGGAGGAGAGATCACCTGAGGCATCGGACGACTAATCCTCTGCGGTGGAGTAAATCCACTGGCTCGCATGCGGGAGAAGAAAAAACGGTCCAAATGCCCTGCCTTCCCACAATAAGAACAGCGAACATCAGCTCTCATCTGCTAAGCGGACGGCGCTGAACGCCTCGGAGGAGAATCTGCTCGGGGCCTCTTGCCGAGGAAAGGTGCACCCTGGAAATCTGGTAGCGGCCTAGGAACCATCGGTGCTCGCATGTAGGACGCTCTATCCCCATCCTGCTCTGCTCGCAAGGACATGCTCACCAGCTCCGCATAAGAAGAAATGCTAGCACAGCAAATCTTCGATCGGATCTCAGGTCTCAATCCCTCAGAGAAACGCAGCATCCTCTTCGGATGATCACCCAGGATCAAAGGAATATACCGACCCAACTCAGTAAACCGGTTCTCATACTCCGTCACCGACAGCCCTCCCTAGCGGAGGTGAAGGAACTCACTCTCCTTCTCATGTCGGTACGTAACCGAGAAATACTTCTCATGGAAGCGTGCCTCAAACGCCTGTCAGGACCACACAAAATCCTCCTGGACAGTGCAAAGAACACTGTCCCACCACAGACTGGCCTCCTTCTCAAACATGAAGGAGGCAAGCTCAACCTGCTCAACCTCAGAGCAGTGCAGCGGTCTCAGCATCTTAGAGATGCGGTCGATCCAATACTCGGCCTCCTCGGGTCTATGAGAACCTGCAAATGTAGGAGGTCGCAAGCGTTGGAATCGCTCGAAAGTGCCACTGGCACTGGCGCTCCCAGATGGAGGCATAGGTGAAACAGGTGGAGTCTCCCCCACTGACTGAGCAAAGATGCCAGCCATGGAAGAGAGGAACTCCTGCTGCTGCTGCTGCTGCTGCTGCTGCTGCTGAAACTGCTGCTGCTGCATCAAACGAAGGTGCACGGCTCGGCTCAGGAACCGAGGGTGTGACTGGAGGAGCCATAGGTGTCAACCCAACACCGGCATGAGACGGACCCACCTATGGATCTGACTGGCTATCGCTCAAGGGAGGAACCCCAGCAAGCGACTCAATCAAAGAGAGACGGGTCGAAGACTTCGAACCCTTAGGAGGCATCCCTACATTCAACAGAGGATGCAACCTGTCAGATTCTACGTCACATAATCCATCCACACAGCAACACAGCACAACTCCAAAGACAAACAACATGCATTCCATTAATCAAAATTGTCGCAATACAAGTAGTGCAGCAATACATGAATCACGACTAGGAAAGCATGTAAACAACAACATCTAACACTTCAAACACTTCAAACAACCACTGCAACTTCAACTACAAACAACTTCAACTACAAAGCCAACAACGGCTACACACAGAAAGAAAACAACAAACAAAGCAAAGGACCGCCACGACGACAGCTACTCGTCGGAATCAGGAGATGGAGGCGGAGCACCCTTATCCTGCAAGCAACACAGGATAGACTTTAGAGTTCGAGTCACCTTCTTAAATTTATGTTTAACAAGGCCTCGAAGATCAATAATATCCTGGCGTAAAACAGCCTGCCCTTCTTCAAGCCGTGTAAGATGGGCATCTCTGGCAGTCTACTCTGCGCCCTGCTCTGGCGCCACAGGAGGAGAGCTATCACTCGAATCCTGTGCCTCATCTTCTTCCTCGTCCTGCTCTGTTTCTTCCTCAATCTCCGCACCACCTTCAGCATAACTCTCTTCACCACCGCTCTCAGACTCAGCCCCACTCTCTGAGGCATACCGACCAGAACCGATCTCCATCTGCTTAAGAGTCCTCAGGTTGATATGACGAACAGGGACTGGCTTCTCAGCTCCAAGCCTATAGCCAAACTCATGAGTAAGCTTGCAAATGAGGCGGCCAAATGGAAGCGACTCGGTCCTTCTACTCGAACGAGCGATGAGAATAATCTGGCGCAGGACGTACGTCGGCACACACAACTTCGCTTCCTGCCCCACCTGATATAGGAAATCCACCATCAGGCGCGTACACTCACTGCGGTTGCTCCACCTCGGATAAACATTGAACGTAAATATGTGGTGAAGCAAACGGAAGTCGTCCGTCATGTAGGTAGTCAGAGGACTCCTATTCGGCTGCCATTCGACCAGACGACCACACAAGGATCGGGTGCGACGATCCCTCTCGCGCACACTGTTCACATTCTTCTCGCTGGCATGTACTTCACCAAGTGACACATTCAGGAGTCGGGATATCAAAGCAACATTGACAATACCCACTTGACCGCTACCACAAGGAATCTTAAACTGCAGAGGCTCCAGCGAAGGATCAAGAATATTGGCATAAAAGGCTCGAACAGTGCTAGCATTCGCGCGATACTTGCCTTCGAACAAGGGACCTCAACTAGCCCCTTCTAGGCGCTTCAACAACAAAAACTCACTAAAGAGCCGCGGATCAACATGAGCCTCAAAAAGGACTCTACGGCCTTCATAGACTCCATGCGACAACTCCGCCAACAAAGTTCTACCAATGGGAGCTCGAGGATCGAGGTCCCATTTGGTCTGAAATTCACGAGTGGCGGACGTGTTCGCGGCGGCACCTCTCGGCCTCCGTGCACGGGTTGAGCGGCTAGGCCCGGCTTCATCCACTGGCGCTCTCTTCTTCCCCATCAAGGAAAGAAGGGAAGAAATGGAAAAGATGACCGTCACAATCTCAAAAAGGGGCATGAGAAATGAGAGAATGAGAGAAATAGGAAGATGGTGAAGCTTCCACACACTTGAGAGCCCAAAAAGGGAAGTAGGAGCTCAAATGAGAAGGAAAGAAAGGGAAATCAGCCATGGAAATGAGGGTTTTGAGATAGGGTGATGGGGTTTGCACGAAAATGGAAGAAGAAGATGATTTGGAAGAGATTTGGAAGGATTTAGAGAAGGTTTTCAAGAAAGGGAGAGCTTGGGAGGGATGTTTGTGAAGGGAATAGGGTAAAGGAAATGTTTTAAGCTGAAAACCGTGGAGGGGTAGGCCACCTTAGGCCAAGGAAGCATTGGCCCGCGCCGGCCCGACCCGCCTGGCCCGCTGATCGGCGAGCCCTCGCCGAACTGGCGATGGCATCGCCGGTCTCTGGACTAACCGGTGATGCCTCACCGTTTGGGCGAGGTCCTCCTGGTCCCCCATGCTTTGAAAAGTATGGTCCCCCCCCTGGGCCCCACAAGAAATGCCCCGATCGGCCCCTTGCATGATTTGACGCCTATCGGGCCATTCTGGCAGAAATCTGATTAAAATAAAGATTTCTTGAAGGTTTAAGGGTTAAAAAAAGATGATAAACCATCTACACTCATTAATAGATGATCTAGAAAAGGTTTTGGGTCGCTGTGTGTGATCAGGTAAGAGTATAGACTCGATCTCGGCGAAGGTTTTCAAGAAACTTCCGCCGATAGAAGCTACGGAGCACAAACACAAAATCTACGATAGACCCGCACCCAAATACACTAAAGTGGCGACAACGTGCGGTGTGTGACCATAACCCAAGTCCGGTTTAATCAAGATCATGCTCTGATACCAACTTGTAACGCCCTGAAATTCGGGGGTCGAGCATAACTCAGCTCCCGAGTTCCAAAACATCACTTATGCAACATATTTAATGATGGATGTATGTTGACTGTATTAGTACATAAAACATGGGATAAATTAAGCCAAAACACAGATATAATTCAGGGATAAGTGAATAAAGCAAGCGGAAGACTTATAGAAATATATGTGTACAAGTGTAAATCCCTGAAGTACATATACTAACAGGTTGTATGAAAGTGTTACTAATCAAAATTATAAGTATCAAGTTACATCATTTAAATTCCCAAAAATAATCCGAGAGTCCCACGCAACAGAACAAGGCTCGCTAGAACCCGTCTGAAAACTGCATATAAGAGAAAGCAGCCTCATCATCATCCATCTCTCGCTCTGCCTCAGAAGTCGCATCCACATCTACAACATCAGAACCTAAGACAGAGTCTGGTGGGTGTTTAACACCGCCCCAGAACGTGGGAGTGAGTGATCAACTCAGTAGAACAATAAGGCACTGGTTAACATGTTATCAGTTCAATCAAGCAGTAATGATAAAGCAGAATAAGTAAATAAGTCTTAAGTACTCTTGTTAATGCAAGGATGTATGCGAAATGATGTGTGCCCTCACGCATACACCCTCAGCGTCTTCATCTTACGTTACGCATGACATCGCCTCAAAGTGCGCCACATCTACAAAGCACATGCAAATGCAGTGCATGAATATGATTACCAAGTTGTTATTAGTCCTTTTCATACAGCAGGATTGGGAAGCTAAGATACCTTCCTCATATCACCATCCAAACAGTGATCCATTATAGGGTCGTCAATCCTAGACATCTCATACGATCATATGGTTTCAGGTCATAGCAAAGGGCACGTCACCAATCAATGCACGCCTTTCATACCTTTACTATCATAGTTCGGCTTGTCACCTGATTGCGGTATCCAGGTATGCTCGAGGTCACTACAAAGGGCTCGTCACCAATCAATGTAGGCCGACAGCACGAATATAGTGTCCCATACCACCATAATCGGTTCACGAGTTTAGTTGCTCACTGATCACTACGGGGAGGCTCGTCACCCTAGCGTAGGCCGACAGCTCGACCACGGTGTCCCATACCACCATAGCCGGCTCATGAGTCTTAGCGGATCAAGGTACCATGGTTAATAGGATTTCATTGGTAAGTTCGGTACCCTAGATTCAAGCAGTAGCGTCCATACATGGTGAACATACATCAGACAATCGGGTTACTTGACGAACTCGACTAGCACGAGAGCACGTTGAGTTAAGCGACATAAAGTGCGCAAACACTCCGCGTGGCCAAACCACTGCCGCCAACTTTAATACGGCTCGGGTTCGTCTAATTACATCCTACGTGGCGAAAGCAACCTCAGCCACGATCATGAAGTAGATTACGGATTCCCTGGACTAATGCATAGTCCCAAACACATTACACTACAACAGGTATTTGAATTGAATGTAGAACAGTAAAGGAAACAACAACTCAAATCATGGTACGTAAGCACTTGAGGAATATCAACTTAACATAAATGTAAGCATAAGAAATGCTTAAATTTAAATAACAGGGAATGTAACTAACAAGAAGGAAAACATGCACATCAATAGGAGTGTTGAGAATCACTTCTCAACGCCCGCAATTAGTGTAATAAGTTACACTTTAGATCATTCAGGCATTTCTACAAACACTTAGAATACATGGTACAACATACATGACGTATGTTGGAAAATAAGCATTTGGACAATTCCTTTTACCAAGGAGTCGTCATACATACATCTAACATACATACACAACAAATAATCATGGCAAACACAGTGCATATTTTATACTTATACGGTACTTTATACATACACATAGAATACACAAATCTCAATATAACACATGCATATCAGGAACGCAATATAAACATAACATTTGACATGTGAAAACTCATCCATAGCAAGAATAAATCATTAACTGGCATTGAAAGCCTTGAAAACCATAACCTATACACTTAAAGTGCGCACCTTAAGCCAGACAAGAACACCGAATTGATTTCAGATGAGTTGTCTTCGTCAACGGCGATAGAATAACCTAAGGCAAGAATAGAAATGAGATACAACAACACCAAGACTAATCTAAGCTCTAACACAGATTAGGGTTAGGTTAACTTACCCCAAGATGAACTCAGAATCGTCAGAATAACGATTCAAAGTGAAGGTTCAAGGATGCAGAAGAATAGGAAAGAATCCAAGATGATTCACCAACTTCTCTCTCACTTTCTCTCTCTTTTCCACTCTCTTTCCAAGCTAGGGTTAGAGAAAATTCGTATGGAAAAGAGGGCTAGGGTTTAAGGACTATAAATAGGCCTATAATTGATGAAAATAACCCCAGGGCCAAGGTATACTTAGGGTATAACCAAAACCTGCCTCTTACGATCCAACGAAGCACTTCTGGTGGGCCTATAACCACGAAAGGTCGGACTTAAGCTCATTGACCATGGATCTAGGTCAGGCTGAGTTTTCGTACCGACCGGCTCTTCAGATCAGCCGTGGCGGACCACACTCAATTCAACGGTCACGGAATCTCGATCAGGTCCACAAGCACAAGGATATGCCTGGGCCACCTTCCCTGATCAGAGGGTGAAATTGGGTCAGAATCCAATGGTCAGATAGCTTAAAATCGTCGCGCAAGCGACACGACTCAGATTTCATAAAAGCTTAATAAATTTCCAACCGTTCTCACACTCTTCACTCCAGACTCAATCAAATCGACCCAGAACATCACATGGACTTGATTTTCGAGGTGATGGTCAAGCCCAACATGGTGACCGCAACAACCTAAGATCATCGCTAGCGGACTTTTGACGTGCGGTCCAGGTCCAATCCAGAACTTTCAAAAATTCCCCAGAACAACTGGATTTAGCGATGGATCCCAGATTTCAGAGCAACATAGCGCTAACTAATCTACAAGTTTTGAGTTATGCAGATCGAATTTAAAGTGATTGATGCGAATTTCACAAGCAATCGGGTATAGCGCTAATTACTCCAAAAACAACTACTTAGGGAAAGATTAACACAAAAATTTCCAAGGTCGTTACAATAGGCATGCTTCCAAGTGTCAGACCATTATGATCTTTCAATAGGGCAGCATAACAAAGAACATGGAAGGGGCAACTGACCTGAACGACGAAAGTGAGGTTGTATTTTTGGGCCCGTGTGCCGTCACCAGTCGGGTTTCGCAGTTGATCTTGACCTTCATCTCAGTAAGCCAATCCATGCCGAGAATGACATCGTAATGATATATCGTGGTGACAATCAGGTCAACAGACACCACCCTGCTTCCCAAGTCTATCAAGCAACCCTTACAAAGCTTAGTGGCATCTGTGAAGGTTCCTACTGCTGCAATGACTCTCACCCCAACCATAAGGGTAGTATTCAACCTCAAATGCTTAACCGTAGAATATGATATCATCGAAATAGTGGACCCGGTGTATACCAACAGAAAAACTGGTATACCTTGGATGTGGGTAGTGACTTCGAAGGTTAAAGGCACAGCAGCTGCTGACTTAGATGCTTCAGCTGCAAGCACATGCACACACGCTTGTTGAGGACGATTTGGCTACGTTGTTATAGGTTGTTGAGGTAGCCTACTTTGAGGTACATTTGGTATGTAAAAAGGCGGTGCTGGTGGTGCTGATCGTAGAGGTGGAGCTGAAATGACTTGTGGCAACTGACGGTTCATCTTCTGAGGTGACGTAAAGTCGTTATCCCTAATCTTAATAAAGCAATAAGTATTTGTATGGCCCATCCTCTTATAGTAGGTGCACCATAGATTAGATCGCCTCTGTTGGGTCGGTAGAGCAGTAAGCTTAGGAGGTGAATCTGCACGTGGCCTCTTGCCAAGGAATGGTCAGCTCGGCAAGTTAGGTCAGGGCCTCGGGCCTATGGGCACAGTGTACAGGACAATCTATCCCCATCCTGCTCAGCTTGCAGGGACATGTTCACTAGCTCAGCATAATTGGGAATGCTAGCGCAACACATCTTCGTACGGATATCAGGGCGTAGGCCCTCTAAGAATCGCCACATTCTCATCGGCTCGTCTGGTAGGATTAAAGGAGCGTATCTGGCTAGCTCCGTAAACCTGTTCTCATATTCCGACATGGTCATTCCTCCCTATCAGAGGTGGAGGAACTCACCCTCCTTTTCATTACAGTAAGTGAAGGGGAAATACTTCCCATGGAAGTGAGTCTCAAACGCATCCTATGTCCACACGTGTCCTAAAGGAACTGTTCGTCGGATGCTATCCCACCATAGACTTGTAACGACCTTGGAATTTTTGTGCTTATCTTTCCTTAAGTAGTTGTTTTGGGGTAATTAGCGCTTTACTTGATTGCTTGTGAAATTCGCATCAATCACTTTAAATTGTATTTGCATGGCTCTAAACGTGTAGATTAGTGAGCGCTACGTTACTCTGAAATCTGGGATCGCTAAATCCAGCTGTTCTGGGGAATTTTTGGAAGATCTGGATCGGACCTAGACCGCGCGTCGAAAGTCCGATGGATCTTAGGCTGTTGCGGTCACTGAGTTGGGCTTGGTCTTCACCTCGAAAATCAAGTCGATCTGATGTTCCGGGTCGATTTGGTTGAGTTCGGAGTGAAGAGTGTGAGAACGGTTGGAATTTAATAAGCTTTTATGAAATCTGTGCGCGACGATTTTAAGCATTCTGACCGTTGGATTCTGACCCAATTTCACCCTCTGATCAGGATGGTTGGCCCAGGCATATCCTAGTGCTTGTGGACCTGATCGAGTTTCCGTGATCGTTGAATTGAGTGTGGTCCGCCACGACTGATCTGAAGAGCCGGTCGGTACGAAAACTCAGCGTGAGCTTAAGTCCGACCTTTCGTGGTTATAGGCCCACCACAAGTGCTTCGTTGGATCGAGAAAGGCGTACTTTGGTTATAACCTAAGTATACCTTGACCGGGTTATTTCCATCATTTTAAGGCCTATATATAGTCCTTAAACCCTAGCTCTCATTTCCATACGAATTTTCTCTAACCCTAGCTTGGAAAGAGAGTGGAAAAGAGAGAGTTAGTGAGAGAGATTGGTTGGTGAATCATCTTGATTCTTCCTTGTTCTTCTTCACCTTTGAACCTTCACTTTGAATCGTTCCTCTGACGATTTTGAGTTCTTTTGGGGTAAGTAACCTAACCCTAACCCGTGTTAGAGCTTAGATTAGACTTGGTGTTGTTGTATCTCATTTCTATCCTTATTTTAGGGTATTCTTGCGCCGTTGACGAAGACAACTCGTCTAATTCAGCTATTCTTTCTTCGCTTAAGGTGCGGACTTTAAGTGTATAGGTTATGGTTTTCGAGGCTTTCAATCCCAGTTAGTGATTTATTCTTGTTATGGATGAGATTTCACATGTCAAATGTTATGTTTGCATTGCTTTCCTGATATGCATGTGCTATATTGAGATTTGTGTATTCTAAGTGTATTTATAAAGTACCGTATACGTATAAAATACGCACTTGTGCTTGCCATGATTATTGGTCATGTATGTATGCTAGATGCATGTATGACAACTCCTTGATAAAAGGAATTGTCTAAGTGCACGTATTTCAACATGCGTCATGTATGTTGTTCCATGGATGCTAAGTGTTTGTAGAAATGCATGAATGATCTACGTGTAACTGATTACACTAAATGCAGGCGTTGAGAAGTGATTCTCAATACTTCTATGGATGCGCATGATTTCCCTTATGCATTTACATTCCAAGTTATTTAAATTCAAGCATTCCTATGCTTACATTTATGTTAAATTGATATTCTTCAGATGTGTATGCACCATGATTTGAGTGGTTGTTCCATTACTGTTTTACATTCCATATGAATATCTGTCGTAGTGTAGGATGTTTGGGACTATGCCTTAGTCCAGGAAATCGGTAATTGACCCTTTGGTCGTGGTTGAGATTGCTTTCGCCACGTGAGACGCATTAGACGAACCCGAGTCGTATTAGAGTTGGCGCGTGGTTTGGCCACGCGGAGTGTTTGCGCACTCCATGTCGCTCATTTCGACGTGCGCTCGTGCTAGTCGAGTTCGTCAACTAACCCGATTGTCCGTGTATGTTAACCATGTATGGACGCTCGCTTGAATCTAGGGTACCGAACTTACGTGAAATCCTAATAACCATGGTACCGATCCGCTAAGACTCATGAGCCGGACATGGTGGTATGGGACACCGTGGTCGAGCCGTCGGCCTACGGGGTGACGAGCCTCCCGTAGTGACCGGAGCAACTTAACTCGTGAGCCGATTATGGTGGTATGGGACACTATATTCGTCCGCCTACATTGATTGGTGACGAGCCCTTTGTAGTGACCTCGAGCATACCGGATACCGCAAGGAGGTGACGAGCCGATCTGTGGTAGTAAAGGCATGAAAGGCGTGCATTGATTGGTGACGAGCCCTTTGCTACGACCTCAACTATATGATCGTATGAGATATCTAGGATTGACGACCCTAGTATGGATCACTGTTTGGATGGTGATATGAGGAAGGTATCTTAGCTTCCCAATCCTGTATGAATTGGACTAATAACAACTTGGTAATCATATCCATGCACCGCATTTGCATGTGCTTTGTAGATGTGGCGCACTTTGAGGCGATGTCATGCGTAACGTAAGATGAAGACGCTGAGGGTGTACGTGTGAGGGCACGCATCATATTGCATTCATACCGCATTAACAAGAGTACTTAGGATTTATTTAATTGTCCCGCTTTATCATTCTTGCTTGATTGAACTGATAACAGTTAACCAGTGCCTTATTGTTCCACCGAGTTGATCACTCACTCCCACGTTTGGGCGGTGTTGCACACCCACCAGTCTGTCTTAGGACCTGATGTTGCAGATGTGGATGCGACGCCTGAGGCTGGATGACGACGAGGCCGCCTTCTCCTATATGCTCTGACGGGTTCTAGCGAGCCTCGGCGATCTATGGGATGATTATTTTGGGAACTGAAATGATGTAACTTGTACTTATAATTTTGATAAATAACACTTTTACACGACCTGGTTGTATATGTAATTCAAGGACTTACACTTGTACACATATTTTACTATAAGTCTTCCGCTTGCTTTATTCACTTACCCCTGAATCATATCTCGTTTTGGCTTAATCTATCCCATGTTTATGTGCTAATACAACATACATCATTCATTAATTATGTTGCATAACTCCTTCTTGAACATGTATGTAACCAACTCTACCTGCTCTGCTTCAGTTCAGTGCAGCGGCTTCAGCATCTTAGAGATGTGGTCGAGCCAATACTCGGCTTCCTCGGGCCTGTTAGTGCCTGCGAAGGTAGGAGGTCGAAAATGATGAAAGCATTCAAATAAACTGTTGGCATTCATATTCCAGCAGGCTGCACAGGTGGTGCAAGCGGGACCACATTCATGTTTTGGGCAAGGGGCCTCGCAATTGTGGTCCAAATTTACTGTTGCTCCTGCATTAGGAGCATCATCTGCTCCAACCTATCAGGAAGAGGAGCCGCTTGAGGCATGTGTGGCGTCGAGGTAGATGCTCGGTTCTTTTCTAGAATCGGTGGTGCACTAGGTGTTGGCCCATTTGTGAGGCCAGTGACCGGCTGAGAATCCAGCATGGTATCACTGTCAGGGCCCAAATTGGGGTCCGTGTGGCTATCGCTTAGGGGAGGTGCCCCGTCAAACGATCCACCAAGTATGAGACGTGCAGTGCTCCAAGTGCTCTTAGGTGACATTCCCTATATACAACATAGGGTGCAACCCATGTAAGATTTAGCATAATAACACACACTTATCCAAACATCATTCACATCCCAAATTAAAAGAAGCTTCATGCATTTCATTTAACCAAAATTATCACAATACATGAGATGTAGTCTTACATGGATCATGATAGAAGATGCATGTGAGCTATTCTAACTCAAGTTTTAAACGCTAAACACACTAACATCCAACCAAGCCTACTAAGGCTATTACAAAAGAAAACAAGAAACAAAGAAAACTAAAAGACGGCTGCATTGTATGACTAACCGTCTGAATCTAGTGATGGTGGAGGAGCACCCTTATCCTGCATATAGCATAGGAGGGCCTTCAGAGTGCGGGACATCTTCTTAAATGTCTGCTTCATGTAAGCCTGACTTTCTTTAAGCTTTTGTTTCAATTTCTCCTGGGTCTCCTTGACCTCTTGTCTCAAGGCGGCTTGGTTCTCTTCTATCTAAGCCAGGCAGGCTTCTAGGGTGACCTAATTACGGCAATGCCCAGGTGTAGCTGTAGGAGGTCCCTCATCAGAATCTTAGGACTCCGCTTCTCCCTCACCTCCTTCTTCCTCACCGCTTTCTTCTTCTCTACCTTCTTCACCTTTACTTTCTTCCTCTATTTCATTAACTTCTTCCTCTTCACTCTCTGTCTCGCCCCCATACTCATGGAGTTGGGCTTGACGTTGTCGAAGGTCAATTCTCATATTGTTGAGCGTAGTGTCATTAATGAAGTGCATCAGCGCAAGCTCATCCATGTTAAGTCTGTAGCCGAACTCTTGAGCAATCTTACATATAAGTCGGCCGAATGGGAGTGAACATCTCTCCTAACAGAGCGTACGGTCTGGATTATCTATAGTAGGGCGAACATAGGTAGACACAGCTTGTCTCCCTGTCCAGCTCTATACAGGAAGTCCACCATCAAACGAGTACATTCGGTACGGTTGCCCCACCTAGGATACACATTATATGTGAATATTTGGTGGAGCAGGCAGAAATCGTTTGTCAATTTGGTCGATGGGAGGCAATTGCCTCTCTTCTAGTGAACTAGTTGGCCATAAAGAAACTGCGTACGGCGATCTCTTTCTCACACACTCTTGAGATGTGATTCATTAGCATGCACTTCACCATGTACAACTCCCATAATTTGAGCCATCACATCCACATTGACTATTGCTTCCCGCCTTCCCACAAGTATAGTAAACTGTAGAGGCTCTAGTAATGGATCTCATATGCAGGCATAGAAGGCTTGGATAGTGGTTTCACATGCATGAGACTTGCTTTCAAATATGTGACCCCACCTGAATTCCAACAGGAGGTCCATCACCAGATATAGCCCGTAAAGCCTTTCGTCAACATGTGTTTCAAACACTACTTTATAGCCACGAAACTTATCATGTTTGATGCCCGACAGTAGAGATCTTTCAAGTGGAATCTGGGGATCGAGATTCTGCTTCATCCTTTGCTCTCATGCAATGCTTGTACTTGCTTCTACGCCCACTTTCTTCCTTGGATAGGTCGGGCGGCTAGGCCCGACTTCATCTGTGGATGCCCTTCTCTTTCCCATGAGAGAAAGGAGTGTGGAGATAGAGAATATGGTGACCACTATCTCAAAGAGGGTCATATGGTTGGAAAATCTTACAAGGTGAGATAGGTTTGTAGGTTTTGGGGTTTATGAGACACAAGGAGAGATTTGTGTGCTCAAATGAGAAGAAATAGGGAGATAGAGAGTGGTAGGTGATGGGTTTTGAGGAGGATGGTGGAGATGAGTAGGTATTGTAGAAGAAGAAGAAGATATGAGAATGGAAGGGAGATTT
Source organism: Magnolia sinica (assembly GCF_029962835.1). NCBI lineage: Eukaryota > Viridiplantae > Streptophyta > Magnoliopsida > Magnoliales > Magnoliaceae > Magnolia > Magnolia sinica. The sequence goes on along the minus strand of NC_080573.1, from coordinate 89,261,934 downwards.
GAGAAGAAAAATCAAATTTTAGAGGGGTTGGAAGGGTTTAGAAACTAGGTGGGGGTGAAATAAAGAATAGAAGGGAAAATAGGGTGGTCCCACATGTGGGGGAGACCCACATGTGTGTGTGAGGGGCGGCGGGCCGCTGGACCCGTGGGCCCGCCGCGGCCTACTGGAGAGTACCGCGGTGAGCAGCGGTCGACGCAGTGTCATCGCGATCCGCTGGACCGTGGGTGGCACCGCCGCCTTGGGACTGGTGGCCCCACCTCTCGGGGTGCCGAAAATGTGGGGGGACCCCCTGGGTCCCACTGATTTTTGTGGTTTGGGCTCCCTCATTCGTTTGAGGTGATTTCAAGTCCTAACGAGTGCATATTCACGCTTTTCGGGTCATTTGAGTGTGGGGCTCACTGAATTATTGTCCTAACCCATCAATTGACGATCTAGAAAGGAATTGGGATTATTTCCCACGATCACAGATGCATACGGGTCACATCTCAATGGTCAGTTTCACCCGTTGATGAAACTGGGGATCCTATGATCATTTCTATGTTTTATCACCCCACCTAAGTCAAAGTAGGTTAGTGTGCATCATGTTACCATAATCCAGGTCTAGTTTAATCCAAATCATGCTCTGATACCAACTTGTAACGCCCTAAAAATTGGGGGTTGAGCAACGGTCAACTCCTGAGTTCCAACGCATCACTTATGCAACAAATATAATGATGTTTGAATATTGACCATATTAGTGCCTTAAACATGAGTGGGATTACATTAAAACAACATATCATACTCTAGAATTAAGATAGTTAAGCAAGTGAAAGACTGGGATAAATTTATAAAACATATATGTGTTTCACAACCTCCAGAGTATGAACGTACTATTGGGCTGAGTATATAAATATGTTTGTTTCAAAATGTACAAAATATCAAAATGTAAATGTTCATTAATCTAGTGTCCCTGTAATCCCTGCAATCGCAGCTCTAGGTCTATATAGACTCGCTTGAGAGTTGAATGTAGGAGAACTCCTCGTCGAAGAAGTCCGGCTCATTCACGAAAGCCTCATCACAACCTGCATCTAAATCAGAGTGTAGTTGGTGTTTTAAAACACCGTCCTAGAGTGGGAATGAGTGATCAACTAGGTGGTATTATAAGGCAAAGGTTAACATGTTATCAATTCAGTCAAGCAGTAATGATAAAGCAGTACAACGATCATGTCCTAATTACTCTTATTAATGTAGGAATGGTATGCGTAATGATGAATGTCCTCGCCTACATTCCCTCAGCGACATGATCTCACAATTGCGCATGACAAACTCCCTAAACATGCGCTTCCTCGCCAAAGCACATGCAATGTAGTGCATGATCGTGTTAACCAAGTAATTTATTAGGCTTATTCATACAGCAAATTTGGGAAGCTAAGATACCTCTCTTTGTATCATTAACCCAAACAGGGATCCATCTAGGGTCGTCAATCCTACTTAATCACATACGATAGGCAAGTTATAGGGCATCACCCCCAATGAAAGCAGTGGATAAGTAAGTTCACGAGTTAACACTCGAGGTCACTACGGAGAAGCTCATCATCATCAACGTAGGCCTAATTTATACTTGAGGTCACTGCGGGAAGGCTCGTCAACTCATCATAGGCCGATAGCTTGAATACAGTGTCCTATACCACCATATTCAGCTCACGAGTTTGGGTTACTCACTGGTCACTACGGGGAGCTCGTCACCCCAGCGTAGGTCGATAGCTCGACCATGGTGTCCCATACCACCATGCTCGGCTCATGAGTCATAGCGACTCTTGGTACCATGGTTGAAATGGGTTTGCTTTGGTAAGTGGTACCTTAGATTCAAGCAGTAGCATCCATACATGGTAAACACATAATAAGCCAATCGGGTTATTTGACAAGTTCGATTGGTACGAGTGCACACTGAATTGGAGCGCATAAGCACTCCACGTGGCCTAACCACTGTCGACAATTACCGTACAACTCAGATTCCTTGAGCGTATCTAATGTGGCGAAACTAGTTCGACCACTCAATCAGGAGCCATTACCGATTGCCTGGACTAGGTCGTAGTCCCAAACATACTGAAATGCCATAGGAAATCACATATGTTACTCATAACAACATTTAACGAACAATTCAAACATAATTCTCATTTGAGCATTTTATCGAACACAGTGAGCATGTTGACATACATATGCATTTCATCCATAAACCATATAACAACAATTCACATTATATAAAGGAAGCTACCAACATTTGTATGGTAGTTGAGAATCCCATCTCAACACCCTTGATAAAAGCAATTTATCAAACAATTACTCATTCAGACATTTTATCAAACGCTTAGACTACATAATACTATATACATAAACTAAATTAGTTATAGCATATATTATGATAAACCCTTTCACAAAGGAGTTGTCATACACACAACACACATGTATTCTAGATTAATAGTCATGGCAAGCATAAATCATGATTTCAATTTCATTCAAACATTTCAACAAACACATGGAATGCATTTTATATTCACATAGTTCACACACATGTATAATTTATTGAATACATCATAACTACGATCATATAGGAGCAATCAAGTCAGACATAAATCATTGCTAACATTGAAAGCCTTGAAAACCATAACCTAGACATTTATAATCTGTACTCTTCGTCGGTACGCCCGTTATAAACTCGGTTCATACACTACGCTTCCATTTACATCACAACGACGACCTAAATCATGAAATAGGTTAACTATTTCATCATTTCCTCTATTTGAATCCCTAAAATAGGATTAGGGTTAGGATTTCTTACTCAAATCGTATTTGGAATCGACGATGAAGTGAAACGAGAGAGATGATTCGGTTCGTGGTGTAGTGGGAGTGAATCCCAGCAACAATCCACAGATCTCTCTCTCTCTTCTCCTCACTCTTTTCTTCTCTTTTCTCTCTTTTCTCTCTCTTTTCTTCTCTTTTCTCTCTTTTCTCTCCTAGGGTTAGAGAATTCGAATGGAATGAGAGAGAGGTGGTTTAAGGGCATTATATAGGCCCAAAACTGATGTCAATGGCCACAGGGCCATGGTATACTTAGGTTATAGCCAAAGGGTGGTTGTTTCGGGCAAACAGGACTCATATGGAGGCCCATTTATCGCCTAAGTCATCGAGTAAATTCCCTGACAATGGATCTACAACAGGACTATGTTTATGGTGTGATCTAACAAATAGATCAGTCGTGAAGGACTCGAATCAGATCAATGGTCGTAGTTCCTCGATCAGGGCCACAAGTATACTGATATGAGCAGCGAAATTTCCCTAACCCATGGGTGTATTTAGGTCAGAATCTGACAGTCCGAAACCTTCAATTTCGCCCGCAAGTGAATGGTCCAATTCACTTAAGTTTGAGCTCATTTTCTAATGATATTCGCGTTTCTCACACACTTTACTCTGGGCTCAAGTTGTGTGTTTTTGGATACTATTTGAGCTCAATTCCTGCGATGGTTGTCAAGCCCAATAAGGCAATCATAACCTTATAATTTCGCGATAATCGGACTTTTGACGAGTGGTCCAGGTCTGATACGGAGTTCCAATGTGAACTCGAGAGCAACTAGGTTTTGGGATTTCTCCTAGGTTTTTAGGTAATGTTAAGCTAGCGATTCTAATGGTTTTGGGACTTGCAGTTCATATATATAGTAGTTCAAGTCTACCGAGTAATTTAGTTTAGTGCTTAATTAATTTTCGTCTAATTTCTAAAGGATTCGGTCATTAAGGATTTCTGTTTGAGGTGGTACTCAGGTCTTTGTACAGGATTTTTTCGAGATGTTACAGATGAAGGGGAGGATGTTTTCATTGAGAGTCGCCATTTTGGCGTTTATACAATGTTAAACTGTGATAAATTTTCTATGAATATTTTCTAAGTTATCATTGAGAAGTGTCCCCAGCAGAGTCGTCATTTTGTTTAGACAAGAAACAAATGCATTCGATTTGAGGAATTTCATTCAATGATAACAAAGAAAGAATGAGAGAACAATGATCACAAAGTATTCTATTTATTCTGAGTTCATTTACATCCTTTGATTTTCCTTAATTCTAAGATAGATTATAATAAATAGACACAATGAATGAAAGAGAAAGATAGTTCAATGGCAATTTTAGCAGCATTTCGACATTTTTATTGTTCATGCAAAGGCAGATGAGTCATGCAGACTTAAAGCCCTTAATTTGGTTGTGTGGTACGCATTGATCGTTCTTTCACTTATCTTTTCAGTCGTACAGACATACTCTTCTTTCTCCTGGAGCGCTTTCTTTATGCTTCACATTTCCTTTACTTTCCCTTTATGAATCCGGCAACTGGCGCACTTGATCAAGGAAGGGACATTTTAGGCAAGAATACTAGTGCACAATCTAAGAGAATCTGTAAACTTCATGAACTTGGGTTGTGCGGGTGCACAATTGAGGAAACACCAGGGACTTTTCAAACTTGGGTTGTGCCATAATTCCATTGCGCCACTTTTCTCATTGTGCCATAACTCCGTTGTGCCACTTTTCTTGTTGTGCCATAATTCTGTTGTGTCACTTTCATTATGCTCCACTCTCCTCTCTCCTCTGGGAACTCCATAAGACTCTCCAACTTTTGTTTATCTAAATAAAGATGGGTGAAGGGTATTTATAGGCATCTCGCACGTGTGAAGGCTATCCGCACACAACAGGGTGCTCACAATAGCTTCCAGCACACAACAACTTTCAGCGCGAAATGCCTTCCAGCGTGCAACATTACTGAGGGGTGGATGAGCGTCTCTTCCAACTTCTTCCCCCTACAAATGAGGAGTCCTCCTCAAAATGAGGAGAGGGGTGCAGTATTTATAGACCTCTTAAAAGTGTGAGAGGGCTATTTGCGCACAACAGCTTCCATCGCGCAACAGCTTCTAGTGCATAGTAGGTCTTCAGCAGGGGTGACACACAACAGGAGTCCAGGAAGGGGCGCACAACAGGAATCCAAGTAGGGGCATATAACAAGAGTCTAAGCAGGGGGCGCACAACCCTAGGCACACAACCAGGGGCGTACAACCCTGGGCACACAACCAGGGGCTTCTCAGCAAGGGCCTCTACAATCTAACAAGTATCACAGTGAAATTTCCACACTAAGGCGATGGATGAGCAATAAGACTTCTAGAGAGAGAAACATATATATTTTTGTGCCCCAATAGAATGCTTGTATTTATTTCATGTATTTGTGGTGAATGTTGTAATAGCTAGATTTGTTTCTATTGCTCCTTGCATTGGTTTGAGTTTTTTTATCCTTACTGCGTTCAAGAAATTAGGTTGTCTTGCCATAAACCTTAGTTTTTTATGTAAGGTTGTCCTTTGAACAATGTTTGTATAAACCTCTCAATACTATTGCATTTGAGGGTGCTATTTGTTTAAACTATCAGTATTTATTTTTTACATTTATTTTTTATTTGTGATCCTATTCACACCCCCTCCCCTTCTAGGACCGAGAGCTCGCCCTTTTCATAATGTCAAATAAATATCATGGTGGGCCACACAAGGTGGTTCATGTTGTCATAGCGTGCGGGGTATGCTTCCTCACATCGTGGGCCACTTGTGAGCCCCACAATGGTCCATAATATTTAAAGAAATAAAGAGAAGAAAATAAGGAAGAGATGAAGAGATCGGTTGGGCCCCCGCACATAAAAAGCACATACATCAAGTAGGTCCCACCCTTATGGGCCCCTGAAAGATGAAAGAAAGAAAAGAAAAATGGAGACTGTCCTCCCTTTGCACTCATAATGATGGATGGACAGTCAAAGTGGGCCAGATCATCGATCGAACTACTTGGATGGTGGAGCTCCTCCCTTAAACTCCTCTAACCTTCCCTCGAGCTGTAATCTCTCCTAATCTCTCTCTTAAAACACTTCTTTCTCTCAAGCACTCACTTTTCTCTCTCTAATCTCTCTCTAATATTTATTTATTTTTTAATCTTTTCTCTTTCTCTCTAATATCTTTTCTCCCTCTAATCTCTTTTTTCTCTTTCCTTCTCATTCTCATTTGCTAAGAAAATTTTGGATAAATGAGACGGGTTTTGGAGCTTTTGTGGTAGAATTTTTTGGGTAGAAAGGGAATTATGAAAAGAGAGAGGGGGTAAAATGAGGAGAAAATGAAGAAAAGAATGATGGCTAAGCATGGGTTGCATGAGTAACGTATGAGCTTGTTTGACTAATGGGGAGAGACAGTGATATAAGTGATGGATGGGTTGATTGATGGTTTGATTGATGGATTAATTGATGAATGGATTGATTGAATTGATAATATTGTGATTTGTGCAATTGGTGCCCACGTACGTTTCGTGGCCCACCTCAGATTGTGCCAAAACTATAACTGTCTAATCTAGAGGTCGCAATGGGGCATGCCGTGAGACATCGAAATCGCAGTGCCCACACGATCGCTAAGGTACAAGTCTCGGGGTGTTGCGGTACTAAAATAGGGTCATGATCAAAACTTGCTGATCCGATTCGCCTACAATGTGCTGACACTGAAAATTAAGCATACGGTCAATCTCACACGGTTATGGGTCTTACAATTTAGATCTACTTTATTTCTGGACTATGCCATAAAATGAGCAATCAAAATGAATAGTCAGCATGGATGTACGGAACATACATCACGGTGGCCCCATGGTCAGGGATCCACTGACTTGGGTGGATCATGTAAGTGGCACTTACTAGAGTTGCTTGCCATAGTAATTCGCAGGAACGTCATGTGATGAGAAGCTAGGTGGACCCATGTTTTTAAGAAATTCACTCAGTCCAGCAGTTCCATGAGATTATGTCATAACATGGGCTAAAAAATGAGACAGATTCCAAATTCATGGGGCCTACCATGATGTTTGTTAGAAATCCACTCAGATCAGTTGTTATGCGAGATGATGCTAGAACATAAGATAAAAAACAATTCAAAACTCACATAGGTGCTTGACAGAAATAGTGAGCATTGAATGTCCACTATTGAAACATTTATGAGGCAACAAAAGTGTTCAATCATGTTATTATTTGTGTGTTTTTAGTTCGTCTAAGTAGAAATCACCTAATGAACAATATGGATGGCATATATACATTATGGTGGGGCTTAGTTCCTGTGACTGTAGTAGAGGCTCTCAAGCAATCCGCATGGTCACAAAACTCCCTTTGTCTATCCAAACCATTATTTTAGTCAATCCACTGATTTTAAGATAGGTCATCATATACCTAAATATTCTCACTTGTCCATCATAACCAACCACTCAGTTAAATATGCACTACTAGATGAAGACATCTAACTATTCACTTTAATTTTGGACCACCTGATTATAGTAAACTAGCTACTTAATCTCTACATCCGCTCTTACACACATTAAGTTGAGATTCTGATCCGTTTATCTTGTTCATTACCTATGAATATGCTTAACCCACCATTAGAACTACAATATGAGAAACTTACACATGTAAAAAAGACACTCAAAACTAACGATACATATGTCCTATCCCCTAAAGTACCAACCATCAAGTTTTCCTATTTTAAACATGTCATCTGACCATCCATTGTGTGGTTTGATATATGTACATCCTCTAATTAAGTTGGTGAATAACTCTCTATTTATAATGATTTAGATATAAGTCCTTTTGTAAGAATTATTTAGAAACGTGCCTATAACCATGTAAAATCATTAGAATTCCCTAAACTCTTATGTCAATAATAATTACGAAAATGCCATTCACCTATACCTTTGAATTCTAGATCACATGGTTCCCATGATCCGTTTGATGTGAAATTTTATATTGTGCCTATGTATCATAAATTAACCATACATGTCAAATTTTAGCCCTTAGATCATTGTAAAAGTGACCCAATTGACAAATCATCCCCTTAACAGTTGATTTTGATGTCCATCGAGTGAAGAAACCTCATAAGTAGTCGTAGTAGGATATTTCCCGTCATATGAATGACTTAGATTACTCATAATATGGACCAAATACAAAATATGAAGACCCCACTTTGGTAGGCTTTTCTTTAGGCACAAAGTTATCCTTTCAAGGCTTATCAACTCTTTATAAATATGGATCTTTCGATTTAAGCACTTCCTTTTATCCATCGCAACTCAAATTTGGACCACACTCTGGTGTCATATGACTAAAATATTATACAAAATGTAGACCCCGATCTATGATCTTGCATCATTGAACGCTGAAACAAGTTCCTTCGTTTTGATGCAAAAAGATGATATTTTAGATCTAGGCTTTTTCCACGATCGATCGACCACCAAAAATTTCCCAACCGTTTGCCTATCCTAAATACACATTTTCAACAAAATTGGGGCCTCATCATTAAATGTGGACTGTTAATTGAGATCAAGTTCGTTTTGGCACTGGTTAGGAAAATTTTCAACATTGGTCAATCTAAATTTTGAATAACCAAGAAAATCATATACCCCAGCTCTATTTGACGACCCTAACACAATGGATGAATTATATTTAAAGAAAAATCATCAGAAAAGGAAAAATTGGAGAAACCTAATCCAAGTGTGATGTGAAACATGCCCCTCTCATATGCCCACTCCCTTTTGAAAAGGGGGCGAGCGTTCCCCTCTCCACTTACATGCTCACCTCTCAAATGTCTAAGGAGAGAGAGGAAGAGAAATAGAGAGAAAGAGAAAGAAAGTGAGAGAGATAGAGAAAGAGAAATAGAAAGAGAAAGAGAAAGAAAATGAAAAGGAAAGAAAGAGAGAAAGAGAAAGAAAAAGGAAGAAAGAGAAAAAGAAAGAAAGAGAAGCCTAGACATCCATCATCCGCTTCCTTCTTTAAACATCTGATATCTCCCTCTTACTCAAGTTATGTTATGATTCATGTGTAAGATTTCCTACATGGATATCTATATGGGGTTTAGATCTAAGGCTAAGGTGAGGGATTCCTTTAAGCTTATATTAACTTGAGTTGATATGAATTATTTTGTTCCCTCACATGCTTTGAATCCTCCATGCAAATATTTAATTTACCCCGTCAATTATTTATTCTTTGGGAATTATGGTTAAGATGTGATGCTAATTATGCATGGTCTTTCTGAATTTATGTGAGGTTTATCCTTTAAGATTACCTTGATTTAAGTTGATATATTTTATTCTGCCTTTTATATGCCCTGTTATCATGCTATTATGATTTTCTTCTTGCAATTGTTTTTTTACCACTAATGATTATTTATCCTTTGGGAATAGTGGTTAAGGTCTAAGTTTAATTATGCATATCTTTATTTATGTGAGGTGATGGACACAAGCCTTGCCATTTCCTTTACCAATTTTGTTGTGTTAGCCCTTGCTAATCTTCTCTTTATTGGGTTGGCCATTGCCACTCCCCTCTTTGTTGAGCTGGCCATTACCACTCTCCTCTTTGTTGAGTTAGCCATAACTACTCTCTTCTTTGTCAAGTTGGTTATTGCCACTCTCCTCTTTGTTGAGTTAGCCATTACTACTCTCCTCCTTATTTTATTAGCCTTGTACTATCTATCTTTAAGGTTTAGGCATGGATCTTGGTATCCCAAAACCCTCATGATTCAGTTTACATTCTCTTTGATGCAAATGATGTGTTGAATGTATCACAACTAGTGATTCAATTATTATACCATAGACACAATTCGTTCTAGGTGGAGACCCTCTTGGTCGACATGTAATTTCATGGGTTTTTGGGTAATGGTGCACAAATCGATGTAAGTAATTCTCAATGCATGTTACATAACTTCTAGGATTCGATGTCACAAATAGTCACTCCATGAACAAATCGTGTCATGTAATTCATCCGACTCATGTGTTGTTTCATCTCAAGGTGTTGACGTAAATCCACGGCAGTGTTGGACATTCCGGAGAATATCTGTAGTTATGGGATGCGGGTCAAGTCGGGTTTTCTATGAATTACATTCCACATTATGATGATCACTGCATATGATGAGCCACACACACTTTGTTAGGCATGCATCTCATGTAGGTTGTTTGCACATACTGATACCCTAAGTAGTAGTGGATACGAGACGTATCAAAATCCTTACATTACTTTTATGAATCTCTTGAATTATTATTAATCTTAAAAGATAACTATCACTATGAGTAGGGATTTGACCCTCTCCAACCATACAGGTGACGCAAGTGATGTACAGATTGAAGACCTAGAGGACCATCTCCCTTTAGAAGATTATACTGAAAGAGTAAGAAGATAGCATGATGATTTAGTTTTATACTTCTGCTGTGAACTCGATAAAGTAATAAGCTCCCATTGAGAGCATTTGATAATTTGTTGAATTCTTTACTATAATGAAATAATAAATATAGTCGATTTTATTCTCGTGAATGGTTACCTTCATGAATGTAACTGGATGTGATCTAAATGAAAAAAATATATATGGTATGATTTTTAAAGCATCCAATTCATTCATTTATTAACACTCGATTTTATCAGGCACGTGTATAAACTTTGGCCATGAAAATTTGGGATGTTACAACGAGTCTTGCCTTATTTCTTACTACATTCTCAGATTCATCTGATTTATTTTTAAAGATCCATTTGGTTCCAATGATGTTTGTGTTTAGTGGTCTAGGAACTAGTTGCCACACCTTATTTTTCTTGAATTATTGTAGTGCATCTTTCATAATTGCAATCCAAAATTCATCTTGTAGTGCTTATACAACATTCTTTAGTTCAATTTTTGAGGTGAAGCAGAGATGACTGTAAGTACCCTCAAGTTGTCTTCAAGTTTTTACACCTTCATTAGGATCTCCAATGATTTTATTTAGAGGATGATCCTTAATGAATGGCATACTACTTGACAGCTGAGGTTCAAGAGGGGAAGTGGATTTTTCATTCAATTTACTTGTTATGCAAGGTTCCACATCATCCTCTGTTTCAATTGAAGGACCACTATCATCATGAGGTTGGTCATCAAGAACCACAATGACAGTTTCTTGGATTGTGAGTGTCCTCAAATTGTATACTCTATAAGCATGACTGTTTAAAAAAATATCCAAGAAAGATACCATTGTCACTTTTGAAATTGCGGTAATGACCACTTTAGTAGAAGTGGGAATATACCAAGGTGTCCTAAAAGGGGGTGAATAGGACTTTTTAAATTTTTATAATGATTTAAAAACTTATCAACCCTGTAAGACCCTTATCCTAGTCCGTACCATTCCATTGCCTTCTGTGGTCCTTCCGATCGAATTCTGGCAACCCTCAACCCGTAGCCGATGTTTGCGCGCGATCCTAGCACTGTTCGGGCCTTCTATGCCAACATTCTGGAGCCTTCGCTGGATCCTCTGCAGTTCAAGATTCCCTATGGTAGCGGTCGAGTTGGAATTGTCAATGTTGCTTTGATATCCCGACTCTTGAAGGTGCCACTTGGGGAAGTGCATGCCAGCGAGAAGAATGTGGACAGTGTGCGCGAGAGGGATCGTCGCACCCGATCCTTGTGTGGTCGTCTGGTCGAATGGCAGCCGAATAGGAGTCTTTTGGCTTCTCACATGACGGACGACTTCCGTTTGCTTCACCACATCTTTACGTTCAATGTGTATCCCAGGTGGAGCAACCGCAACGAGTGTACGCGCCTGATGGTAGATTTTCTATATCAGGTGGGGCAGGATGCGAAGTTGTGTGTGCCGACGTACGTCCTGCGTCAGATTATTCTCATCGCTCGTTCGAGTAGACGGACCGAGTCTCTTCCCTTTGGCCGCCTCGTTTGCAAGATCGCACATGAGTTTGGCTATAGGCTTGGAGCTGAGAAGCCGGTCCCTGTTCGCTATATCAACTTGAGGACCCTTAAGCTGATGGAGGTTGGTTCTGGTCGGCTTGCCTCTGAGGGTGAGGCCGGGTCTGAGAGTGATGATGAGAGTTATCTTTGAAGGTGGTGCGGAGTCGAGGAAGAAGCGAGCAAGACGAGGAAGAGATTGGGGCACAAGATTCGAGTGATCGCTCTCCTCTTGTGGTGCCAGAGCAGCGCAGAGCAGACTGCGAGAGATGCCCGTCTTACACGGCTTGAAGAAGGGCAAGCCGCTTTACGCCAGGAGATGGTGGATCTTCGAGGCTTGGTTAAGCACAAGTTCAAGAAGATGTCCCGGACTTTGAAGTCTATCCTGTGTTGCTTGCAGGATAAGGGTGCTTCGCCTCCATCTCCTGATTCCGACGAGTAGCATCGTCGTGGCCGTCTTTGCTTTGTTTGGTGTTTCTTTCTGTGTGTGGCCGTTGTTGGCTTGTAGTTGGAGTATTTGTAGTGTGGTAGCTGTTAGTGGTTGTAGTTGTTGTGGTTGTTGAAGTATTAGATGTTGTTGTTTTTATGCTTTCCTAGTCGTGATTCATGTATTGCTGCACTACTTGTATTGCGACGATTTTGGTTAATGGAATGCATGTTGTTTGTTTTTGGAGTTGTGCTGTGCTGTGTTGTTGTGTGGATGGATTATGTGACTTAGAATCTGACAAGTTGCATCCTTTGATTTAATGTAGGGATGCCTCCTAAGGGTTCGAAGACTTCGGCCCGTCTCTCTCTGATTGAGTCGCTTGCTGGGGTTCCTCCCTTGAGCGATAGCCAGTCAGATCCGCAGGCGGGTCCATCTTGGGCAGGTGTTGGGTAGACACCTATGGCTCCTCCAGTCACACCCTTGGTTCCTGAGCCGAGCCATGCACCTTCTTCTGCTTCGCCTGTTGATAGGTTTGAGCAGATGATGTTGTTGATGCAGCAGCTGCAGCAGCGGCAGCAGCAGGAGTTCCTCTCCTCCATGGCCGGCATCTTTGCTCAGTCGGTAGGGGCGACTCCACTGTTTCACCTATGCCTCCATCTGGGAGCGCCGGTGCGAGTGGTAGTGCGGCGGCACATTTGAGCGATTCAGGCGCTTGCGACCTCCTACTTTTGCCGGTTCTCATAGACCCGAGGAGGCCGAGTATTGGATGGACCGCATCTCGCAGATGCGGAGCCCGTGGCACTGCTCTGAGGTCGAGCAGGTGGAGCTTGCCACCTTCATATTTGAGAAGGAGGCCGGTTTGTGGTGGGACAGTGTGCTTCGCCTGTCGAGGAGGACTTCGTGTGGTCGTGGCGGGCGTTTGAGGCGCGCTTCCACGAGAAGTATTTCCGGTTACGCACCGACATGAGAAGGAGAGTGAGTTCCTTCGCCTCCGCCGTGGAGGGTTGTCGGTTACGGAGTATGAGAACCGGTTTGCGAGTTGGGGCGGTATGTTCCTTTGATCTGGGCGTCAACCGATGAGGATGCGGCGTTTTTCTGAGGGGCTGAGACCCGAGATCCGATCGAAGATTTGCTGTGGCAGCATTTCTTCATATGCGGAGCTAGTGAGCATGTCCTTGCGAGCAGAGCGGGACGGAGATAGAGCGTCCCGCATGCGAGCACCGATGCCTCCTAGGCTGAGACCGGATTTCCAGGGGTGCACCTTTCCTCGGCAAGAGGCCGCGTGTTAATTCTCCTCCGAGGCGTTCGGCGCCGCCCGCTCAGCAGATGAGAGCTGATCTGAGATGTTCTTATTGTGGGAAGGTTGGGCACTTGGACCGTTTCTGCTTTTCCTATGCGAGCCGGTGGTTTTACTCCACCGCAGAGGGTTAGCCGTCCGATGCCTCGGTTATTTCTCCTCCTCCTCTTCGATCGGCGCCGGCTCATCTATCCTTCGACTGCAGTTCTGGTTTCGAGCCACCTCGGCCCATGGTTCCTCGGCCGAATCGTCGGCGAGCAGCTCGTGTTCATGCGCTTTGTTGAGCGCCTATGTCCGACTTGGTGCGAGGTCCTTTGAGGTGACAGCGCATATAGAAGGTATTCCCGTTTCGTGCTAGTGGATACAGGGTCCACTACTTCTCTTATTTCTTATGCGGCAGTTAGGCGTTTGGGTTTGAGATCTGTTCCTATACCTGGAGTGACGCTTACTACCGCTACGGGGATGTCCTCTGCCTTGGGCAAGCGTTGTATGGATTGTTTGGTCGATCTGGGGAGTGGATCGATCCGTGTTGATTTGCTAGTCGCACCGCTTTATCACTACGATGTTATTATGGGTATGGATTGGCTCACGAGGATGCGAGTTGAGATTGATTGTGAAGCGAGATCAGTGACGATCCATGGACCTGAGGGCGAGACTGTTACTTTCCCAGTTCAGGTCAGTTACCCTATTCGTATTGATTTTTATTCTTCTCTGTTGGAGAGTTCAGCCGAGTCGGCGTTGGTTAGTACGCCGGTAGTTCAGGAGTTTGAAGATGTGTTTGAGTCGATTCCTGGATTACCTCCTCAGCGTGAGATTGATTTTGCTCTCGATCTTATGCCTGGTGCGGCGCCCATTTCTTTACCCACCTATCGGATGCCTCCGAGTGAAATGGAGGAGTTGAGGAAGCAGATAGATGGTTTGCTAGAATTGGGTTTTATTCGGCCCAATGTGTCTCCTTGGGGAGCGCCTGTTCTGTTTGTGAAGAAGAAGGATGGTTCCTTGCGATTGTGTATTGATTATCGCAGGTTGAATCTGGTAACTGTGAAGAATAAGTACCCCTTGCCCAGGATTGATGATCTGTTTGATCAGTTGAAGGGGACACGGTACTTCTCGAAGGTTGATCTGCGATCGGGGTATCATCGATTCGCGTCGAGGATGGGGGCGTGCGTAAGACCGCTTCGAGGACCAGGCTTCGGTCATTATGAGTTCCTTGTGATGTCGTTCGGTCGACGAACGCACCGGCCGTGTTCATGGATCGATGAACAGGGTGTTTCGGCCGTTTCTGTTTCGATTCGTCATTGTATTTATTGATGACATCTTGATTTATTCGGCGAGCGGCGAGCACGAGGAGCACTTAAGAGCGGTTTTGGGTACTCTTAGGAAGCATCAGCTCTTCGCACAATTCAAGAAGTGTGATTTCCGGAAAGAGGAAGTCAAGTTCTGGGACATGTGGTGTCCAAGGAAGGTATAGCCGTCGACCTTGCCAAGGTAGCTGCGGTTGGCCGATCTCGACAAACATTCTTGAGGTGAGGAGTTTTCTTGGCCTTGCAGGATATTATCGACGCTTTATTCGGACTTCTCGAAGATTGCCAGATCGTTGTCGCGGTGACACGGAAGGATTTGAAGTTTGCTTGGAGTGAGCAGGCGGAGTGCTTTTCAGGAAGTGAAGGACAAGTTGACGTCCGCCTCTGTAGTATTGCCGAGCAAGGGGTTAAGTATATTATATATACCGACGCCTCTCGCGTTGGCTGGGTTGTGTCCTTATGCGGAAGGACGGGGTGATTGCTTATGCTTCGCGTCGATTAAGGAAACACGAAGAGAATTACCCTACGCACGACTTGGAATTGGCAGTTGTCATCTTCGCATTAAAGCTTTGGAGACATTACCTCTATGGTGAGGAGTTCGAGCTCTTTTGCGACCACAAGAGCCTTAAGTATATCTTCACGCGGCGTGATTTGAATATGAGGCAGCGCAGATGGATGGAAACATTGAAGGACTTCAAGTTCGATGTTTCTTACCATCCTGGTAAGGCGAACCTTGTGGCGGATGCGTTGAGTCGCAAGAAGGCTTTGGAGTTTGCGGCTCACGATGATAGCAGAGTGGGAGATGTTGGAGTTCGTGCGCGATTTTGAGCGAAGCTTACGGTGGTTGAGCCGTATGAGGTTATCGCACACATTCGTGTACGGCCCGTTATCGACGAGAGGATTGTTGCAGCTCAGGCGGATGATGAGCTTTTGGTGAAGATGAGGCGGCGGGTTGGTACAGATGGGAACTCCGACTGGAGTGTTAGTTCCGATGGGGGCCTACGTTTTCGTGGCGGTTATGTGTTCCTAACATCCCTGACTTGAGGCGTGAGGTTCTCGAGTTAGCCCATAGTTCTAAGCTTGCGATGCATCCAGTAGCACGAAGATGTATCAGGATATGAGGAGATCATATTGGTGGGATAATATGAAGGTCCAGATTGCTGAATTTGTTTCTCGTTGTCTCACGTGACAGCAGGTCAGGGTAGAGCATCGACGACCTCCTGGGTTGTTGCAGCCCATGCCCATAGCTGAATGGAAGTTGGATTTCATCTCTATGGATTTTATTTATGGGTTGCCGAGGACGAGAAAGGGATTTGACTCTATTTGGGTGATCGTCGATCGATTAACTAAGTCGGCGCATTTCTTACCGATCGAGTCACTTACTCTGCTGACGAGTTGGCTAGGTTGTATATCAAGGAGATAGTGCGTCGCTGGAATTCCCCTGGAGATTGTGTCCGATAGAGACACGCGTTTTACATCTATCTTATGGACTCGTATCGAGGAAGCAATGGGTGTGAAATTGAAGTTCAAAGCACTGCGTTTCATCCGCATACAACAGATGGGCGGACGGAGCGCGTGAATCAAGTCCTGGAGGATATGTTGCGAGCTTGTGTTTTGGATTTCAAAGACAGTTGGGATGATTGTCTTGCTTGCCGAGTTCGCGTATAATAATAGTTTCCGGCGAGTATCGGCATGGCTCCCTACGAGGCGTTGTATGGTCGCCGTGCGAGCACCACATTGTTGGGCGAAATTGGTGAGCGTAGTTTGCTTGGCCCGGAGTTGGTGCGGTGACTTGAGAGAAGGTTGACATCATTCGACGTCGACTTCTAGCAGCACAGAGAAAAAGTTATGCTGGTACGAGGCGTCGACCGCTTGAGTTCGTAGTGGGAGATCATGTTTTTCTCAAGGTCTCTCCTATGAAGGGAGTTATGCGGTTCGGGAAGGGGAAGCCGACGCCGAGATTTATCGGTCCATTTCAAGTTTTGGATCGAGTGGGAGCGGTAGCTTACCGCCTTGCTTTGCCCACACCTCTTGCGGGCGTGCATAACGTATTTCATGTTTCTATGCTGAAGAAGTACGTTCCTGATCCTTCGCATATTATCAGTTGGGAGCAAGTGCAGTTAAGTGAGGATGCCACTTATGTACTGCGACCGACGCGTATTCTCGACAGGAAGGAGCAGGTACTGCGTAGCAAGGTTATCCCTCTCGTGAAGGTGCTATGGACGCATCATGGCGTAGAAGAGGCTACTTGGGAATCTGAAGCTGAGGTCAGGAAGACCTACCCTCTGATCCTCGAGGATTATATGAAGGTATGAATTTCGAGGACGAAATTTTCTTTAAGGGGGGTAGATTGTAACGACCTTGGAATTTTCTGTGCTAATCTTTCCTTAAGTAGTTGTTTTGGGGTAATTAGCGCTTTACTTGATTGCTTGTGAAATTCGCATCAATCACTTTAAATTGTATCTGCATGGCTCTAAACGTGCAGATTAGTGAGCGCTACGTTACTCTGAAATCTGGGATCCATCGCTAAATCCGGTTGTTCTGGGGATTTTTGGAAGATCTGGATCGGATCTGACCGCGCGTCGAAAGTCCGATGGCGATGATCTTAGTCATTGCGGTCCGAGTTGGGCTTGGTCTTCACCTCAAAAATCACGTCGATCTGATTTCTAGGTCGATTTGGTTGAGTTCGGAGTGAAGAGTGTGAGAACGGTTGGAATTTAATAAGCTTTTATGAAATGAGTCGTGTCGCTTGCGCGACGATTTTAAGCATTCGACCGTTGGATTCGACCCAATTTCACCCTCGAATCAGGATGGTTGGCCCGGGCATATCCTAGTGCTTGTGGACTTGATGAGATTTAGTGACCGTTGAATTGAGTGTGGTCCGCCACGGTGATCTGAGAGCCGGTCGGTATGAAAACTCAGCTGACCTAGATCCATGGTCGGTGAGCTTAAGTCCGACCTTTCGTGGTTATAGGCCCACCGAAGTGCTTCGTTGGATCGAGAAAGGCGTACTTTGGTTATAACCTAAGTATACCTTGACCATAGGGTTATTTCCATCATTTTAAGGCCTATATATAGTCCATAAACCCTAGCTCTCAGTTCCATACGAATTTTCTCTAACCCTAGCGTGGAAAGAGAGTGGAAAAGAGAGAGTTAGGGAGAGAGATGGGTTGGTGAATCATCTGGATTCTTCCTTGTTCTTCTTCACCTTTGAACCTTCACTTTGAATCGTTCCTCTGACGATTTTGATCTTTTGGGGTAAGTTAACCTAACCCTAACCCGTGTTAGAGCTTAGATTAGACTTGGTGTTGTTGTATCTCATTTCTATCCTTATTTTAGGGTATTCTTGCGCCGTTGACGAAGACAACTCGTCTAAATCAATTCGGCTATTCTTTCTTCGCTTAAGGTGCGGACTTTAAGTGTATAGGTTATGGTTTTCAAGGCTTTCAATCCCGTTAGTGATTTATTCTTGTTATGGATGAGATTTCACATGTCAAATGTTATGTTTACATTGCTTTCCGATATGCATGTGCTATATTGAGATTTGTGTATTCTAAGTGTATTTATAAAGTACCGTATACGTATAAAATACGCACTTGTGCTTGCCATGATTATTGGTCATGTATGTATGCTAGATGCATGTATGACAACTCCTTGATAAAAGGAATTGTCTAAGTGCACGTATTTCAACATGCGTCATGTATGTTGTTCCATGTATGCTAAGTGTTTGTAGAAATGCATGGATGATCTAAGTGTAACTGATTACACTAAATGCAGGCGTTGAGAAGTGATTCTCAATACTTCTATGGATGCGCATGATTTCCCTTATGCATTTACATTCCAAGTTATTTAAATTCAAGCATTCCTATGCTTACATTTATGTTAAGTTGATATTCTTAGATGTGTATGCACCATGATTTGAGTGGTTGTTCCATTACTGTTTTACATTCCATATGAATATCTGTCGTAGTGTAAGATGTTTGGGACTATGCCTTAGTCCAGGAAATCGGTAATTGACCCTTTGGTCGTGGTTGAGATTGCTTTCGCCACGTGAGACGCATTAGACGAACCCGAGTCGTATTAGAGTTGGCGGCAGTGGTTTGGCCACGCGGAGTGTTTGCGCACTCCATGTCGTTCATTTCGACGTGCGCTCGTGCTAGTCGAGTTCGTCAACTAACCCGATTGTCCGATGTATGTTAACCATGTATGGACGCTACTGCTTGAATCTAGGGTACCGAACTTACCGTTGAAATTCTATTAACCATGGTACACGATCCGCTAAGACTCATGAGCCGGACATGGTGGTATGGGACACCGTGGTCGAGCCGTCGGCCTACGCCGGGGTGACGAGCCTCCCGTAGTGACCAAAGTGAGCAACTTAACTTGTGAGCCGATTATGGTGGTATGGGACACTATATTCGTCTTTGTCGGCCTACATTGATTGGTGACGAGCCCTTTGTAGTGACCTCGAGCATACCTGGATACCGCAAGGAGGTGACGAGCCGATCTGTGGTAGTAAAGGCATGAAAGGCGTGCATTGATTGGTGACGAGCCCTTTGCTACGACCTCAACTATATGATCGTATGAGATATCTAGGATTGACGACCCTAGTATGGATCACTGTTTGGATGGTGATATGAGGAAGGTATCTTAGCTTCCCAATCCTGTGTATGAATTGGACTAATAACAACTTGGTAATCATATCCATGCACCGCATTTGCATGTGCTTTGTAGATGTGGCGCACTTTGAGGCGATGTCATGCGTAACGTAAGATGAAGACGGCGAGGGTGTACGCGTGAGGGCACGCATCATATTGCATTCATACTGCATTAACAAGAGTACTTAGGATTTATTTAATTGTCTGCTTTATCATTCTTGCTTGATTGAACTGATAACATGTTAACCGGTGCCTTATTGTTCCACCGAGTTGATCACTCACTCCCACGTTTGGGCGGTGTTGCACACCCACCAGACTCTGTCTTAGGCCCCGATGTTGCAGATGTGGATGCGGCTTCTGAGGCAGAGGGAGCTGGATGACGACGAGGCCGCCTTCTCCTATATGCGGTTTTCCAGACGGGTTCTAGCGAGCCTCGATCCTATTGCGCGGGATCTATGGGATGATTATTTTGGGAACTGAAATGATGTAACTTGTACTTATAATTTTGATAAATAACACTTTTACACGACCTGGTTGTATATGTAATTCAAGGACTTACACTTGTACACATATTTTACTATAAGTCTTCCGCTTGCTTTATTCACTTACCCCTGAATCATATCTGCGTTTTGGCTTAATCTATCCCATGTTTATGTGCTAATACAATCAACATACATCATTCATTAATTATGTTGCATAAGTGATGTTTTGGAACTCGGGAGCTGAGTTATGCTCGACCCGGATGCTATCCCACCATAGACTAGACTCCTTCTTGAACATGTATGTAACCAACTCTACCTGCTCTGCTTCAGTTCAGTGGAGCGGCTTCAGCATCTTAGAGATGTGGTCGAGCCAATACTCGGCTTCCTCGGGCCTGTTAGTGCCTGCGAAGGTAGGAGGTCGAAAATGCTGAAAGCATTCAAATAAACTGTTGGCATTCATATTCCAGCAGGCTGCACAGGTGGTGCAAGCGGGACCACATTCATGTTTTGGGCAAGGGGCCTCGCAATTGTGGTCCAAATTTACTGTTGCTCCTGCATTAGGAGCATCATCTGCTCCAACCTATCAGGAAGAGGAGCCGCTTGAGGCATGTGTGGCGTCGAGGTAGATGCTCGGTTCTTTTCTAGAATCGGTGGTGCACTAGGTGTTGGCCCATTTGTGAGGCCAGTGACCGGCTGAGAATCCAGCATGGTATCACTGTCAGGGCCCAAATTGGGGTCCGTGTGGCTATCGCTTAGGGGAGGTGCTCCGTCAAATGATCCGCCAAGTACGAAATGTGTAGTGCTCCAAGTGCTCTTAGGTAGCATTCCCTATATACAACATAGGGTGCAACCCGTGTAAGATTTAACATAATAACACACACTTATCCAAACATCATTCACATTCCAAATCAAAAGGAGCTTCATGCATTTCATTTAACCAAAATTGTCACAATACATGAGATATAGTCTTACATGGATCATGATAGATGATGCATGTGAGCTAGTCTAACATAAGTTTTAAATACTAACGACACTAACAACCAATCAAGCCTAGCAAGGCTATTACAAAAGAAAACTAGAAACAATGCAAACTAAAAGACGATTGCATCATATGACTAGCCGTCCGAATCTAGTGATGGTGGAGGAGCACCCTTATCCTGCACACAGTATAGGAGGATCTTCAGAGTGTGGGACATTTTCTTAAATCTTTGCTTCATGTAAGCCTGACTCTCTTCAAGCTTTTGTTTCAGTTCGGCCTAGGTCTCCTTGACCTCTTGTCTTAGGGCGGCTTGGTTCTCTTCAATCTGAGCTAGGTGGGCTTCTAGGGTGACCTAATTACGGCAATGCCCAGGTGTAGCTGTAGGAGGTCCCTCATCAGAATCTTAGGACT
Source organism: Magnolia sinica (assembly GCF_029962835.1). Classification (NCBI taxonomy): domain Eukaryota; kingdom Viridiplantae; phylum Streptophyta; class Magnoliopsida; order Magnoliales; family Magnoliaceae; genus Magnolia; species Magnolia sinica. The sequence goes on along the minus strand of NC_080573.1, from coordinate 89,240,619 downwards.
CCGCTTCTCCCTCACCTCCTTCTTCCTCACCACTTTCTTCTTCTCTATCTTCTTCACCTTCACTTTCTTCTTCTTCACTCTCTGTCTCGCCCCCATACTCATGGAGTTGGGCTTGACGTTGTCGAAGGTCAATTCTCATATTGTTGAGCGTAGTGTCATTAATGAAGTGCATCGGCGCAAGCTCATCCATGTTAAGTCTGTAGCCGAACTCTTGAGCAATCTTACATATAAGTCGGCCGAATGGGAGTGAACATCTCTCCTAACAGAGCGTACGGTCTGGATTATCTATAGTAGGGCGAACATAGGTAGACACAGCTTGTCTCCCTGTCCAGCTCTATACAGGAAGTCCACCATCAAACGAGTACATTCGGTACGGTTGCCCCACCTAGGATACACATTATATGTGAATATTTGGTGGAGCAGGCAGAAATCGTTTGTCAATTTGGTCGATGGGAGGCAATTGCCTCTCTTCTAGTGAACTAGTTGGCCATAAAGAAACTGCGTACGGCGATCTCTTTCTCACACACTCTTGAGATGTGATTCATTAGCATGCACTTCACCATGTACAACTCCCATAATTCGAGCCATCACATCCACATTGACTATTGCTTCCCGCCTTCCCACAAGTATAGTAAACTGTAGAGGCTCTAGTAATGGATCTCATATGCAGGCATAGAAGGCTTGGATAGTGGTTTCACATGCATGAGACTTGCTTTCAAATATGTGACCCCACCTGAATTCCAACAGGAGGTCCATCACCAGATATAGCCCGTAAAGCCTTTCGTCAACATGTGCTTCAAACACTACTTTATAGCCACGAAACTTATCATGTTTGATGCCCGACAGTAGAGATCTTTCAAGTGGAATCTGGGGATCGAGATTCTGCTTCATCCTTTGCTCTCATGCAATGCTTGTACTTGCTTCTACGCCCACTTTCTTCCTTGGATAGGTTAGGCGGCTAGGCCCGACTTCATCTGTGGATGCCCTTCTCTTTCCCATGAGAGAAAGGAGTGTGGAGATAGAGAATATGGTGACCACTATCTCAAAGAGGGTCATATGGTTGGAAAATCTTACAAGGTGAGATAGGTTTGTAGGTTTTGGGGTTTATGAGACACAAGGAGAGATTTGTGTGCTCAAATGAGAAGAAATAGGGAGATAGAGAGTGGTAGGTGATGGGTTTTGAGGAGGATGGTGGAGATGAGTAGGTATTGTAGAAGAAGAAGAAGATATGAGAATGGAAGGGAGATTTGAGAAGAAAAATCAAATTTTAGAGGGGTTGGAAGGGTTTAGAAACTAGGTGGGGGTGAAATAAAGAATAGAAGGGAAAATAGGGTGGTCCCACATGTGGGGGAGACCCACATGTGTGTGTGAGGGGCGGCGGGCCGCTGGACCCGTGGGCCCGCCGCGGCCTACTGGAGAGTACCGCGGTGAGCAGCGGTCGACGCAGTGTCGTCGCGATCCGCTGGACCGTGGGTGGCACCGCCGCCTTGGGACTGGTGGCCCCACCTCTCGGGGTGCCGAAAATGTGGGGGGACCCCCTGGGTCCCACTGATTTTTGTGGTTTGGGCTCCCTCATTCGTTTGAGGTGATTTCAAGTCCTAACGAGTGCATATTCACGCTTTTCGGGTCATTTGAGTGTGGGGCTCACTGAATTATTGTCCTAACCCATCAATTGACGATCTAGAAAGGAATTGGGATTATTTCCCACGATCACAGATGCATACGGGTCACATCTCAATGGTCAGTTTCACCCGTTGATGAAACTGGGGATCCTATGATCATTTCTATGTTTTATCACCCCACCTAAGTCAAAGTAGGTTAGTGTGCATCATGTTACCATAATCCAGGTCTAGTTTAATCCAAATCATGCTCTGATACCAACTTGTAACGCCCTAAAAATTGGGGGTTGAGCAACGGTCAACTCCTGAGTTCCAACGCATCACTTATGCAACAAATATAATGATGTTTGAATATTGACCATATTAGTGCCTTAAACATGAGTGGGATTACATTAAAACAACATATCATACTCTAGAATTAAGATAGTTAAGCAAGTGAAAGACTGGGATAAATTTATAAAACATATATGTGTTTCACAACCTCCAGAGTATGAACGTACTATTGGGCTGAGTATATAAATATGTTTGTTTCAAAATGTACAAAATATCAAAATGTAAATGTTCATTAATCTAGTGTCCCTGTAATCCCTGCAATCGCAGCTCTAGGTCTATATAGACTCGCTTGAGAGTTGAATGTAGGAGAACTCCTCGTCGAAGAAGTCCGGCTCATTCACGAAAGCCTCATCACAACCTGCATCTAAATCAGAGTGTAGTTGGTGTTTTAAAACACCGTCCCAGAGTGGGAGTGAGTGATTAACTCAGTGGTACTATAAGGCAAAGTTTAATATGTTATCAATTTAGTCAAGCAGTAATGATAAAGCAGTACAACGATCATGTCCTAATTACTCTTATTAATGTAGGAATGGTATGCGTAATGATGAATGTCCTCGCCTACATTCCCTCAGCGAATTCATCTCATGGTCGCGCTTGGCAAACTCCCTAAACGCGCGCTTCCTCACCAAAGCATATGTAATGTGGTGCATGGTCGGGTTAGCCAAGTAATTTATTAGGCTTATTCATATAGCAGATTTGGAAAGCTAAGGTACCTCCCTTTATATCGCTTACCTAAACAATGATCCATCTAGGGTCGTCAATCCTAGTTAATCACATACGATAGGCAAGTTGTAGGGCATTACCCCTGATGAAAGCAGTGGATAGGTAAGTTCACGAGTTTACACTCGAGGTCACTACGGAGAAGCTCATCATCATCAACGTAGGCCTAATTTATATTTGAGGTCACTGCGGGAAGGCTCGTCAACTCATCATAGGCCGATAGCTTGAATACAGTGTCCTATACCACCATATTCAGCTCACGAGTTTGGGTTACTCACTGGTCACTACGGGGAGCTCGTCACCCCAGCGTAGGTCGATAGCTCGACCATGGTGTCCCATACCACCATGCTCGGCTCATGAGTCATAGCGACTCTTGGTACCATGGTTGAAATGGGTTTGCTTTGGTAAGTGGTACCTTAGATTCAAGCAGTAGCATCCATACATGGTAAACACATAATAAGCCAATCGGGTTATTTGACAAGTTCGATTGGTACGAGTACACACTGAATTGGAGCGCATAAGCACTCCACGTGGCCTAACCACTGTCGACAATTACCGTACAACTCAGATTCCTTGAGCGTATCTAATGTGGCGAAACTAGTTCGACCACTCAATCAGGAGCCATTACCGATTGCCTGGACTAGGTCGTAGTCCCAAACATACTGAAATGCCATAGGAAATCACATATGTTACTCATAACAACATTTAACGAACAATTCAAACATAATTCTCATTTGAGCATTTTATCGAACACAGTGAGCATGTTGACATACATATGCATTTCATCCATAAACCATATAACAACAATTCACATTATATAAAGGAAGCTACCAACATTTGTATGGTAGTTGAGAATCCCATCTCAACACCCTTGATAAAAGCAATTTATCAAACAATTACTCATTCAGACATTTTATCAAATGCTTAAACTACATAATACTGTTTACACAAACTAAATTAGTTATAGCATATATTATGACAAATCCTTTCACAAAGGAGTTGTCATACACACAACACACATGTATTCTAGATTAATAGTCATGGTAAGCATAAATCATAATTTCACCTTCATTCAAACATTTCAACAAACACATGGAATGCATTTTATATTCATATAGTTCACACACATGTATAATTTATTGAATACATCATAACTAAGATCATATGGTAGCAATCAAGTCAGACATAAACCATTGCTGACATTGAAAGCCTTGAAAACCATAACCTAAATGTTTATAGTCCGCACCTTTCGTCGGTATGCTCGTTAAGAACTCTATTCATACACTACGTCCCCGTCTACAGCACAACAACTACCTAAATCACGAAATAGGTTAGCTATTTCGTCGCTTCCTCTATTTGAATCCCTAAAATAGGATTAGGGTTAGGATTTCTTACCCAAACCATATTTGGAATCGACGATGTAGTAAAACGTGAGAGATGATTCGGTTCGTGGTGTAGTGGGAGTGAATCCCAGCAACAAAATCACAGATCTCTCTCTCTCTCTCTCTTCCTCTCTCTTTTCTTCTCTTCTCTTTTCCTCTCTCTTTTCTTCTCTTTTCTCCCTTCTCTCTCCTAGGGTTAGAGAATTTGTACAGAATGAGAGGGGTGGTTTAAGGGCATTATATAGGCCCATAACTGATGTCAATGGCCCCAGGGCCATGGTATACTTAAGTTATAACCAAAGGGTGGTTGTTTCGGGCAAACAGGACTCATATGGAGGCCCATTTATCGCCTAAGTCATCGAGTAAATTCCCTGACAATGGATCTACAACAGGACTATGTTTATGGTGTGATCTAACAAATAGATCAGTCGTGAAGGACTCGAATCAGATCAATGGTCGTAGTTCCTCGATCAGGGCCACAAGTATACTGATATGAGCAGCGAAATTTCCCTAACCCATGGGTGTATTTAGGTCAGAATCTGACAGTCCGAAACCTTCAATTTCGCCCGCAAGTGAATGGTCCAATTCACTTAAGTTTGAGCTCATTTTCTAATGATATTCGCGTTTCTCACACACTTTACTCTGGGCTCAAGTTGTGTGTTTTTGGATACTATTTGAGCTCAATTCCTGCGATGGTTGTCAAGCCCAATAAGGCAATCATAACCTTATAATTTCGCGATAATCGGACTTTTGACGAGTGGTCCAGGTCTGATACGGAGTTCCAATGTGCTCTCGAGAGCAACTAGGTTTTGGGATTTCTCCTAGGTTTTTAGGTAATGTTAAGCTAGCGATTCTAATGGTTTTGGGACTTGCAGTTCATATATATAGTAGTTCAAGTCTACCGAGTAATTTAGTTTAGTGCTTAATTAATTTTCGTCTAATTTCTAAAGGATTCGGTCATTAAGGATTTCTGTTTGAGGTGGTACTCAGGTCTTTGTATGGATTTTTTCGAGATGTTACAGATGAAGGGGAGGATGTTTTCATTGAGAGTCGCCATTTTGGCGTTTATACAATGTTAAACTGTGATAAATTTTCTATGAATATTTTCTAAGTTATCATTGAGAAGTGTCCCCAGCAGAGTCGGCATTTTGTTTAGACAAGAAACAAATGCATTCGATTTGAGGAATTTCATTCAATGATAACAAAGAAAGAATGAGAGAACAATGATCACAAAGTATTCTATTTATTCTGAGTTCATTTACATCCTTTGATTTTCCTTAATTCTAAGATAGATTATAATAAATAGACACAATGAATGAAAGAGAAAGATAGTTCAATGGCAATTTTAGCAGCATTTCGACATTTTTGTTATTCATCACAAAGGCAGATGAGTCATGCAGACTTAAAGCCCTTGATTTGGTTGTGTGATAGGCATTGATCGTTCTTTCACTTATCCTTTCAATCGTACAGACATACTCTTCTTTCTCCCAGAGCTCTTTCTCTTTGCTTCACATTCCCTTTACTTTACCTTTGTGAATCCAGCAACTGGTGCACTTGATCAAGGATGGGGCATTTTGGGCAAGAATATTAGTGCACAATCTAAGAAAAGATGAAAACTTCACGAACTTGGGTTGTGCGAGTGTACAATTGAGGAAATGTCGAGGACTTCTCAAACTTGGGTTGTGCCATAATTCCATTGTGCCACTTTTCTCATTGTGCCATAACTCCATTGTTCCACTTTTCTCATTGTGCCATAATTCTGTTGTGCCACTTTCATTATGCTCCACTTTCCTCTCTCCTATGGCAGCTCCTTGAGACTCTCCAACTTCTGTCTGTCCAAATGAAGATGGGAGAGGGGTATTTATAGGTGTCTCACATGCATGAAGGCTATTTGCGCACAATAGGGTATGTACAATAGCTTCCATTGCGCAACAACTTTCAGCGCGAAATGCCTTCCAGCGTGCAACATTACTGAGGGGTGGATGAGCGTCTCTTCCAACTTCTTCCCCCTACAAATGAGGAGTCCTCCTCAAAATGAGGAGAGGGGTGCAGTATTTATAGACCTCTTAAAAGTGTGAGAGGGCTATTTGCGCACAACAGCTTCCATCGCGCAACAGCTTCTAGTGCATAGTAGGTCTTCAGCAGGGGTGACACACAACAGGAGTCCAGGAAGGGGCGCACAACAGGAATCCAAGTAGGGGCATATAACAAGAGTCTAAGCAGGGGGCGCACAACCCTAGGCACACAACCAGGGGCGTACAACCCTGGGCACACAACCAGGGGCTTCTCAGCAAGGGCCTCTACAATCTAACAAGTATCACAGTGAAATTTCCACACTAAGGCGATGGATGAGCAATAAGACTTCTAGAGAGAGAAACATATATATTTTTGTGCCCCAATAGAATGCTTGTATTTATTTCATGTATTTGTGGTGAATGTTGTAATAGCTAGATTTGTTTCTATTGCTCCTAACATTGGTTTGAGTTTTTTTTATCCTTACTGTGTTCAAGAAATTAGGTTGTCTTGCCATAAACCTTAGTTTTTTATGTAAGGTTGTCCTTTGAACAATGTTTGTATAAACCTCTCAATACTATTGCATTTGAGGTTGCTATTTGTTTAAACTATCAGTATTTATTTTTTACATTTATTTTTTATTTGACAGTCCTATTCACCCCCCCCCCCCCCCCCCTCCCCTTCAAGACTGAGAGCTCGCCCTTTTCATAATGTCAAATAAATATCATGGTGGGCCACACAAGGTGGTTCATGTTGTCATAGCGTGCGGGGTATGCTTCCTCACATCGTGGGCCACTTGTGAGCCCCACAATGGTCCATAATATTTAAAGAAATAAAGAGAAGAAAATAAGGAAGAGATGAAGAGATCGGTTGGGCCCCCGCACATAAAAAGCACATACATCAAGTAGGTCCCACCCTTATGGGCCCCTGAAAGATGAAAGAAAGAAAAGAAAAATGGAGACTGTCCTCCCTTTGCACTCATAATGATGGATGGACAGTCAAAGTGGGCCAGATCATCGATCGAACTACTTGGATGGTGGAGCTCCTCCCTTAAACTCCTCTTACCTTCCCTCGAGCTGTAATCTCTCCTAATCTCTCTCTTAAAACACTTCTTTCTCTCAAGCACTCACTTTTCTCTCTCTAATCTCTCTCTAATATTTATTTATTTTTTAATCTTTTCTCTTTCTCTCTAATATCTTTTCTCCCTCTAATCTCTTTTTTCTCTTTCCTTCTCATTCTCATTTGCTAGGAAAATTTTGGATAAATGAGACGGGTTTTGGAGCTTTTGTGGTAGAATTTTTTGGGTAGAAAGGGAATTATGAAAAGAGAGAGGGGGTAAAATGAGGAGAAAATGAAGAAAAGAATGATGGCTAAGCATGGGTTGCATGAGTAACGTATGAGCTTGTTTGACTAATGGGGAGAGACAGTGATATAAGTGATGGATGGGTTGATTGATGGTTTGATTGATGGATTAATTGATGAATGGATTGATTGAATTGATAATATTGTGATTTGTGCAATTGGTGCCCACGTACGTTTCGTGGCCCACCTCAGATTGTGCCAAAACTATAACTGTCTAATCTAGAGGTCGCAATGGGGCATGCCGTGAGACATCGAAATCGCAGTGCCCATACGATCGCTAAGGTACAAGTCTCGGGGTGTTGCGGTACTAAAATAGGGTCATGATCAAAACTTGCTAATCCGATTCGCCTACAATGTGCTGACACTGAAAATTAAGCATACGGTCAATCTCACACGGTTATGGGTCTTACAATTTAGATCTACTTTATTTCTGGACTATGCCATAAAATGAGCAATCAAAATGAATAGTCAGCATGGATGTACGGAACATACATCACGGTGGCCCCATGGTCAGGGATCCACTGACTTGGGTGGATCATGTAAGTGGCACTTACTAGAGTTGCTTGCCATAGTAATTCGCAGGAACGTCATGTGATGAGAAGCTAGGTGGACCCATGTTTTTAAGAAATTCACTCAGTCCAGCAGTTCCATGAGATTATGTCATAACATGGGCTAAAAAATGAGACAGATTCCAAATTCATGGGGCCTACCATGATGTTTGTTAGAAATCCACTCAGATCAGTTGTTTTGCGAGATGATGCTAGAACATAAGATAAAAAACAATTCAAAACTCACATAGGTGCTTGACAGAAATAGTGAGCATTGAATGTCCACTATTGAAACATTTATGAGGCAACAAAAGTGTTCAATCATGTTATTATTTGTGTGTTTTTAGTTCGTCTAAGTAGAAATCACCTAATGAACAATATGGATGGCATATATACATTATGGTGGGGCTTAGTTCCTGTGACTGTAGTAGAGGCTCTCAAGCAATCCGCATGGTCACAAAACTCCCTTTGTCTATCCAAACCATTATTTTAGTCAATCCACTGATTTTAAGATAGGTCATCATATACCTAAATATTCTCACTTGTCCATCATAACCAACCACTCAGTTAAATATGCACTACTAGATGAAGACATCTAACTATTCACTTTAATTTTGGACCACCTGATTATAGTAAACTAGCTACTTAATCTCAACATCCGCTCTTACACACATTAAGTTGAGATTCTGATCCGTTTATCTTGTTCATTACCTATGAATATGCTTAACCCACCATTAGAACTACAATATGAGAAACTTACACATGTAAAAAAGACACTCAAAACTAACGATACATATGTCCTATCCCCTAAAGTACCAACCATCAAGTTTTCCTATTTTAAACATGTCATCTGACCATCCATTGTGTGGTTTGATATATGTACATCCTCTAATTAAGTTGGTGAATAACTCTCTATTTATAATGATTTAGATATAAGTCCTTTTGTAAGAATTATTTAGAAACGTGCCTATAACCATGTAAAATCATTAGAATTCCCTAAACTCTTATGTCAATAATAATTACGAAAATGCCATTCACCTATACCTTTGAATTCTAGATCACATGGTTCCCATGATCCGTTTGATGTGAAATTTTATATTGTGCCTATGTATCATAAATTAACCATACATGTCAAATTTTAGCCCTTAGATCATTGTAAAAGTGACCCAATTGACAAATCATCCCCTTAACAGTTGATTTTGATGTCCATCGAGTGAAGAAACCTCATAAGTAGTCGTAGTAGGATATTTCCCGTCATATGAATGACTTAGATTACTCATAATATGGACCAAATACAAAATATGAAGACCCCACTTTGGTAGGCTTTTCTTTAGGCACAAAGTTATCCTTTCAAGGCTTATCAACTCTTTATAAATATGGATCTTTCGATTTAAGCACTTCCTTTTATCCATCGCAACTCAAATTTGGACCACACTCTGGTGTCATATGACTAAAATATTATACAAAATGTAGACCCCGATCTATGATCTTGCATCATTGAACGCTGAAACAAGTTCCTTCGTTTTGATGCAAAAAGATGATATTTTAGATCTAGGCTTTTTCCACGATCGATTGACCACCAAAAATTTCCCAACCGTTTGCCTATCCTAAATACACATTTTCAACAAAATTGGGGCCTCATCATTAAATGTGGACTGTTAATTGAGATCAAGTTCATTTTGGCACTGGTTAGGAAAATTTTCAACATTGGTCAATCTAAATTTTGAATAACCAAGAAAATCATATACCCCAGCTCTATTTGACGACCCTAACACAATGGATGAATTATATTTAAAGAAAAATCATCAGAAAAGGAAAAATTGGAGAAACCTAATCCAAGTGTGATGTGAAACATGCCCCTCTCATATGCCCACTCCCTTTTGAAAAGGGGGCGAGCGTTCCCCTCTCCACTTACATGCTCACCTCTCAAATGTCTAAGGAGAGAGAGGAAGAGAAATAGAGAGAAAGAGAAAGAAAGTGAGAGAGATAGAGAAAGAGAAATAGAAAGAGAAAGAGAAAGAAAATGAAAAGGAAAGAAAGAGAGAGAAAGAGAAAGAAAAAGGAAGAAAGAGAAAAAGAAAGAAAGAGAAGCCTAGACATCCATCATCCGCTTCCTTCTTTAAACATCTGATATCTCCCTCTTACTCAAGTTATGTTATGATTCATGTGTAAGATTTCCTACATGGATATCTATATGGGGTTTAGATCTAAGGCTAAGGTGAGGGATTCCTTTAAGCTTATATTAACTTGAGTTGATATGAATTATTTTGTTCCCTCACATGCTTTGAATCCTCCATGCAAATATTTAATTTACCCCGTCAATTATTTATTCTTTGGGAATTATGGTTAAGATGTGATGCTAATTATGCATGGTCTTTCTGAATTTATGTGAGGTTTATCCTTTAAGATTACCTTGATTTAAGTTGATATATTTTATTCTGCCTTTTATATGCCCTGTTATCATGCTATTATGATTTTCTTCTTGCAATTGTTTTTTTACCACTAATGATTATTTATCCTTTGGGAATAGTGGTTAAGGTCTAAGTTTAATTATGCATATCTTTATTTATGTGAGGTGATGGACACAAGCCTTGCCATTTCCTTTACCAATTTTGTTGTGTTAGCCCTTGCTAATCTTCTCTTTATTGGGTTGGCCATTGCCACTCCCCTCTTTGTTGAGCTGGCCATTACCACTCTCCTCTTTCTTGAGTTAGCCATAACTACTCTCTTCTTCGTCAAGTTGGTTATTGCCACTCTCCTCTTTGTTGAGTTAGCCATTACTACTCTCCTCCTTATTTTATTAGCCTTGTACTATCTATCTTTAAGGTTTAGGCATGGATCTTGGTATCCCAAAACCCTCATGATTTAGTTTACATTCTCTTTGATGCAAATGATGTGTTGAATGTATCATAACTAGTGATTCAAATATCTTATCATGGACATAATGTGCTCTGGGTAGAGACCCTCTTGGTCGATGCGTAATTCCATGGGTTTGGGTAGTGGTGCACAAATCGATTTAAGCAATTCACAATGCATGTTACATAACTTCAAAGATTGGATGTCATAAATAGTCACTCCATGAACAAATCATGTCACGTAATTCATCCGACTCATGTGTTGTTTCATCTCAAGGTGTTGACGTAAATCCACGACAGTGTTGGACATTCCGGAGAATATCTGTAGTTATGGGATGCGGGTCAAGTCAGGTTTTCTATGAATTACATTCCACATTATGATGATCACTGCATATGATGAGCCACACACACTTTGTTAGGCATGCATCTCATGTAGGTTGTTTGCACATACTGATACCCTAAGTAGTAGTGGAGTACGAGACGTATCAAAATCCTTACATTACTTTTATGAATCTCTTGAATTATTATTAATCTTAAAAGATAACTATCACTATGAGTAGGGATTTGACCCTCTCCAACCATACAGGTGACGCAAGTGATGTACAGATTGAAGACCTAGAGGACCATCTCCCTTTAGAAGATTATACTGAAAGAGTAAGAAGATAGCATGATGATTTAGTTTTATACTTCTGCTGTGAACTCGATAAAGTAATAAGCTCCCATTGAGAGCATTTGATAATTTGTTGAATTCTTTACTATAATGAAATAATAAATATAGTCGATTTTATTCTCGTGAATGGTTACCTTCATGAATGTAACTGGATGTGATCTAAATGAAAAAAATATATATGGTATGATTTTTAAAGCATCCAATTCATTCATTTATTAACACTCGATTTTATCAGGCACGTGTATAAACTTTGGCCATGAAAATTTGGGATGTTACAACGAGTCTTGCCTTATTTCTTACTACATTCTCAGATTCATCTGATTTATTTTTAAAGATCCATTTGGTTCCAATGATGTTTGTGTTTAGTGGTCTAGGAACTAGTTGCCACACCTTATTTTTCTTGAATTATTGTAGTGCATCTTTCATAATTGCAATCCAAAATTCATCTTGTAGTGCTTATACAACATTCTTTAGTTCAATTTTTGAGGTGAAGCAGAGATGACTGTAAGTACCCTCAAGTTGTCTTCAAGTTTTTACACCTTCATTAGGATCTCCAATGATTTTATTTAGAGGATGATCCTTAATGAATGGCATACTACTTGACAGCTGAGGTTCAAGAGGGGAAGTGGATTTTTCATTCAATTTACTTGTTATGCAAGGTTCCACATCATCCTCTGTTTCAATTGAAGGACCACTATCATCATGAGGTTGGTCATCAAGAACCACAATGACAGTTTCTTGGATTGTGAGTGTCCTCAAATTGTATACTCTATAAGCATGACTGTTTAAAAAAATATCCAAGAAAGATACCATTGTCACTTTTGAAATTGCGGTAATGACCACTTTAGTAGAAGTGGGAATATACCAAGGTGTCCTAAAAGGGGGTGAATAGGACTTTTTAAATTTTTATAATGATTTAAAAACTTATCAACCCTGTAAGACCCTTATCCTAGTCCGTACCATTCCATTGCCTTCTGTGGTCCTTCCGATCGAATTCTGGCAACCCTCAACCCGTAGCCGATGTTTGCGCGCGATCCTGAACCAGGTCCCACATAGCGAAGTCGGTTCGAACTGAAACTTGTACTGTAGCGGCCGCGCCGACGCCGTGACTCGCGCACTAAACCGATACCTAGGCTAGAAGATGTGGACCTGTGTTCGTTCCGAATAAATGACGCGCGTTGTGAATTTCAAGGGAATCTCTACGATATGTCCTATCAATCAATCAATGTCAAGTACAACCATACCTCAAGTATATCAACGCATCCCTCCTTTCCCATAAGTCAACTCTCTCTCTCTCCTCTCACCATTACCCTTTACAAAATTTTAACCACAACCATACCTCTTTTACAAGATTTTCAAACAAACCCATCACTCCATCACCTCTTATCATTCCCATCACCTCACTCTCTCTCTCATTTCTCAATCTCCCAAGAAACCCAAACTCCATACGTCCAAGCTCCTCACTCTTAACTCCAAGTGTGGCCCACTCTTCCCACCTTCTCATCTTCCATCTCAACCTGCCAATCATCATCTACCACCATCAAAACCCCATTTACCTCCATCAAACTTGAAGGCTAGGAGCTAAGGAGGCTAGGGGAGCAAAAAGAAGGAAGATAGGTGGGTGATCCACCATTAAATTTGATTTTTTAAGGTTCACTTGTTGTGGGACCTACTTGATGTATGTGTTGTATCAATGGAGGGCCCATAGTGGCAGGGTCCCTCCCCTCCATCACCGTATCTCTCTCTCTCTCTCTCTCTCTCTCTCTCTCTCTCTCTCTTCTTTCCCTTAAATGTTGTGGGCACCACCAAATTGTGTTAGATCTACTCCATCCATCAGACGGAGTGGCCCACCACATATCAGGGAAATCCCATCCATTAGATCTAAACATATGTAATATATATATAATATATACATCCATGGTGGGCCACGTCCATGTGGGACCCACCATGATGCTTGTGTTCTATCCATGCCGTCCAGCGTCCCTAGACGCTGGACAGACCGTGGCTAACATGGAGTGCGTGTACTGACAAGGGTGTGTACTTACAAGCTAAAAAAAGGAGAGCTTTTGGGATAGGCCACTTATGTAGGCCCTACTTTGATGTTTGTATATAATCCAAGCCATCCATTCCGTTCTCCAGATCATTTTAGGCGCTGAGCTGAAAAATGAAGCTGATCCCATTTTTTGGCGGGCCATACTATAGGAAACAATGGTGTTTACTGTTGAAAACCACCTGGATCTTTTTACTCGCCAAAAACAGGCCACATATTGGACTCATTTGGTTGATCTTAAGCCGTACGATCCAATGGTTGGAGCAGATTCGTCTGATGCAGGCCCCACATGGGAAAAACTGTGGGATTTCAATTTTTTTTTAAAATATTAGGCAACAGCTATTGCTGCTACCGCTGACACCCCCCAAGGACGCAACAGCGTCCTACGCTGGGTAGGCAGGGACCCATGGTCCTAACCGTGGGCCCCATTGTGATGTGTGTATAACATCCATGCCGTTCATTTGTTGGCCCCCTCCCTAGCTGTGGGCCACCCTAAAATCAGCCGTATTTGGATCTCAGGTGGCCCACCTCGCAGAAAACAGTAGGGATTAGACGTGTGCCATTGAAACCCTTTTTGGTTTCCATGAAAGTTTTGTATCAATATGAAATTTGTTTTTCTACTTCACACTGGTCCACGTGACCTTATGAACAGATTGGATGGCTTATAAACATTATGGTGGGCCCCACGTGGATGTACGTGTATAATCTATGCCCTCTAGCCATTTTAGGTGGCTGCTGGATGGCAGGGGGACCCCACCATGAGGTATATGTTTCATCCATGCCATCCATCTATATGGGACCCACCCCACGTGTGGGGGCTGCACCTCGTGTGTGTGCATGTGTGTATATATATTATATTGTATATATTATATTATATATATATATATTATATTATACACACACACACACATATATATATATATATGATGGTGGGCTTTTATGGGCCCTACCATAATGCATGTGTTGCATCCAAACCATCCAACCATTTTTGAAAAAAAAAATAAAAATTTTAAGGCTTGAGACAAAAATAAGAAAGATCTATTTATCATGTGGACTACGATGCATGGTGAGGATTGAACGGCTACCATTGAAGTCCCTTGGGACCTTACAATCAGAATGAATGGGAAATAAATGTTATGGCGGGCCTTAGGGATTTTAATGGTGGGAATCATTATCACCACTTAGATTTGGGCGTGGCCCATGAGATGTGGCCCATTTACCATGTTTATGGCCCAGGTTATGAGGCCCATTGTGATGCATGTAAGGCCCATGGATTATGGCCATTACATGTATGTAAGGCCCAATTAGTATGGCCTATTCGATATATATATATATATATATATATATATATATATATATACATATGAGGCCCATGTGATTAGGCCTAACTTGATGTATTTGTGGCCCGCCCATTGAGGCTCACCTTGATATAGATGTGGGGCCCATGCTATGCGACCCATTTGATGTATTTGGGTCCTTGGGTCGAGGCCTAATAGGATGTACATAAGGCCCATTGCAATGTATGATTCATGGCAGGCTGTGCTTTGGAAGCAATGTTGGTTTGACGTCCACATTGTAAGAATAATGTTGGTTAAATGTATGCATTATGACTCTCCCTAGGGCCCATTGATACGCCCATACTTGTAGCACATAGGCCGTCTAGGCCCGTCTTCGTTATGATAGAGCCCATCACCACATAACATGTTTATTATAGATTCATGATTCATGATCATACGCATCATATGTATGCTTGATATGAGGAGTGACTGATCATAGCATATGCCTTTGGGCAGATTGTTTATGGACTCCCTAATAGGCAAAGTTACCCTTCATGAGTGCGCAGTATGCGCAAGATTGATGCATGACTGGTAGAGTGATTCATGCACTTTGCATTTGTATGGCATGATTTCTATATGCCCTAACGATATCAGGGTTATGACCTCCACAGACACATCGTGGATGGCAGGATCAGATACTAAAATTATTGTTACTAAGCATCGGGGTGCCATAGATGTCCCTAGGTGAAAATTTCTAAATCCGATGGTACCAGAGGATGACTCCAATGTCAAGACCAAGTGGATATATGAGCGCATGAGGGCCGAATATCAGGAGGCTGCGTCTCCCACTGTGTCATGATCGGTTGGAAAGGGGTGTGGCCTTACTCGCCCAAAGGTAGGGGCAATACTAGGCTGATTTTGACCAGCTCGTGAATGGGTCCGCTATTGATGTGCCAGATAGGTATTGGCGGACTATCAACCAGGCAGATTGTGAGGTTTCTTACGCTCACTTGGACTATGTGGCTAGGAGAGCGGCAGTGCCATTTGGAGTGTACTAAACCCCGGTGAATATCCAGAATGAGAACTGTATTGATATATGATGAGGATTTGCATACTTGATTTACATCTCGCATCGCATGGCCATGTTATGATCGATATCATTCATATCTTGCACCATATAGCCTTGGTACGGCTGATTACAATCATGTACTCATCAGCATGATTCTACATTTCCCTGACCTTGCATTCTGAACACACTTATATTGCGTACACACTTACACCAACCTTTAAGCTTTCTATAAGCTTGTGCATGATTGATGCGTGCAGGTGACACCAGGACACAGCCATAGTCTCGCCGCAGTTGGAGCGTGCAGCCGAGCTTCTGGAGTTTTTGTTGTTTTCATTATATTATATTTCCCTTTCATACGCCTTGTACTCAAAGTTTTTGATCATAGTGGATTTTGTGATGGTGTTCTTGTGGTTATTGTTCATGGGTGATGCTTATGGTTATACTCATTACGAATCAAATCATGATTAGAAATCCTCCTTGTAGCATCTCAGGATCGGAACCTAGTGTATGGGTGTCGGGAGCCGAGAATGGGGTACTACAGAGGCTTTCGGCGCTGGATTCGTCGATCGGGAATTTTATGAGCCCGGTTTCTGAGTTCGGGGCACGACAAACCCTATCTTGAATTAGTATGCAAATATTAAGATTTCTTCAATGTAACTTTAATGGCTTCCAATCCAAATAGAGGATCAAATCATAAGACTATTCAAAACATAAACAAGATGAGGAACATAGTCCACGATGGATGTGACTGTGTGTGAGATGTGATTCTAATTAATTTTAAGTAATTATGTAAGCATGCATTATGAGAACATTCAGAGAAATCACACAAGTATTAAAAGTAAATAACAATCCTAAACACAGTCATTTTTATAGTGGTTTGACTATGTGTCTTCTCCACTTATAGTGGATGCACTCAACCCTTGAGTTTACCAGATCTCACTTACAGAGGTTTTAAATCAGGTTCACCTCTAACCTTCACAACCTACACAAGGTCGACTCTAGGACCAACACAAGGAACCTAGACATGTCTCCACGAGACACAAGTTTAAGTCCCACATAGGAGCAAGGGTCAATACACAGCACCCGGGTTTTAGGCCACACAAGCCAAGGATCCATACATGGAACCTTAAGTTTATGCCCTACACAAGAGCAAATGTCAACACACAACACCTAGGGTTTTAGGCCACACAGTCTAAGGATCTAAGTTTATGCTCACAAGAGTAAGGGTCAACACACAGCACCCATATGTATTCTTCTGTCGGAGGCCTCTTATAAGGACTTGAAAGGGGTGAGAATCACCTGTGACCCAATCCTACACAAAGGAATTATCAATAGGGTCTCTGGACTCTAATGACTTACCGACAAGTAAATGAGCCCCATTTAGCACGTTGATAAAGATCTCCTCCTTTGTTGATGAAGAATCTTTAGCTCCCTTGATCCGCAACACTTATGATGCTCCAATGTAAGGCGACGGGTTGGGTTAAGGTTATGTTGGTAATTACTCTATTAATTGATTAATCATTAGAGTGACAGAGCAGTACCATGATCTATGCATTTAAGGAATCTCAGCTCAATGATTTGCCATTAAAGTGGTAGATGAAGGATCCTTAAATACGGAAGATCATTCACCAATCCACTCTATTGAATATCAATGATGAGGGTGGATTGAGGAATGAACTCTAATGAGAGAAAAGGGCTTAGGGTAGCGATCTGAATTAAACACTCAAAAGCTCTATCTATTTTTCTCTACCAGCAACCTAAGGCAAGCTCTCATTAAATAGGCAAAAAGTTCTAACGAAAATAAAACAGTCATATTTTTTTACGGAGTTCAATATCATTGAGCAGGCTTTGATATCATCGAGCATATACTCTCTGTAACGCCCTGAAATTCGATGACACAAACTCAATCTGTTAAATGCTTTTGAACTTTTTTGCCAATTGATCGATGATATCAAGCATGCGTCGATGTCATTGGATTTTGAACTCCGATTTCATCGACCCATGGATCAATTCCTCGACATTTAAAAACTTGAGAGAAGACTTGCCTTTGGAACTGAACAGGCATCGATATGATTGAGCATTCCCTGATATCTTGTGGTCTTGAATATCGATGATATCGATACCAGTTTCAATGCATCAATCTTTTCAAGGAATTTTCCTATAAACTTACTGAACAGTTTTGTGTCTCAATTCGATGACATCGACTTGGTCTCGATATGATCAATCTTTTAATATCGATATCATTGAGTGCTTCTCGATACCTCGAATATTTAAAAGAATTTACCTGAAAGCTTCTTGGACAGATTTATGTCCCAATTCGACATCATCAAAGGTCCATCATATCATTGAGATTTGAAATTCGAAGATATCGAGGCTTTCTTCGAGACATTGACAATCACATGATTTTCCTTAACTGCTTACTGGACACAAACTAACCAGATGTCGATTTTATCGAGCCATTTCGATGAACTCAAGAATCGAAAGTCGATGATATTGATACTGTCATCGATTCATAGAGAATTCAGTCCAAGATTCATTTTGGTTGCTGGACATCTGAAGTCCTCAATTCGATAACATTGAGTGAGTTTCGAGGACATCGATAACAGATTCCGATTTCATTGAAGCTGTAATGCCCCAGATTTCGAGGGTCGAGCAAAGCTCAACTCCCGAGATCTAGCACATCGCTTATGCAACATGGATAATGATATTTAAATGTTGTCCATATTAATGTATTAAACATGAGTGGGATTATACTAAAACAACATATCATACTCCAGGGTAATTAAATTTAGCAAGTGGAAGACTGAAACACACATATATATATATATGTGTGTGTGTGTGTGTGTGTGTGTGTGTGTGTAAGGGTGTCACAACCTCCAGAGTATGAGTATGATACCAAGATGAATGTAAACATGTATTGTTTCAAAATTTACAAAATATCAAAATGTACATGTCCAACTAATCCATGTATCCCTGTAATCCCGTCAAATCAGTACAAGGTTTAAGCAGACCCGCCTGATAGCTGAACATAGGAGAATTCCTCCTCCTCATCTATGAAGTCCAACTTAGCTGTATAGACTCGATCATCACCTGCATATACAACAGAGTCTGGTTGGTGTTTTAAAACACAATCCAAGGGTGGGAGTGAGTGATCAACTCAGTGGTACTATAAGGCAAATGTTAACATGTTATCAATTCAATCAAGAAATAATGATAAAGCAATACAACAATCACTTCCTACCTGCTCTTGTTAATGCAAGGATGGTGTGCAGTGATGATGCATGCCCTCACACAATGCTCCCTCAAAAGCGACTCCAACAACCGAGTTCACGCATGACAAACTCCCTAAAGGTGCAACTTCCTCACCAAAGTATATGCAATGCAGTGCATGATCGTGTTAGCCAAGTACTTATTTAAGCTTATTCATACAGCAGATTTGGGAAGTTAAGTTACCTCCCTTTATATCATTTACCCAAATAGAGATCCATTTGGGGTTGTCAATCCTAGTTAATTACATATGATAGGCAAGTTGTAGGGCATCACCCCTAATGAAAAGCAGTGGATAGGCAAATTCAAAAACAGTTTATACTCGAGGTCACTATGGGGAGGCTCGTCACCTCAGTGTAGGTAGACAGCTCGAATACAGTGTCCCATATCACCATATTCGGCTCACGAGTTTGGGTTGCTCACTGGTCACTACGGGGAGGCTCGTCACCCCAGCATAGGCTGACAGCTCAACCACGGTGTCCCATACTACCATGCCCTGCTCATGAGTCTTAGCGGATCATGGTACCATGGTTGAAACGGGCCTTTACATTGGTAAGTGGTATCTTAGATTCAAGCAGTGATGTTCATACATGGTAAACACACAATAGGCCAATCGGTTTATTAGACAAGTTTGATTGGTATGAACGCATGCTAAATTAATCGACATGGAGAGCGTAAGAACTCCCCATGACCTAATCACTATTGATAATCGTCATACGACCTGGATTCACTGAACGTATCAAATGTGGCGAGACTAATTCGATCACTCAACGGAAATCATTATGGATTGCCTGGACTATGTTGCAGTCCCAATCTTACTCAGATGTAACATGTAATTTCATGTAAAAATCATATCAACATTTGATAATCAATTCAAAGCAATATCTCATTTGAGCATTTCATCAAGCATATTGAACATGTTATCAAACATTGCATTTCATCCATAAATTGTGTAGACGAAATTAAGATTTCAGGAAGGAACTATACGTATGGGTAAGGTGATCGAGAATCCTATCTCAATCCCTTAATAAATACAATCCATCAACAATTTCTTATTCAGACATTTTATCAAACACTTAGACTACACATTACTGAATATATAGACTAGATTAGTTATGACATGAACTATAGCAATTCATTACACAAAAAGGTCGTGATACATACGACAAGCATGAATCCTAGATTTGTAGTCATGACAGGCACAAATAACAATTTCATATTCATTCAAACATTTCAACAAACACATGGAACGCATCTTATATTCAACATAGTTCACACATGTATAATTTATCAAAAACATCGTACTAAGATCATATGGCAGCTATCAAGTCAGACATAAATCATTAGCTGACATTGAAAGCCTTGAAAAACCATAACCTAAATGTTCATAGTCCGCACCATTCGTCGGAATACTCATTTCAGACGTGGTTTGAATCCTACGTTCCTGAAAACAGAACAACGGCCACCTAAGGAATGAAATAGGTTAGATATTTCATCAATTACTTTATTTTGATTCCTAAATTAAGATTAGGGTTAAGATTTCTTACCCAAATCATAGTTGGAACGATTCGTGTAGCGATGGTGGGGAGGCGAAACAGCACGTAGAGTTGTGGAAAAGAATCCTAGCAACAATCTCCCTATTTCACTCATCTCTCCTTACTCTTTTCTCTCTTCTCTCTCCTAGGGTTTGGAGGAATTCGTATGGAATAAAAATGGGGTGAAATAAGGGCTATATATAGGCTCAAAAATGATGCAAATGGCCCCAGCGCCCTGGTATACTTAGGTTATAACCAAAGGGCATTTGTTTTTGACAAATATGGCACATAAGGAGGCCCATTATTCACTTATGGTGTAGGGTAAGTTCCCCGATGATGGATCTATGTCAGGATATGGTTTCAACGTGATTGGATGGGTCAATCGACCGTGAAGGACCTGTATCAGATCAACGGTCGTTGTCACTCGATCAGGGCCATAAGTATACCGATATGTGCAGAAAAATTTTCCTGATCCATGGGTGAAGTTCGGTCTAAAATCTTCAATTTCATGCCTAAGCGAATGGCCCAATTTACTTAAGTTTCATTATGTTTTCTAAAGATATTCGCATTTTTCACACACTTTGCTCAAGGCTCAAGTTGTATGGTTCTGCATACTATTTGGACTTAATTCCTGCGATGGTTGTCAGGCCCAATAAGACAGACATAACCTTATAGTTCTACGGTCATCGGACTTTCAACGTGCGGTCCAGGTCTGATACGGAGTTTCAATGTGCTCCCGAGAGCAACAGGCTTCTCGGATTTCTCCTAAGTTTTCAAGCAGTGTTGAGTTAGCGATTTTGATGGTTTTGGGTCTTGCCATTTGTATAAATAGTGGTTCAAGCTAAATCCACTGATTAATCTAGTTCAGTATTTAATTAATTTTTGCCTAAATTTCTACAGGATACGATCCTTAGGAATTCTGCCTGAGCTGGTACTCGGGCCTTCGTACGAATTTTTCTGAGATGTTAAAGAAGCGCTATCGATAAATCGACAAAGGGTGAAAACTTAGAGATTTCCTGATTTTGCAAAATGGTTTTCACACCTAAAACCCTATGTTGTTCTAACTATTTTTAAGGGTTTTACATACCTGGTGTTTTGGGATATGAGATGTGAGGATAAGTTTACCTTTGTAGAGATCTGAAGTCACATCTAGTTGAGGTAGACTCTTGAATGATCTTCCTATGGGGCTCACTTGTCTTGCTAACTCAACACTCATGCTAATTGACAAAGTGGGGCACTTTCAACTTTTAGAGTCAAATTTTCCTAGTTGTTCTCTGTCTCTAAGAATGTAAAATTTGCTACCAAAGACACGAAAATACTTGACAATAGCTGGTTTCTCACACCATAACTCATATAGAGTTTTGTTTAATCCTACCCAAAGATATACTCAATTGACTATGTAGCAGTCGGTGTTAACAGCTTCGACCCAACAACTTTTAGCCATATTCTTGCCATTAAGAATTACTGAGCCCATTTCTTCTAACACCTGGTTCTTTCTTTCAACTACTCTATTTTGTTATAGTGTTTTTGGGCCTGAGAATTCACGTTGGATTCCATTTTGATCACAATAATTTTGAAATCGCTCATTCTCAAATTCCCCACCATGATCACTCCTTATCTGCTTAATACAATATCCTTTTTCATTTTGGAGTTGTTTAACCATTTTCAGGAATTCATCAAATGCATTAGATTTTTTCTCAAAGAAAAGCGACTCAAGTAAATTTGGAGTAATCACCTACCACTACCAGGAAGTATCTATTTTTGCCATGACTCTCCACTATGGTGGGACCCACTAGATCCATATGTAGTAAGTCAAGTGCCTTGGAACTTGTTATGGTCGTTGTCTTTTTGTGTTCAACTTTTATTTGTTTGTCTATGAGATAATCACCACACACAATCTATAGTTTACATGTCCAAGTCTTTGATGTCATAGTTTGGACTCAGTGTTTAAAGCCATGTGGCATCTCATGGAGGGGGTATTGTCTCCTTTACTATCTATCACATAACAATTATCATTAGTACGAAAACCTTTCATAATTAGTTTACCTACAAGGTTTGAGATCTTGCACATGTCTTTGGAGAATGAGACAAAGTGTTCTTTGTCGTAGATTTGGGAAATTCTTAGAAGATTGTGTTTTAATCTTTCTATGCAAAGAACATCCTCAATATTGGGCAACCCCAGCCTGACTATTGTTCCCCTTCCAATTATCTTAGCAGATCTCTCATCACCAAATGTGACCAACCCACCATCAAATTCTAAATAATCATAAAACTGGGTCTGGTCATTAGTCATATGTTTGGAGCAACCGTTATCAAGATACCATTTTGAACTATTGTCTG
Organism: Magnolia sinica; assembly: GCF_029962835.1. NCBI lineage: Eukaryota > Viridiplantae > Streptophyta > Magnoliopsida > Magnoliales > Magnoliaceae > Magnolia > Magnolia sinica. The sequence goes on along the minus strand of NC_080573.1, from coordinate 89,217,579 downwards.
CCTTAAGTGCGGTATGAATTACAAGGCAATTGTTCTTATTCTTTATTGCCCACTTGGTTGTCATCTTCTTTGGAGAGGATGACTTCTTTTAGTTTTCTGAATCTTTTGGGTAACTGAACAAGATTTCCTTGTTTCATCAATTCTTCGGTCTTCTGATTCATTTGAGCTACCTTTTTTAGTAACTCCTCCTTCCTTTTAGTCATTTTGGGTGGAGTGAGATACTGTCTTACTTCTTTAGATGTGTTTTTTGAAGATCTCTTTAACTTTTGTACTACCTTTCCAGTTGTTTTGAATCTTTATGTATGTTTCAACCTGGAAGTGAAGTGGGACTTACCAAAGGTTAAGCATCCAGATATGTAATGTCCTGAATCTCCACATGCATTACAAGTAGAAGTGTTTCTTGTGTTGTTACATGATGGAACACATTCAGTCACAGGTGATGCAAGAGAAGAGCTTGATTAATATGATTAATATCCTAGACCTCTCTTGTCTTTAAAGTTTCTTCCCAACCCTTGAAGTCTTTCTAGTTTTTCATTGTTATGGGAAAACTTGTGACTAAGTTCAACTGAATGTTTGGAATTCACTACATCTATTTCTAGTTTGTAATTTTCAGAGTTTAGTTGTGAGTTTTCTTATTTTAGTTTGTTATTTTCATATTCTAATTGCTTTATTTGTTTATTCAATTTTTCAATTTCCGCAACCTAACATGTTGTTGTCCTCTTAAGCTTCTTATTGCTGGCATGATACTGTTGAAGATCATTGATCAAGTGAGTATTATGTCTAATGTTTTATCAACATCTTTTTGCAATTGTTTGTTTTTGTTTTCAGTAATGCCAAGCTTTTTAAGGACATTGATGCTATGGGTATAGAGTTGATCATATGCATCATGTATGTTGTCTTCTTCTTCTACATATGAGATAAGCGTTTCTTTCTCATTTATCTCCTCAATGTCAGTCAACTTTGGAATAACGATAGTGATGGAGGCCATGACTATTTTTAGTGATTCTTGCTCTCCATCCCTTTTTAATTTGTTAGATTTTGAGTTTAAGCCTAAGGTGTTATTCCAAGTGGTTGTCATGACCTTTCCCTCTCTGTTAGTCATATTTCCTACTTTAGTTTAGGGTATTCCTTTAGGTCATTAAACCCTTCAAGAGGAACCCGCTCTGATACCAATTGAAATTGCAGTAGAACCGCTAATATTGAAGTATGAAGTATGTCCAAATGTCCTAGAGTGGGGTGAATAGGACTTTTCAAAAATTATTTTCTAATAAGAACAAACAATGGCTAACTTTTAACGAAAGAGTAAGGCAAAGTAACCCTATGGCTTCCAAGTCAATAGAGTGTCCAAATCACATAGGCTAACACAAGGTTTACATATGAAGAACAAGCCTATTAAGGATAGTGTATATAATAGTGTGTGGGATGTGATTTCTATCAATACTTATGCAATAACCGAATCAGGCATCATAAGAGTCATTTGATAAACAATATCATAATTAGAATAACGCACAAAAAGTAATCCCAAAGACAATCATATATAGTGGTTAGGCTACTTGCCTACTCCACTCCCGATGGACTCACTCTCTCCTAGAGTGTAACAAATTTCACTATCCAATGGTTTTAAATCAGGTTAACCATGAACCTTCACAACCTACACAAGGTTAACTAAGGGACCTACACAAGGTTCCCTTAAGTGCCTACATAAGGCAACGAGTCCTACACAAGAACACAAATGAGTACTCAGACAAGGCCACCCAAACCTACACAAGGCAACCTATGCCTACACAAGGCAACTCGTCCTACAGAAGGACCACGTATTCTCCCGTCGGAAGCCTACAAAGAGGTCTTGGCGAGTTTGTCACTCTAACTCTAAATCCCAATCCTAGACAAGGATATGGCTTCAGAGTCTACGAACTCTATATACTTACAAATACGTGAGTGAGCCTCTTTCTCGCACAATGTGAAGATCTTCGATGATGACAAAGAGTCTTAAGCTCCCTTGAACCGGTACTGCTTCTAATGCGTCGATCAATACTCTGAGGTTGTGAGGTTTAGGTTTTTATACTTCTCTATTTATATGATATGATTTTAAAAACACATAAAGAAGGTTCCCATAATCGTTGCATTCAAGAGTTCTAACACTAGGTTTACCTACGTATAGGTCAATTGGAAACTCAATGAATGCTAAAGTTCATAATTCAATCTAAGTACTTAAGATGATGAGTTAATGCTTATGCTAAGATTGAATGATGAACTCTAATGGGAAAGAGGGTGTTAATCTTTGAAGCAACTGTCTCAAACTCTCTTAATTTCTAGCTCATTTTACAAGAAGCAACACTAATGTATTTATATAGTTAAAATCCTAACAGTAAAAAAACGAGTAGAAATTTGACATTGTTGATGTCATCAAAGGGTATTCAATGTCATCGAAATTTGAATTTCGATGCCATCGAACCTTCTTTGATTACATCTACTTCATACACATGATTTTTAAACGGATGTAGGATAAATTCTGATCGTTCCCATCGACAATCCTTTAAGGTCATCAACATGCACTTCACTGCCATTGAGGGATATCTCAATACCATTGAGATTTATTTTGAAAAATACATAATTGTTGTTGGACATTTTTGTCCCCTGTTCGATCCCATCGAACAGAACTTTGATCCATCAAGATTTGAATTTTGATGTCATCGAATGGTTTTCGATGAGCTCAAAGAAAAAAGATTTTCTTTAAAAACTTGCTAGACAAACTGGAGTTAGTTTCGATGTCATTAAATAGACTTTGATGCCATCGATAACTTACTCTCGATGCCATCAAAAAGGGTTCAATGTCATCGAGGAGCACTTAGAGTATTTTAGATTTTGGGAAAAGCAATTCCAAGGTCTATGCAATCGAATGTTATTCGATGTCATATAAACATAGGTGTCGATGGCATCGAATAGCATTCGAGCAATAAATAATTCTAGCATTTCTTTCATTTTGTTGCTGGACAGTATGGACTTGTATTCAATGCAATCGAACGTTGTTCGATGGCATCAAAGATGTCCTCGATTGTAGTTCGATGCACTCGATAAGGACATGTGATTTTTCTATTTTTGTTTCTTTCTTCCAAAAATACTCAAGGTGTAATTTAACTCAAACTTACCAGGATATGTTTTGAAATAGTTTCTAGGGTAAGTTAGGTTTTTATGGGGGCATATACCTGTCATAGTTTGTTGTGAGTTGATGAGGCTATAGTGTACCTATTGAGCATGATCATGTGCCTTCATATTTGAAGAGTCTTGGTCTTGATGTCTTCATCTTTGGGCTCACTTGACTCATAGACTCAACATTCACGTATATTGACAAACAAGGGCACTTTCAAGGTTACCCAGTACTACAACTCCAGGGTTAAGGTGTGAAGAATTCGAGTAGGGGGACTTAATCCTTCGAGAAACCTTCTAAAGCACCAAAGATCCTGACTCTGGAACATTAGGTCCAAGCTGGGAAGGACCCTATAAAGTAACAGGCACGACACTACCAAGTGCATACTAACTTGAGGACATGAATGGACAACCTTTACCTCATCCATTGAATGTAAAGAACCTGAAGATCTACTATTCCTGAAAATAGATCTAAAAGTTCTAGATATGTAGACCTTATTAATCAACTTGATAAGTGCTTAGTCAGCTAAGAATGAGTGCTTAGTCTGCTAAGAATGACCCCCCTTTTTTAAAAGGAGAAACGTGTTAACGATGTTGCTACTGTTTTTTCTCTACTATAAATTCTACAATAAAAGAACTTCTCCAAGTCAGGGGAAGAGAATTTCTTTTAACATTATTTATCCTGACTACCCGAGCTATACGATAGACCATAGGGACTTCCCTTAGTTTAAGGGAAGAAAGTCTTTCTTATTGCTCAGCCTACTACTATGTCTACTACTATATGGTTGGCTTATTGATTCTACTGTGCACGGCCTACCAATACGTAATCGGCTTATCGGCCTTACATTGCATGACCTACTAGCCTTACTTCAAGGACAGGATCGAATTTTTCCTCCTCGACGTTAGAGGACTCCCCTCGATGAGTTGGGGGAGGAGCAAGGACCCTTTTTACCATCCTCTTCAACCGCTCTAGCTCGACTGTAGAGGGAAGTTTTATCTTCTTTGAAGGGTGAGGACAATCAACCATTTTTACAAAGAAAAAATAAAAAGATAATAAAGTCAGGAATGAAGAGTCGACATCCGAGCATAATAACATAAAGAAAATTTGACTAGCTACAAAATACCTTTTAGCATGACCAAAGACAAGTCGGACTGGTAAAGAGACCGAGGAGTGATCAGCCTCCTCCAATTCCTCTAAGCAGTGCTTTGCTCCTTTATGCAGTTAATTTGCTGAAGTTACAATTGATAGATCTTGGGGTGTTGCCGATGAAATGCTGTAAAGAAATACAACTAAGGTCAGTAAGTGTAGTTATAAAATAACAAAGAAAAATAAACAAGGTCTGTAGCTCAAAATTTTTTGACCTGGGTATGCGAATTTGGTAGGGACCCAAAAGTGTAGCCTGCCCACCTCAACCACTAGGGCCTCCCACTCTCCCGATGCAAAGAACCAATTATCCTTTCAGCCCTTAATAGAGAACATGTTGTCAATGGTGAGGGCCTAACCCTTGTTTGGCCACACAGAAATAGTACTAACCCTAATGACTAGGGTTAGCTTTCACTCTATACAAATATAAGAACTCATTTGTGGACAGCTCGGCATGTCTGAGCTAACGTCATAGGATAAAGGTCTCAAACACGACCCTCCAAGAGTTTGGGAGTAGCTAGCATGGAGCCATCCTCAGGTAGTAGGCGAACTCTCGTACAATAGGATGGAAAGGAAGTCAAAGATCGCACTGGAAGGGGACAACATATATGGCCACCTCGCCCTCGCAAGGCTGGACTAAGACTTCCCCAACTTCAGGAGCTCAAAGCACCACAAACTTGGGGATTTGGTACACCGACCTGATCCAAACTAGTTCAGCATCCTACAACCTTGACCCAAAGGGGCCAATGTCAAGAGATGGCCCCACAGTAGACTTAGCTACCGACTTCACCAGGATAGACGTTACCGCTTCCTCCTGGCCTTTTGGCACCAGAAATGGTACATCTAAGGGTGCATGCAATTGGGAGTCCACACTTTCTTGGATGGACTCCCCATGAAACGGCCCTAACACAAATAATCTGTCAGAAGCATCGGACATCCCGACTAAGAAAGAATTGAAATGGCCTAGCTATATGTCCTAGAGGGGGGGGGGGGTGAATAGGACTATGCCAAATAAAAATTTTAACAGCGAAATTTAAATAAAGGAATGATAACAGTTTAAACAAATCACAATATTAAATTGTAAAACAAACTCAAATAAACAGATTAATACCAATGTTGTTCTAAGGACAACCTTGCACCATAAAAACCAGGGGTTTGTGACAGGACAACCTTACTAGAACAAATTAAATATAAAAAACTCATATTGAAAAGAAATAAAGGAAATAACAAGAAATAAATTCTAAACTATTACAACATTCCCACAATGCTTGAAATGTCAATATTACAACATTCGCATCCACACATACATCCCACAAATCTGAATGATAAAAGATATAGAAATTAAATGAACATTCAAACCACAAGACACAAAGAATTATAGTGGTTCACCTACGTGTACACCAACTGTTCAACAACAGCTACACAACTACTCCACTCCTAATATCCTCACACAAGGGATATTAGCGTTCACTATCAAAATAGGTTTCATAGGTTCACCTAAAACCTTCACAATTGTGTCTTTTAAACTTGGGCTTACACAATCTAAAAACTCACTTTTTGAGTTTTCTGGCTCTCCTCAGATAACCAACACAATGAGATTTTTCTGGCGAATCTCAAAAGAAAACCAAAAAGAATAGAAGATTTATACAAATGTAAAATAACTAGATTTCTCCTTCTGTAGCAGCCTGGTAGAACCAATCGGAGTAGAAGTTCAAATATAGAAGTTCAATGTCTAATACTCACTTTAAAATGGTTCTAGGTTCTAATTGATTTTAAATTAAACCAAATTGGGCGTAACTCTATTTGATTTTGATTCCAAGAAGACAGAATAAGCAATTCCTCTTTTCAAATAAGATTGGAATATAGGAACAAAATCAAATAAGAAAAGCTAACAAAAGAGAATATTAAATATGCACAATGTAGCTTAAAATGAATACAAACTTATCTCAGAGTGGAGCCTTGAATTTTCTTGAATTGAGTGGTCAATCTCTGAAATTCATGCTCAATTTATAGATGCAAAAATCTTATCTATGACTGGTCTTGGGAACTCTTCGACTGGTCATAGAACCAACGGCATTTTAAAATTTTAAGCACTATTTAAAAAAGTCGTTCTACGAATAGTCTTAGGATTTCTATGACTGGTCTTGGACTACCTACGACCGGCTATATTTGACCCAGGACCGGTCGTAGGAAACCAGGATTAGTTACTGTAGTTCGAGTCGTAGATCTAGGACTGGTCGAAGGACGAGTCATGACCATTCCTACGACTGGGCAAACAGTCTCCAGGACTGGTCATAGAATAACAAAAAAATTCCAAAAAATTGCAACAACTTAGGACCGGTCAAACTAGTGCTAGGACTAGTCGAACAAGGTCCAAGACTAGTCTTAGAACAAACCAAATTCATATAAAAAGATTCAGTTTGAATTATGTATACAAAATGCCCTACCCTAAGGTCAATCTAAGGTCATTCATACCTGGGACATGAAGTATAAACATTGAAACTTCATTCTTTCAGATGAAGGTTTACCTTTGAACCTTATGAAGCTTGAGATCTCTACTTGATGTAGCTTGATCTTGAGATCTTCTATAGCTTGAAATTAAACTTCATCTTGAGTTGCACTTGAGTCTTGAAACGCACTTGAGTCTTAAACAAACACTCTTCTTATCATTGTAGCTTTGAACATTGATGCTTATAAAAAAGGACAAAATACATGACCTTGCATTTCTTGAAGTCGATCACCATACTTGACTTGAAGCATTGTGATGTCGTGTCTTGAACATATATATATATATATATATATATATATATATAAACATACAAATACAAGATACAGATAGAGGTTTTGGCACAAGCACAACAAAATTTAACAACCAAAGGAGCATGAGACCATAGCACTTACAATCTCCCCCTTTGTCAAATTTGTGACAAAACACACTCCAATAATCTAATAAAATAAGAGAACCACAACATGCAAAATAATGAATCATGCACCAGTTAAATAAGAGAACCGGTTATAGCCTGGTTAATGAATCATGCACCGATTTTCATAAACTAGCACACAACATTCATCTATACTTACTCCCCCTGAGTAGCTGCACACATAGATATCAAGAAAAATATAATGTTACTCATATTTATATCACTTGCATATCCATAAGCAATATTTATATCACTTTCATATCCATAAGCAATATTTATATCACTTTCATATCATATTTATATCAGTTTCATATCCATAAGCAATATTTATATGACTTTCATATCTATAAGCAATTAAACCAAAAATTTTCCAAGCTTCCAAAAGCCTTCTCCCCCCTTTTGTCACAAAATGACAAAGAAGAACAAATGGACAAGAAAAAGGATCAGGAGAGTAAAGTAGGCAAGATATGAGATAAGGTGCACATACCATAAATCATTAACCAGTTAAATCCAAAGACAAGTAAAATTAGCCTTACAAACTGAGAGAGAGCAAAATAGTATTAAAGTTATTACAGACCAACAGATAGAAACTTTTAGTCAGATACTGAAGGAGTAGGAATAGATGGATCAATTTTGTGCAAACCCTTAGTAACGCGCCGCATATACTTGCGCATATAAGCAAACTGAGATGCTTGGGTTACACGTATTTCAGTCACCTGTTCCTCAAGAGAACGCAACCTCTCATCAAAGCCAGAAGGCTGATAGTCCGAATCATTTCCAGAGTCTGATTCAATTTCATCAAAAATATCATCCATAATAACATCATCAGGAGGAAGATTGCCAGCTTCTTCTTCATTCATTGCTTCAACACAACCACCACCAACATCCACTTGGCCAGGAGCCAATCCCAATTTCATCTTGTTAATATTTGAATTGTTAAAAATAAGATGATGAATAGGGGCCTCTATAATAGGCATAGCCACGAGCATGTGAGTGGCTAAAACAGTCATAAGATAGGCAAAATGAATATCACTATGACCTGCATGGAGACGAAACTGAATGATGGAATGACAAATTAAATAAGGTAGATAGATGTTAACACCAGTGATGACAGAATGCAAAACACAAACCATTAAAGTAGTTAGTTCGATTTTGTTACCAGAACGCGGATACAGATTTAAAATAAAGATTCTATGAAGAACCCTGTATTTGGGTAATAAATACTTTGAGGGGAGCGCATTCCCTTTATGAGTCCATTACACTTCCATATCACACAAATCTCTAGTGAGCATATGCTTTTATGATTCTGAGGGTTTTTCAGCTAAAGTATGAATGGGAATACCCTCATCATTAACAGGTATTTCCATGAGGTCAGCAATCAGATGACAATTAACATCAAATGGACCTTCTCTAGTATCGATTTTGAACATTAAATTCTCACTTGAAAAGTCAGAAATGCATGCAAACATGGACTGAGCAATAGATTGGTATGCAGGCCCACCCCAATGTAAGATGTTATCCCAACCTATAGATTGGACTAGAGGCAGGATACCAAAATGAGTAATATGGTTAAGATTAACTGGACATTCAACGATGACATTGCGCATACGCAAATCCCACATAGATGAAGGATCATCTTTGGGTGATCGAAGATGGTGCCAAGTGATAGGAGTTGATCTAGAGGATGATGGACCATGGGAAGTTTTCTTTTTCCCTCTAACATCCATTTACAATACAAGATTTAAGGAAACAAATAGATTCAAAAGATTTGAAGTGGGGTTTTGATAGATCAGATTCTACAATAGAAAACCCCAAACTTGCAATGAAAGATCAAATAGATTACTCCAAGAGTGAAAATGAAGTACTATTAACAAGAATCTACAAGAAAAATGCAAAAGAACTACTAACCTTGAAGAACAATGAAGGTGGGTTCGACTGTTCGGGCGTCGGCTCGTTAGAGAGTGAAGTGGAAATGAAGAAGATGAAAAATTTTCCCAATTTTAAAAGCACCACCGAGTTCCACGATGGGTCGTGAATGTGCTCGACTGGTCATACCAAGATCGGTCATGTACATACACGACTAGTCGTGTACCGACTGAAAATTGTAATTTTCATAAAAATTTGAAATTTAAACCATTAAATTATCAAATATAAATACACTATGATACAAGTATGTAAGAATATTAAATTTAAATTGCACATACCAAGATCAAATTTCAATTTACTAAACCTGTTTTTGTCAAGCAGTTAAGTGAAGATGTCAGCAAGTTGAGTCTCGATCGGAATGTATTCCAAGGATATTAACTTTTCTTCCACTAATTCACGAATGTAATGATACCTAATGTCAATGTGCTTAGTACGTGAATGCTGGATTGGATTTTTGGAAATATTTATAGCATTGGAATTATCACAATATAAGACTATAGAATCTTGTGCTATTCCGTAATCGCTTAACATACGTTTCATCCAAACAAGATAAGCACATACATTTCCAGCTGCAATGTATTCATCCTTAATAGTAGAGTGTGATACAGAACTTTGCTTCTTGCTAAACCAAGAAACTAAACAATTTCCAATATAAAAACAACCACCACTGGTTGATTTCCTATCATTGATATTCCCAGCCCGATCAGCATCAGTGTACCCAACCAACTGAACACTAGTATCATATGGATACTAAAGACCCAAATTAACAGAACTTGCGACATATCGAATAATTCGCTTAACTGCAGTTAGATGTGACTCTTTAGGGTTAGACTGATATCTAGTGCAAATACCAACACTTAAAGCAATGTCAGGTCTACTAGCAGTTAAATAAAGTAAACTACCAATCATACTTCTATACAATTTAGGATCCACATCTTTACCTATAGAGTCCTTTGAGAGTCTTAGAGTTGTACTCATAGGAGTATCAAAATTCTTACCATTCTCAAATTCAAACTTTTTAATCAAGTTCAAGGCATACTTGGTTTGAGAAATAAAAAGACTATCAGGTTGTTGTTTTACTTGCAACCCTAGGAAATAATTTAATTCCCCAACCATGCTCATTTTGAACTTAGATTTCATTAAATTTGCAAACTCAATAGTCATGTTAGTACATGTTGATCCATAAATAATATTATCAACATAGATCCGAACCATTAAAATATCATTGTTATGTTTCTTAACAAAGAGCGTCTTATCGACACTACCCATTTGAAAATTATGACATAGTAAAAACTTAGTCAATTTTTCATAACATGCCCTGGGAACTTGTTTTAGACCATATAGAGCTTTTTTAAGATGGTATAAATGATCAGTATACTTAGGGTCTTCAAACATTGTAGGTTGTTCAATATATACTTCTTCATGTAAATTGGCATTCAAAAAGGTACTCTTTATATCCATTTGATAAATTTTAAACTCTCTAAAGCATGCAATGGATATAAAAAGTCTGATTGATTCAAGGCGAGCAACTGGGGCAAAGGTTTCATCATAATCAATCCTTTTTATTTAAGTGTACCCTTGTACAACCAATCTTGCTTTGTTTCGAATAATATTACCAAGTTCATCAGACTTATATTTAAAAATACACTTTGTTCCAATAATATGTTTATCTATAGGTCTAGGAACAAGGTACCAGACATCATTTCGAACAAACTAATCAAGTTCTTCCTGCATAGGTACTATCCATTTTTCATCAAAAAGAGCTTCTTTTACATTTACTGGTTCATTCTGGGATGTAAAACACATGTAGTTACATATGTCTTCTAATTGTCTACGAGTGCGCACACCAGTGAGAGGGCTTTCAAGAATTTGAGTGGTTGGATGATCTTTGACAGTCCTTAATTCAGAATTATTTTGACTTGATGAAGTATCTGGTTTGTCAATCAAAAGAACTTCATCATTATCTGAACTAGGGGCAGGTGTATTCAATTGATCATCAATGACCACATTAATGGACACTTGAATCACACTAGTCCTGTTGTTCAGAACATGATATGCACGACTATTTAAAGAATATTCTAAAAAGATCCCATCATCACTTTTTGTGTCAAACTTTTCCAGAATTTCTCGGTCACGCAAAATATAGCATTTGCTGCCAAAAACTTGAAAGTATTTGACAGTAGGCTTCTTATCAAACCAAAGTTCAGAAGCAGTTTTATTATTAGATTTACATGTATAAACTCAGTTGATAATAAAGCATGCAGTATTTATGGCTTCAGCCCAAAGATTTCTAGGGAGCTTCATATTATTCAACATTAAATTTCCCATTTCTTGAAGCACTCTATTTTTTCTCTCCACAATTCCATTTTGTTGTGGTGTTTTGGGCACAGAGAATTCATGTGATATTCATTGATCTCTATAAAATTTCTCAAAACTGCTATTCTCGAACTCAGATCCATGATCACTACGGATCTTGCAAACTTGAGAACTTTTTTCGGTTTGGGTCCGTTTGAGAATCCTTTTACTTCATCAAGGGTTTCTGATTTATCCCTTAAAAAGGCTACCCAAGTGAATTTGGTAAAATCATCCATGATTACCAGTATGTATTTTTTACCACTTTGACTCTCCATCCCGGTAGGTTCTATAAGGTCCATATGGAGAAGCTCGAGTGGTCTTGATGTAGTATTGGAGTTCACCGTTTTGTGAGAGCTCCTTGTTAGCTTGCCATTCACCACATATTTTGTCTACTTTTTATAATTTTTGTAAACCTCTTATTAGTTCTCTCTTGCTCAATCTATATAAATTACAGTAGTGTACATGTCCAAGGCGTTTATGTAATAATTTTGTTTCATCGGTATGGATAACGTAGCACAATTGATTAGATGAGCTACCATCGCTTACAATATAGTAGTTTTCAAAAGTCCTGCGACCAGTTAATATTACAGAACCCTTTTTATTTAAAATTTCACTACCTTGATTAGAAAAGTTCATGATGTGATTGTTATCGCATATTTGAGATATGCTTAATAGGTTGTGCTTTAGCCCCTCAACATATAAAACATTCTTAAATAATGGAAGGTTTTAGAGTTGAACCATACCTTGGCCAATAATCTTGCAGTTGCTACAATCACTAAATGTGACTAACCCATCAGTCATATCTTTAAGGTCGGTGAATAAAGCCTTGTCGCCTGTCATATGCCTAGAGCACCCACTATCTAGGTACCACTTTGAATGGCTTGTCGCTTTGAACACAGTGTGGACAACCAAGCAGGTAACCTTAAGAACCCATTTCATAACTGTTTTGGGTTTAGGAGTATGGTTGGTCTTTTTCTATCTGTTGCTGTAAGAATGACCTACTGAGTTAGATTTTAAGAGCTCCTTAAGCAAATCAACTATTTTTTCAGCTAAAGGGTTTCAGTTTTGAGTTTTATAGTTGATATAATTGCTTTTAGGTTTTTGAAAAGTTTTAGCATTTTTAGAGAAACTTTGATTAATACTTTCCCCTTTTGAGTTGGAGGTTTCTCCTTTCACAAACTTAAGAGGAGTATTCTTCTGTTTAGAAGGTATATTCTTATCATAGCCTAACCCGGATCTATCGCCACATTTTCTAGATTCGGATAGAAGTTTTTCAAACTTTGGATCTCCTTGGGCATACCTCCATGTATCCTTTAAACTCATAAGTGAAGAGTTTTCAAGATTAAGTTTATCATTTTCAGATTTAAGTTTTTTAATCAGGGAGGTTTTGAATTCTAAATCGCATTAGTTTTTTTAAAACAATCTGAAATATGGGATTTTTCTAAAATAAGTGAATCAAAATTTACTTTGAGTTTTAAAAACTTTTCTTTTTGAAGTTTCAGTTTTACAGCAATTTCACAACTTTCCTTGTATAGGGCATTGTAAGCATCTTGCAGATCTTCTTCATTTTCATGATCACTATTCAGATTTTCTTCACTAGTTAAGTCATCATGATCTGAAAAGTTAAACTTGGCTAGAGTCATAAGGGCTTTAACTTCATTGCCCAACTCAGATTCAGAATCTTCTGATTCAGAAGAGGCTTCAATGCTAAAAGATTCATCCCAAGTAGCCCATATTCCTTTCTTTTTAGATTTGTCCTTTTTAGGACATTTGTTTGCTAAATGCCCATATTCTTGGCAGTTGTAACATTGACTATCTTTCAAAGATTTCTAAGTTTTAGATTTAGGTTTAGATTTTTTCTTATCATTTGATTTTTGAAAATCAACCCTCTTCTTACTTTTGAAAATCTTGTAAAACTTTTTCGCTAAAAGAGCCATATCATTTTCAGAATTTTCTAAATCAGAGTTTTTTTGAGAAATACATTTAGAAGATTTAAGAGCAATAGATTTACCTTTAGGATCTTTAAAATTTAACTCATAGGTTTGTAAAGAACCAACTAGTTCTTCTACCCTCATATTGTCTGTATCATGAAGTTCCTGGATCGTGGTTACCTTAGATTTGAATCGTTCAGGAAGTGATCGTAGTATCTTTGCACACACTTTACTTTTTAGGATTTTATCGCCAAGACCCCACATAGAGTTTACAATGTCATTCAATCTTATATAAAAGTCCATAAACATTTCATTTTCATCCATATGAATTTCCTCAAATTTGGTTGTGAGGAGTTGGACTTTAGATTTCTTGACAAATGATGTACCCTCGTGTGTCATTTCTAAAATATCCCAAGCTTACTTTGTAGTATCATAGGATATAATTCTTTTGAACTCATCCGGTGATAGTGCACAAGTGATTGCATTTAGTACTTTTACATCGGGACTACTCTCATTTTTCTGAAGAGTGGTCCATGAGAAATACAGTATTACTCTCATCGATTTTGAACCATCGATACCAGCCACTTCAGTGGTAGGTGGGATCCATTTAGTCACTGAGGCCTGCCACACACTCTCATCCATTGATTTGATGAAAATCCTCATCCTGGCTTTCCAATAGGCATAGTTGGAGACATCAAATGGTGAAGGCCTAGTGACTGAAAGGCTATCAAAATTACACATCTTATATATAGATTAGATCATTAGCTCAGGAAATAAATCTAAGAATAAAGAATTAAAAACAAGCTGTTAGGCTCTGATACCACTTGAAATGGCCTAGCCATATGTCCTAGATGGGAGAGGGGGGGGGTGAATAGGACTATGCCAAATAAAAATTTTAACAGCGAAATTTAAATAAAGGAATGATAGCACTTCAAACAAATCACAATATGGAAATGTAAAGCAAACTTAAATAAAGAGATTGATACCAATGTTGTTCTAAGGACAACCTTGCACCATAAAAACCAAGGGTTTACGGCAGGACAACCTTACTAGAATAAATTGAATATTAAAAACTCAAACTGAAAGGAAATAAAGGAAATAGAAAGAAATAAATTCTAAACTATTACAATATTCCCACAATGCTTGAAATGTAAATATTACAACATTCACATCCACACATACATCCCACAAATTTGAATGATAAAAGATATAGAAATTAAATGAACATTCAAACCACAAGACATAAAGAATTATAGTGGTTCGCCTGTGTGTACACCAACTATTCAACAATAGCCACATAACTACTCCACTCCTAATATCCTCACACAAGGGATATTAGCGTTCACTATCAAAATGGGTTTCACAGGTTCACCTAAAACCTTCACAATTATGTCTTTTTAACTTGGGCTTACACAATCCAAAAACCCACTTTCTGAGTTTTCTGGCTCTCCTCAGATAACTAACACAATGAGATTTTTCTGGCAAATCTCAAAAGAAAACCAAAAAGAATAGAAGATTTACACAAATGTAAAATACCTGGATTTCTCCTTCTGTAGCAGCCTGGTAGAACCAATCGGAGTAGAAGTTCGAATATAGAAGTTCAATGTTCAATATGCACTTTAAAATGGTTCTAGGTTCTAATTGATATGACATTAAACCAAATTGGGCGTAGCTCTATTTGATTTTGATTCCAAGAAGATGGAATACAATAATTCCTCTTTTCAAATAAGATTGGAATATAGGAATAAAATCAAATAAGAAAAGCTAACAAAAGAGAATATTAAATATGCATAATGTAGCGTAAAATGAACACAAACTTATCTTAGAGTGGAGCCTTGAATTTTCTTAAATTGAGTTGTCAATCTCTAAAATTCATGTTCAATTTATAGATGCAAAAATCTCATCTACGACTAGTCTTGGGAACCCTTTGACTAGTCGTAAAACCAACGACATTTTGAAATTTTAAGCGTTATCTGAAAAAGTTGTTCTACGAGTAGTCTTAGGATTTCTACGACTAGTCTTAGGATTTCTACGACCGTTCGTATCTGACCCAGGACTGGTCGTAAGAAACTAGGATTAGTTGCTATAGTTCGAGTCGTAGATCTAGGACTAGTCGAAGGATGAGTCGTGACCATTCCTACGACTGGTCGAACAGTCTTGAGGACTGGACATAGAATAAACAAAAAATTTTTAAAAATTGCAAAAACTTAGGACTGGTCGTGGAATTTCTTGGACTGGTTGAACTAGTGCTAGGACTAGTCGAACAAGGTCCAGGACTAGTCTTAGGACAGACTAAATTCATATAAAAATATCCAGTTTGAATTATGTATACAAAATGCCCTACCCTAAGGTCAATCTAAGGTCATTCATACCTGGGACATAAAGTATGAACATTGAAACTTCATTCTTCCAGATGAAGGTTGACCTTTGAACCTTATGAAGCTTGAGATCTCTACTTGATGTAGCTTGATCTTGAGATCTTCTACAGCTTGAAATTAAATTTCATCTTGAGTTGCACTTGAATCTTGAAATGCACTTGAGTCTTGAACAAACACTCTTCTTATCAATGTAGCTCTGAACATTGATGCTTATAGAAGAGGACAAAATACATGACCTTGCATTTCTTGAAGTCAATCACCATACTTGACTTGAAGCATTGTGATGTCATGTTTTGAACATATATATATATATATATATATATATATATATATATATATATATATATATATATATATATATATATATATATATATAGATATCAACATACAAACACAAGACACAGATAGTGGTTTTGGCACAATAAAATTTGACAACCAAAGGAGCATGAGACGATAGCACTTACAAGAATGAGAAAAGAAAAATGAAAAGTAGAGAGCACCAGAGAAGAAGAGACTAGCCGAAGAAGCAAAAAAAACAAGAAAGGGATTATGACTTACCAAGAATCACCTAGTCCAGCACCAAGGGAGAGTAGCAAGGCAGATAAGACAATTCTAAGAGTCTAAGACGTTCCCTAAAAGTGCCCTGATTTGTCAATACGTGAGTGTCGAGTCAGTCTATCAAATGAGCCTTAAATTAAAGACCATAAGATCAAAGACTCATCAACTGAAGAAGTTCGAGCTCTCCACATAGGTAAACAAAGCCTCACTTCCCTAACCAAACCCTTAAGGTATATTACCCCACTCACAAGAACCTAATCTTACCCATAAATGTTTGTGAAAAATCATTGGTAAGCTTAGTTTAGGATATTTTAAGTATGGCTGGAATTATGAACTATACAGGTAAACTTTATGTCCTGTCGATTGCATCAAAGTGCAATCAAGGACAGTTTCAATGGCATCGAATCTAGTTTGATTACATCGAAATCATGGCCAAATAGTCTAGTAATAAACTGAATATATGCTAAAAATTGTCGATTACATCGAGTGATGTTCGATGGCATCGAAACATAAGTTTCGATGACATCAAACCCACTTCGATAACATTAACCTTAGCCTCTTCCAGCCACTATACTTGAAATACTCTAAGTGTTCTCCGATGCAATCGAACTTTTGTTCATGACATCGAGGTAAGTTATTAATGGCATCGAAGACAGTTTGATAGAATCGAAATATGGACCAGTTTGTCTAGCGAGCTTTCTAGGAAAATTATATATTTTTTATTGCATCAATAAGCATTCGATGAAAGAAATTCAATTTCTAATGGCATCGAAGTCTAATCGATGGCATAGAAATATGGGACAAATGGTACAAAGAGTTTTTATAGAAAAATCATATTTCTCTCGATGGCATAGAAACATGATCGATGACATCTTCGATGGCATCAAAATATTGATCGATGACATAAAAAAGGCCTCAAACAGTCCAATAACCAAAGTGTATTTTTCAAGGGAATTCCGATGGCATCGAAGTATACATCGATGATATCGAAGTGCATGTTGATAACATCGAAGGTTGCTTGATGGGATCGTACAAAATATGTCTTGCACCCAACTAAATATCCTGGTGCAGAAAGTCGATACAATTGAAGAAGGTTCGATGACATTGAAGGAAACTTCGATGACATCAACAATGTTAGAATTTATGCCCATTTTTTATCATTGGGATTTGTCTTTATATACCACATGGGTTACTTCTTGGACTTTTGGAGCTTAGATTGAAGAGATTTTTGAGAGATTAGTTTCCATAATTAATACCCTCATCATCAAGCTTTCTTTCCCATAAGAGTTCATCATTCAATCCATTCAAGCATTCATTAATCTATTCAATAGCTTGGATTGAACTATGAACTCCAACATTCATTAATCTTCCAGCAACACTCTTTATTGGTTAATCATTGTGCTAGTATCCTATAATGTTAAGCTCATAGGAATCTTCAATGCATATCATTCATTAGAGAAGATCAGACCAAACCCTAAATCCATCAACCTTACACTGACGATTGGAGCATCTACAAATGGTTGCAGTTTAAGGGAGCTGAAGACTCTTCATCAACAAGAAGATTTTCAAAGTGCTATAATGGGGCTCACTCACTTATTTGTAAGTATTTAGAGTCCAATGAGTATAATGCCCTTTCCCAGTGTAGGATTAACATTCAAAGTTTGAGTTGAAAAATTGCCAAAGTCCTTTTGTAGGCCTCCAATGGGAGTGTACATGTAGGCCCTTGTGTGGGACCTTGGCATGTGTGCCTAAACCTTAGGCCATTGTGTGGGACCTTGGTCTCTATGCCTAAACCTTAGGCCCTTGTGTGGGACCTTGGTCTGTGTGCCTAAACCTTAGGCCCTTATGTGGGACCTTGTCTTGTGTGCCTAAAACTCAGGTCCGTGTGTAGGACATAAATTTAGAGTCCTTGTATAGGGCTGTGAAGGTTCAAGGTTAACTTGATTTAAAACCATTGGATGGTGAAATCCGGTACACTCTAGGAGAGAGTGCATTCACCAGAACTAGAGTAGGTAAGTAGCCGAATCACTACATATCGTTGTGTTTGTGATGCTTGCCTTTGTCTCTTGTATGTTGATTTATAATATGCTTACATCATGTACACTACATGCTTGATACAACACAACACATTTATATATTTTCCTATCCGTATGTTTGAGGGTGAATGATCTTATATTAATCCTATTTTATTTTATAAAACTTAATTGGATTAATTTAAAAGTTAGTTTAAAAGTTTAAAAGTCTTATTCACCCCCTATGACAGTTGGACATAACTCCGTACTTCTACAAAAACGGTTTACCGCAACTTCATTCCCCTCCCCTATTTATAAACTCTTTAACTGCAGCAATGATTGCTCGTATTCAATGTCATAATCCGAAGAGGCGACACAACGCACGCCTCTGTCCACGTGGCCACCGCTGGTTCGCAGATAGACCCAACTACCAAGGTAGAGACAGGTGTCATCCTACTACTCATCCAGAGATGAAGAGGTGTCGCTCTATGCACGCCTCCTCGTACGACCCATCATTATCATTATTGAATCCTCCTTGATTTTCATGCTTGCTGCCTTTCTCTCTTCCGTCATAGTGACGGTGGTCCCGACCTCCCGGTCTCCTTCGTCTGAGGCCTCACACGGGCGTGTAACATCCTAAATTTTCATGGCTAGAGTTTATACTTGTACCCGAGAAAATCGAGTGTTAATAATGTATAAATTGGATGCTTTAAAAATTGCACCTTATTTTTTTTATTTGGATCACATCCAGATACATTCATGAAGGTAACATTCACAATAATAAAATCTACTGTATTGATTATTTCACCAGAGTAAAAGAATTCAGTAAATAATCAAATACCCTCTCAATGGGAGCTTATTATATTTATCGAGTTTATAGCGAGAGTATAAAATTAATTTATAAAACTATCTTCTTATTTTTTCAGTATAATCTTCCATAGGGAGATGGTCCTCTAGGTCTTCGATCTGTACATCACTTGCATAGTCATAGTGATGGTTATCCTTTAAGATCAACAATGATTCAAGAGATTCATAAAAGTAGCGTAAGGGTTCTGATACGTCATGCACTCCACCACTACAAGAGACATCAGTATGCACAAAAAATCTAAATGAATGTGTGCCAACAAAGTGTGTGCGGCTCATCATACGTAGTGATCATTATAACAATGTCGAAAACAGATCATGATATCTGGCTCAACCCGCACTCTCACTATACGGATATTCTTTGGCGTATCCCACGTTAATGTGGATTTATGCGAACATCTCAAGGTGACACAACAATGCGATTGGGATTTACGTAACACGATGTGTTCATGGAACGACTATTTGTGACATCGAATCTCGAAAAATGATGTAACACCAAATTTGTGATTTACATACATCGATTGTGCACCACACCAACCAACCCACGGAATTACGTGCCGACTAAGAGGGCCGCTACCCGTAACAGATTACATCTATAATAAAATATGTGATTCACTAGTTGTTATACCTTTAACACATCACTTGCGTGGTAAAGAACGTAAACTGAATCATAATTCCTGAAAAGGTAAATAAATTATGGTAATAAATCAATTGAAAGGATAACTCACAGTAAAATGTAAACATAAAAAGGCAGGATAATTCTCATCAATTAAATCAAAGTAAGCTTTAAGGATAAAAACCTTCACCTTCAACGTTTGTGTCTCCTTCGAGAGTGAGTATACACCGTAGGATTGAATTCCATCATGATTTTAAACAATTCGAGTGGTTAAATCACTAAATTACCTCTCTCATATGATGAAGATTGAAGATTAGGATTCAGCTTAAGATCCAGGTTTATGATCTGGCTTACCAACGTGGATATGAATTTAGTAGATGAGAGGGTTAACCTGGTTAGTTCTCAACACTAGTCGATCCGATCCGACCTGACCCGAATCCTCAGCCAATTTACCTAACTGAGTTGACTCGATTCAATTTCATCCTAAAACCCAAAGAAAATCAAGAAATTAAACTTAAGAGCTTACCTCTATTCCTCAAAGGGATCCACCCCATATGTGAACCCAACTTAGTATCTCGATGAGTTGTCACTTGAACTCGAGCAACATTCGATCTCTCCCTTTCTTTCTTTCTCTCTTTCTTTCTCTTTCTTTTTCTTCTTTCTTTCTTTCTTTCTTTCTCTTTTCTCTCTTACTGTTGCAGCTGGAGCTCTCTCTCTCCTTGTCATTCTTACTCCTCTTCCTCTTCTTTTGTGGTGCATTGCCCTTCAATTGAGGTTATTATATACCTCGGAGAGTGTCTCGAAGCTTCCTACGTGAGTAGTTGTTTGGCCGACATTGTGTGCTAGAAATCCGTACAACATCGTTTCGTTGCTGTTTAGTCGACCTACGTGATCACGTCTTGCGCAATGGCCTAACCTTGTCTTTGTCATTAGGCCCATTGATCCTCTTCGGTGTTCATTTCTGAGGGTTGTAATTAGCCTTGGGTCATCGGATCAATGTTTTTAAGTGTTCGAATAATGTTGGGCAGCATCTAATGTTAGCAGTTTACTTAGGGAAAGATGGGCACTGTTTTTTTTTTAATGATGATTCTTGTTGTAGTCCTTTTCATTTCCAAACGACCTCCTGGATGGTTCAGATTTGTTGTCTGATGGTCATGGGACCTGATATATGATGGATTTTTATTGGGAGACTACGCGAATCCTCCTTCTACAGTGGAAGTGTTAAAGAGGAAAGAGGAAATGATTGTTTTTACGGAGTAAGGGAAACGGAACCTTGTGTTTCGGCTTGCTTAGCGTTAAAGGGTGGAGACAGACTCCCTTGCGTGTAGATTTAATGGTGAAGATGGTTTCATCTTGAGTGTGGATGGCCAAGAAGAACGATTGGGTTGTTCTTGGTTTCTTGATCAATCCTCTATGTACAGTCGAGCTTGTGGCTGGACTTATGCCTTCGTTTGATCTCGTTTTCATACAAAACAAACTAGAGTTTGTTCGGGTTTGATTTACGACCATAATGGATGGTTTAGATCATCTAAGATGATCACATCAGTGGCCCACAACCTCTCTAAATGGAACGCTGTCCTTTCGTATTGCGCACGGGGAGGAAGTTTGCGTGTTAAATGTTGTTTGACTTGTTTACCTTTTAGCATGTTGAGAGCTAGGGTTTGGTCTTAAGTGGGTCCCATACATGATGGACAGTTCAGATCCATCCTCCGTTCCCTGGTGGTGGGTCCCACCTCCATCCGCACCAACGCTCGGATTTGAATTCTGAAGTGTGGTGCGAGAGAAGAGGAGGAGAGCTCAGGACAGGTTCGGTCAGCATGCTTTGACCGAGCTCTTAAGTTTTTGTGTATTATGGGTGCACATACCCCATGTGCATGCATCACTTATAATGGGGTCCACCTTGATAATATCAGTAGATATGTCCCGTTGATCTGCTTTGTCAACCTACACTAAGGCCTGACTCAAAGGCTGGGGTAGGTTTAAAGCTTTAGGTGGGCCACTCTCGGGTGGATATTTGATTTAACCATTGATCTCGTTGATCTAAGGGCTGAAATTTGACATGTAAGTCAATTTATGATACCTAGGCATGGTATAAAATTTTGCATTAAACTGATAGTGGGAATTACGTGATATAGAATTCATGGACTGGGTTAGTGGCATTTTTATTATTATCGTTGGTCTTAGATTTTTGTGAAATCTAATGGTTCTACCTGGTTTTATACACCTTTCTAAACAATTCTTACAAACGAACTTTTATCTAAATCATTATGGATAATTAGTTATTTGCTAATTCACTTAAGGGAAGGTACATATGTCAAGTCATGTGACGGATGATCTTATCTTTTAAAAATCAATAGTCAGATGGCTTGATCTGTGAGTGGAGGTTATTTCCCACAGCCAGATTGGTGTTGAAGAATGTGTGTAAGGTTAGGATAGTTAGATTGGTATCGTACACGTGTACGTATTACATTAAATTTCATGGTAACACTCGAGAACTTTCAATACTCGGCTATTGAAATATTCGTGGTGTTATATGGAGTCAGTCCAAATCAATTTACTTCCCAAGCTTCTAGAAAGTTCATAGAACTAGGAGGGTACTGTTATGGGTAAAACTGGACTGAGCAAACAATAAGGCAAAGAGATTGGATAAGAGACCAGGTGAGAGCTCAACCTCGACTACCGAGCACAACCTTCACAATCAACCCAAGCAGCAATTGCCTCAGTCTCTTATCAAGCATTTCACTGTCATGACCAACAATGACTGCAAGTATAGACCTGACCCTGATTAAAGGCCCTAACCTCGAAGCTCGGCCCTCACCACGATCGACAATCAAACTCGGTCCGCAAGACCTCGCCCAACATGACTTAGAGCTCAATATCAACCGTTGACCACAACCTCCTAAGATATCGACCACCGAGAGATATCTCCTTCGCATACGGAAAGGATCAAATCCCCGAGAACTTCATCGAAAATCACACTAAGGATAACGCCATATACCTAGGGGAGGATCCCTTATGTGATACGGTACCTACTTGGCAAACTCATTGCCATATACGGAAGATGCTTCTAAAGGATATAAATAATAACCCTATTTGCGGTGTGAGGTATGCACAAAAAAACTCTAATTCGACTAGACCGAGAGTGTTTAATGTAACTTAGGCATCGGAGGGTCCCCGACTTCAACTAGGGTCTCCATTGATATCTAATTGTGCAGGTACACAATGAGCTGGCAGGGTTAGCCAAATCTCAGCATCAACAATTCTTTTGATGTAAATGGAACTTTTAAGGTGGCTTTGTTGTCATTCCCACAGGCGGCGCCAAACTGTTGATGTTGAAATCTGGTTATCCTTGTTAGCTCGCCTTCCACCTGTAATTTAATGGAGAACAAGAGAAGTCCTACCTCACCTCCTATGAACCGCTAAGTACATGTAATTTAATGGAGAACAAGAGAAGACAATGGGGACGCCGGTTAAGGCCGGGGACCCCCCGATGCATAAGTTAGGCATATGGATTTGCGTAGTAGAATCAGGATAGTTGTTTATATCTTTTAACCATGATAGGGGATGTATTTATAAGCTTTCTACGAGGTACGCATATCTGATTTGATTTGCTGGAGGGGCCGTAATGGAGTCAAACTCTAATTTTAAGAATATATCTACTTTTCTTGATCGGCGTGATTTTTGGTTGAGATATAGAGAGGTAATCACACTCGTATACGGAGAGAATTCTTCTTTCTATTCCAAGTTCGAGGCTGGTATATGAGGTCGAGGTCATTACTCGAGGTCAAGTCAGTATCTGAGGTTGGTACTTGAGGTCAGAGATGTACACGAGTCAAGTTAGCTCGGTCAGCTCGCTCGATTCAACTCGGCTTGAAATGGGATTCGGATAGAGTCAAGCTGGTTTTTGGAGCTCGAAAAAATTTTGAGCGATTGAACCTTAACTCGAACAAACTCGAATCAAATTAGCTCGGTGGCTTGATTATTTTTATATGAATACTGCTTGCTGAGTGTTTGATGAAATGACTCAACAAAGTGTTGGTGAGGAAGGAATGGATACGTCGGCTGTTTGATTTTGAGGTTGCTCGTCCAAGTGTTTGATTTTGATGTTGCTCTCAAGGTGTTTGATGAAATACCTATAAAATATTGTTACTATTTTACATTCTATGAGAAATTGAAGACGCATTTTACCTGTTTGAGAAAATTCTGAACAGGCTCGAAATCGATTTGAACTGGCTTGACTTGCTAATTAAACTGAACCGAGCTAGCAAGACAAGCTCGAGGACCGAGCCAAGTCGAGTTCAAGCTAGGGTTAGCTACTGGCCGAGTCAAGCGAAGTTGTACTAAGCTCGACTTGGTTCGACTCGTGTACAACTCTACCTGAGTTCAGGTTGGGGGCTACAGTGACAACTGAGGCTGAAGTAGAAAGTAGATGACACCAAAGGTCGAGGTGATTTTTCAGCCCTCAAGCAAATACCAAGTCACCGAGTCTCGCTACTCGGCTCATCAGTCTCATACATTCATTTAGCTCCATTTTACTCATAATATGTATCGAATTTAGCCTAACCACATTATTCTTCTAATTTTCTAAGCCCTTTTCTTGTTGGGCACAACTCCTAAAGCTCAAAGAATCAAGAGTTATGATCAAAATAGAACTCATTATAAATAGTAAAAATGAAATTAAAATAGACTTCCAACCGTTGATCTGATGGAATCTCTCAAATTTGGCATGGTCGGCCCGGTATGGTCAACCTGGCATAGTCGGGTTCGCTAATTAAAGTAGATTCTCTTATTTAAAATAATATATTATATGTCAAATAAGTCATTCTGATTTGCGATATACGCGTGATTTTAAGGTTGTGACGGTACTGATCACTTTTGCCTCCGATTGAGCCTTCTCTGGTCCATCTTAGCCATGAAAGTGTCGGATCCTGCTCTACATCATCCAATCATACAACCATTTGTCACATGACCCTGGTGCAGTGGACATATGCTGGATCCTGAGTAATGTAGTTTTTGAGCCAATCTTTGTTATTCATGACCTAATCGTGAGATTAATAGTTGATATTTAGGTGAACCCTATATATTGATGAGTTGGAAAGTGATATTCGTTGTTGTCATGGGATGTAGTCGAGTGTGGATCTAATTATAGTTTAGCATTTTTTCAACACAAGTTGAATCAAAATACTTAAAAATAGATTATGGAGCCTAAAATATGGTTTTTGGTTCTTCATCATTCGGTGAGAATACCAATTCTCCATTTAAAGCATCAATTATATCTATGAAACTGAATGGGAGAACTACTTATCTGGGCTAAATATGTTGAAGTGTGATGCGAGGGCATCTTTGTGTAATTCTAAGGATGCATTGTATCTCCATGCTGGGGTGGGGTGGCCTACGAGGTGGGGCCCACTATGGGACCTGTGATTTGGGGACCTATGCAAAGCAGGGGTTGTCCAAAGGGAGGTTTTGTTTGGGTTTGCCTAGAAGGACCTGCATATAGGGATAAACTGGTCCTTCCTCATCAATGGTTGGTCGGTCAAAACAACAATAAAAAATGTCTGATCCTGCTCTACATCATCCAATCACGAATCAGAGTGGAAGAATGTTGTAGTCGATGGCTTGCCATTGTTTCGGAAGATCATGTCATGTATCAGGCCCTTGGCTGGTCCCTGATCCTTGCATGCTTGCAAGTTTGATCTCGCTGCGGCATGCTGATTGAAAGCCCACTCTGGTTGTCAATAAAGAAAAAAAAAGGAAATTAAATGAAATTAGGGTTTAGGAGATGAAGCAAGTTTCCCAGGGTTTCTTAGCAAGAGATTGATGGGTTCACATTTACCTCAAATTGCCAGTTTTGAAGTCAAATAGTTGTTGGGAGAGAAGGCGTTGCAGAAGGTCGTAGAGATGATTGGGCTCGTGAATGTTCCTAGATGAAAAAAGGCCTCTATTTTCCATTCTGAAGTGCCAATGAACACCCATTCTTTGATAAAACATCTCAGAAAGGTGATCACATCCTTGCATTGGCCTGCCTGTTGGAGATATAATTGTAATGAAAGATACCTAAAATCTGAGTTTTTCCTGCAAACAAGAAAAAGAGAAGAAAATTAACTAAAACCCCTTTTAAAAAATACTTCCTAGTTAAAACAAATAAAATCAAATATTTATTTCTCTTTCAATCTCCACTTTCATCTTTTTGGAATGTATTATAGAATATCTTCCTATCAATTCACCTTTTCATTTTTTCTTCTAAAATTCTTTAATTGAAAACATAGACAAATATCTGAAAACTAATCAAACTAATCAAAAAAGAAATTGAGGATTTACCTTGTTCTATGTTGTCAAGTTTCTTACTCTGATACATTGAACCAACAAATGCATGATTCCCATCACCGGTGTAAACTAGTGGAATATGTGTGAAAGCATTAAGATAGTAGAAATCTAAGCAATATGAGCATTCATTAGCATGGTAAACAGTGAAAATGTCATGGACCAAAGGTAATATTAGTCATCTGATCAAGTAGGTCAAATTGGCACCAGAAAATTTGGTGGCATATGAAAATAATAATAATAATAATCCAACAGGCATAATTCAGTGCACATGAGCAGCTTTCTTAAGAGTACGCTACCCTAAAATTTAGGACATGACATGTTTCCAGTGGATACCAACTAATGAATGCAGCGGTATCTAACAAATGTGGCTTCCTACCATCTCTACAAGTTCCTGGCATATTTACAACTGCCGCTGCTTTCTAAGCCCAAGCCAGGTGAAATACTATTGATCTACTTAGCAAAATCTGACGTAGCTGTAAGCTCAGTTCTGATTCGTGAATATGAGGGAAGTAGTTTCTAGTTTACTATGTCAACGAAGCACTAGTCCCAGCAGAGACAAGATATCCGACCTTGGAAAAAGTGGCCTTAGCATTGGATATCTCTTCCCACACTTACGGCCATACTTCCAAGCCCATTCGATTGTTGTTTTGACCGACCAACCATTAAGGCATATACTTTAGAAACCAGAAGCTTTCGGACGCCTCACTAAGTAGGTGATCAAACTAAGCAAATTCGACATTCAGCACAAGCCCTGAATCATAATCAAAGGCCAGGCAGTAACCGACTTTATCGTTGAAGTCACACAACAATTTGAGCCACGTGTGGCCGATCCTAACCAAGTCGATCCACCTGAAAGCTCGCCCGATGCTCCAAATTCAAAACAATCCGATTCTGCTGCCCTTCCCGCCTTACCCCACTGACGTCTATATGTCGACAGTTCATCCAACTCCAAGGCAAGTGGGACAGGGGCCGTCATGGAAACTCCCAATCATAATGCATGCATATGCCTCGAGACTCAGATTTCAAGCTTTAAACAACATGGTGGAATATGAAGCACTACTCCTTGGACTTTGTTTAGCGGCTAGCTTGGGGGTCACTTATCTTGACGTATATAGTGACTCACAGTTGGTCGTCAATCAAATAGTCGATGTCTACCAAACCAGGAAAGAGCGGCTGAAGGCTTACCTCTAGAAAGCAAAGGAACTTATCAGCGGTTTTCAACACTTTACCATCATTCAGATCTCGCGAGCAGAGAATGCCCAAGCTGACTTATTGGCTAAGCTCGCTACAGCTGACGAAGATGAGATCCCTAGGTCCATCCCGATCGAATGTGTCGCTAAGCTAAGCATCGACGAGGCCGAGGCTGCTACCATACTCCCTATCAATTCAGGACCCTCTTGGGTTGATCCGATCATTCGTTCCTCGAAGCAGGCGAGCTACCTGAAGACCGAGCCGAAGCTCGACGACTAAAGATCCGATCTACCCATTACACCTTGTTCAACGAGATACTATAAAAGAAGGGATACTACGTGTCTCTATTAAGGTGTTTGCGATTGGGCGAAGCCGACTACATCCTAAGGGAGATACATGAAGGTATCTGTGAAAATCACTCTGGAGGACGATCCTTGGCTCATAAGGTGATATGATAAGGGTATTACTGGCCAACCATCAAACATGATGCACGGGAATTCGTCCAGAGCTGTGACAAATGCCAAAGATTTTCAATCGTCCCTCGACTACCACCCGAAGAGCTCACCCCTATGGCCGGCCCGTGGCCTTTCGCTCAGTGGGGGATCGACATGATCGGATCTTTTCCTATGGAAAGGGTCAGACAAAGTTCGTCGTTGTTGCTATAGATTACTTCACCAAATGGATAGAAGCTGAACCATTGGCTAAGATAACCGAGAAAAAAATCACCAAATTTGTTTGAATAAACATCATCTGTCGATTCGGTGTGCCTCGGACCATCATCTCCAACAACGACAAATAATTCAACAATAAACAGTATCAAGAGATGTACGAGAACCTCAGAATCAGAAACATATATTCGTCTATGCATCATCCTCGAGAGAATGGCCAGGTCGAAGCCGTCAACAAGATCATTAAATAGCATCTCTGAAATAAGCTCGGCCGAGCCAAGGGAGCTTGGGCCGAGGAACTTTCAAATGATCTGTGGGCCTACCGAACTATAGCTTGAACCCCGATAGGGGAAACCCCCTTCTCCTTAGCATACAGGTCAGAAGCCGTCACCTTGGTTGAGATCGGACTATCGACCACCTGAGTAAGCTCGTTCGACGAACAAGACAACGAAGAACTCCTGGTGATCGGTCTCGACCTCTTGGACGAACATAGAGAACAAGCTTAGCTCTGGATGATCATCCGTCAACAACAAGTGTCATGATTCTACAACACCCAAGTTAAAGTAAGAAGATTCTAAGTTGGGGACTTAGTCCTCCGAAAGACATTCCAGAACACTAAAGAGGTGAGTGCAGGCACGCTGGGGCCCTATTAGGAAAGACCTTACATAATTGCAAACACCATTCGACCTAGGACATATCGACTGGAAGACTTAACTGGCCAATTACTACCTCATCCCTAGAATGCCGAGCATCCCAAGATATAATATCCCTAAGTCGCCCAGCAGACAAAACATCGCCTAAAGTTCTATTGATAAACATACAAAAAATTCATAACCATGTAAATCAGACAATTGCATACAGGGAAAAAGTGTATTCATTGATCAGAGTAAGATTTACATCGGGAGCGTATCATCATGTACATCGATATTATAGGAAAGGCACAAAATGCGTAAGTATAGAGGGTCGGCGTCACTCAAGGTTGCAGATGCTCTCGAGCTCAGCGCTCGGTGTGCTTGAAGCTTAAGAAGGGAGCAGAAAGGAATTTTGCTCTGTAAATTCAAGTTCAAAGTCCACCTGCCTCATTAGGAGTGAACTCTGGAGTGCCTCAGGAGTTGCCTCAGGGTTAACTACGACCGCCGAAGGAGTAGTTGCGGCCGACTCAGCCTTAGGATTAACATCCCCCTCAGCGTACAGATCACCGGATCCCGACCAGCTCTCATCAAAGCTAAAGAGGTCGAGCTGAGGAAAGCTCTCCCTCATCAACTTCACGCATTAGATGTAACCGTCTCGGTAGAGACGATCCTCCTCCTCGGTGAAAGATTGGGATGAGAGAAAGGCCTCCATAACCTCCGCCCATCCCTCCTCCCACGCCTGATCTTGTGCAATGACAAGACCGGCTTTGGTCTCCGTTCGGAGCCGGTTCACTACCTCACAAATTTAGCGTACTCGGTGTGGCATTTATCATATGTCACCCTAGCCTCTTCCAATTGCAAGGCTAGGTGAGTGTTCTCCATCACTGCCTCATCAAGGGACGTCATTATCGATGCTAGATCAGTAGTCACAGTGGCAACTCGAGCCTTGGAAGTCACCAGCCGAGCCTCTGCCTCATCTGCGCTCTTGTTGGCATTGGACAGCTCGACACGGGCCCTCAGCGTACATGGCACAAACTGTAAAAAAGAAAAGGGAAGTTATTATCGGATAGAAAAGTGGAACAAAGAATAGAAGATCTCGTTCTTACCTCGAAGAGCATCCTCGTCATTTTGGCGAGCGTCCACTCCATGGAGGACTTGAAGAGGCCCGCAAAATCCTCCTCAGTCCTCTGGCGACTTGTCCAGTGGAGATCCCTTCGACGCTCCAAAGGAAGCTCATCCTTCATCCCTCGGTCGCCTCTCCTTTGGGGTGATCATCCACTTCCACTTCCTCTCTCCACTCAAGGACCTGTTCTGCAACAGGTCCTGGCTCGGGAACCTCCCGAGGCTTGGATGGAGCCACCTCCACCACCTCCGTACCATCATCCGCGACTTCTATGACGGTCGGGGCGGCGGGGCGACCTTCCCCTACACTACAAGAAATCGGCCTTTTACCAACGAAATTATTACCGACGAAATTTTTTTTGTAAAAAAAAAAAAAAAGACTTTCCCTGACGAAATTATTTTCATAGGTAAGTCTTTTTCCCGACGAAATTTTTCATTTCATCAGTAAAAAGGACTTTCCCCGACGAAATTATTTTTCATAGGTAAAATTTTTTTTCCTGACGAAATGTTTCATTGGTACTGGGTGTTTTGAATTTTTTGATATAAAAAATAAAATTTGAAAATTTTTATTACCGATGAAAACTACTTCCGTTGGTAAAAAGTTTTTCCCGACGGACATAAACCGTCAGCAAAAATCTGCTACAATGTTAATACCGACGAAATTAATTATCATAGGTAAAAGTGTTTTTCACAACGAAATTGTTCATCGATAGTGGGTGTTTTGAATTTTTTAATTAAAAAGAAATTTTGAAAATTTTATTATAGATGAAAACTACTTTCGTTGGTAAAGGTTTTTTTCCCGACGGACGTAAATTGTTGGCAAAAATCGCCATATTGAATTTTTGAAAAAAAAAATTATTAGAATCTTATTACCGACGAAACAAAATCGTCAGGAAAAGGTTCCCACCCCGACCAAAAATTCCCTCGATGACCAAAAAACTAAAAACGGACACTTTTACCGACGAAATTATTTTCGTCGCTAAAATCACTTTTTACTGACAAACCAAAAGCATTGGGAAAAGGTTCCCACCCTGACCAAAAACCAAAAACTAGACACTTTTACCGATGAAAATAATGTCGTTGGTAAAGGTGTTTTTCCTGACAAATAGAAATTGTCGGCAAAAATCTGATACAATGTTATTACCAATGAAAACTAATTTCGTCGGTCAAAGTGTTTTTTCTGACGGACAGAAATCGTTGGCAAAAATATGATACAATGTTATTACTGATGAAAACTAATTTCGTTGGTAAAAGTGTTTTTCCCGACGAACAGAAATCGTCGGTAAAAATTTGATACAATGTTATTACCGACGAAAACTAATTTCATAGGTAAAAGTGTTTTTCCCGACGGACGTAAATCATCGGCAACAATCTTGTACAATGTTATTACTAACGAAATAACATTTTCGTTGGTAAGGGAGTTTTTCCCGATGAACATAAATCGTTGGTAAAAATCTGGTACAATGTTATTACCAATGAAATTAAATTTCATCGGTAAAAGGTATTTTAGAGATTTTGGAGTTGCAAAGGTCTTGCAGATTTTGATGTTTTAATCCACAACTACTGTCATCACTAGAACCTATGGATACTTGGCACCCGGTAATGGAATTTCGACGTAATTCTATTTCAATTTTAATTTTTTGGTCTGATTTAATTAAAATTGGTTTTTACTCAAAACTCTTAAATATGTTCAGTAATCTTGGATAGAATGTTTGTTTGCATTGTCATTTTACAGTTTCCGTAATTCTGTCTTTGCTTCAGAAATTTTTTTATTAATCCCTTTGAATTGAATCTTGATTTGGTTGGATTATATTTAAACTTAATGCATATGAAAAGCATGTGTAGTTTTACAAGAGGATGTCTTTTGATGTACCCAAATCATAAGTAGACCGATATTTGGGTAGAACAAAACACATGTTGATCCAACAGAACAGTAATTGTCGAGCAGGCTATTGTTTCTTAGTGTGAAATCATGATTGTTGGCATTGCAGATTGGACCTTAAACATTGGAAATCTTGATTTAAGTGGAAATGCATCTGGGGACATCCAAATAAAACCTTAAATGGGAGGAAGTTCATTCATTCTCCCCAGCTGTATTAGAATTCTATTGCCATTTCATTTATCTAAATTGATTCAAAACATAAATGACCTTCCTTCACTAGTTAAATAACGATCGATGTAATAACAGAATACACATGTTCATCTAAGGCGATAATCAAATGCGACGTATACAACTTTGGAGTAGTACTGATGGAGCTGATTACAAGGAAAAAACCCATCGAAGCAGAATCCGGCAAGAACATGAACATCATATTTTAGGTCTCGCAAAAGATCCCAACCAAAGAAGGGGTGTGCAATGTCTTAGACAAGCGATTATCGGGCTCATTCAAGGACGAGATGATCGAAGCACTAAGAATTGCCATCTGTTGCACTTGTTTGGCCCCAACTCTTCACCCCACCAGGAAAGAAGTCATCCAGCTACTAATTACTGCAGATCTGTGCCAGTTCGATGGTAACAAACTGTCAAATAATCTTTTAGGGCCGATCATCGGAGCTAACGGCCGATACGCCTCCGTATCAGTTGGTTTTTTTATTTTGCTCAAAAATTTCTTAAAAAATATCCAAAAAAACTAGAAAATTGTAAATATTCCAAATATGGATTCCTCTTTTATGTTGAACATGCTTGTGGTGGTACAATGTGTAACACCATGGTTCTCAAAACCCGAGGATAGTCGCTCCTCATTGAGAACCCTAGTATTACGTTATAAAATGGACTATCATACAACTAATAAATGGCAATTCTCATGTCACAAACTGAGGTAACTACTACGTAAGCTAAGGATATCATGAGAAACAACGAGGAAGTTCAATACAAGTAAAGGAAAGAAAAATGAAATCTCACAGTAGGGAATTATTATTACAATTCAAGCAAAATACAAAATCTGAAGTACAAAAGCAAGTAAATCCTAGAGCTAAAATGAGACAACTACATTCACATAGAGTTCTTCCTCAACAAACTCCACCTCAGCCGTCCCTGGAATCCCGTCATGGGGGTCTCCACCTTTCATCATCCTTGTATCTATTTGGTGCAACTGCACGATTGGGTGAGTGAAAACTCAGTAGGAATTTTTTGTAAGGATTCGTGCATATAAGTTAACCCAACATAGTTTAAATTAACATATTCAAATTACAAGAAGAATAATCATGAGATTATAAATGAATGTATGAGTGTATGAATGTATGCTCAAGTCGTAGTGTAACGTCTTGGATTTTTGCCAACTTGGAGTTTGACGTCCTTGGGCAATGGGTCGATCATAACCCCTTATTAACTTCTTATAACTCAATCCTAAAGCCTCAAATCCCCTTTCAACCCATTTCCTTCAAAAATCTCATCTTTCACCACCTTATTCTTTAAATTTTTCTAAGTACTTTCATATTAGACCCAAATCTTAAAGTTTAAATGATAAAGGACAATACTTAAACTAAAATTTACTACAAATAGTAAATATATAATTAAAATAGATTTTTTTTATCATTAATCTTTTGGAATATCATGAAATAAATAAGTTATTTGGATAGAACAGCTTCTCCTACTCCAAAATCATATATTGCATGTCGAATAACTCATTCCGGTTTGTAAAATACACTCGTTTCAAATATTGGGTGGCAGAATCACTACCATATATCACAGCAGTGCGTGGCGCCATTGCCCTAACCGCGGCATGCCGCCGGTGCACCGGATTTTAGTAGACCCTCACTGCAATTTTCTACATGTTTCGACCAACTTCAAAAAGTCATATCTCCCTTAATATAAATACGATTTAGGTGATTCAAAATCCAGATTGAAGCTTGATAAGTCTAGTTTCATATAAAAATAAGTGAAAATATAATAAAAATTGTAATATAGTTAAATCTAGGTTGATGTGACAACTACTCAAAAATTATTAGTTCGGACAGCAGCTACTTCTAGAATTTTTAGAATTTTTCTACAATACGAAATATAGTAAAATTTGGTAGAGATAAAGTAGACTTGATGATGAAATTAAAAATAATTAAAATAATATACTAACTAAAAGTGCCAAAAAGGGACATAGAACTTCTCTAAGACCTTATTTTATCATAATTAGGGCAAAATTTAGTTAAGTACTAAACTAAACAATCGATGGATTTGGCTTGAACCACTTTCTATACAAATGACAAGACCCAAAAATCATTACTACTATTGACTCAACGTCCCTTACAAACCTAGGAAAAATCCTAAAACCCAGTTGCTCTTGGGAGCACATTGAAACTCGGTATCGGACCTGGACCTCGTGTCGAAAGTCTAATTGCTGCGAAACTATAAGGTTATGACCACCTTATTGGGCTTGACAACCATCATAGGAATCAAGCCCAAATAGTATCCAGAAATCGCACAACTTGAGCTCTAAGTAGAGTGTATGAGAAATGTGAATACCTTTAAAAAATGTATTGAAACTTAAGTAAATTGGGTCATTCGCTTGCGGGCGAAATTAAAGACTTCGGACCGTCAGATTTTGACCAAACTTCACCCATGGGTTAGGGAAATTTCCTTGTGCCAAACGGTATACTTGTGGCCCTAATTGAGGAACGACGACTGTCAATCTGATACAGGTCCTTCACGGTCGATCCGTTTGTCAGATCTCACCAAAAATACAGTCCTGACATAGATCCATTTTCAGGGAACTTACCCTACGACGTATGTGAGTTGTAGACCTCCCTATGGGCCCTGTTTGTAAAAAATAGTCACCTTTTGGATACAAACCAGGTATGACATGGCCCTGGGGCCATTTGCATCGCTTTTGAACCTATATAAGGCCCTTCAGCCCACCTCTCTCTCTCCCATACAAATTTCTCCAAACCCTAGGAGAGAGAAGAGAGAAAAGGGGAGAAGAGAGTGAGATTGGGAGATCGTTGCTGGGATTCACTCCATTACTCCACGTACTGAATTACCTCCCCACCATCGCTAAATGAGTCTTTCCAACTTTGATTTAGGTAAGAAATCCTAACCCTAATCTTGTTTTAGAAATCCAAATAGAGGAATCGACAAAATAGCTAACCCATTTCGTGATTTAGGTACCGTTGTTCTGTATACGGGAACATAGGATTCAAATCGAGCTCGAAACAAGTTATCCGACGAAAAGTGTGGACTATAAACGTTTAGGTTATAGTTTTCAAGTCTTTCAATGTCAGCTAATGATTTATGTCTGACTTGATTGCTGTCATATGATCTTAGTTACGATGTATTTGATAATTTATACATGTGTGTGAACTATGTGAATATATGATGCATTTCACGTGTTTGTTGAAATGTTCGAATGAATATGAAAATAGGATTTGTGCTTGCCTTGACTATTAACCTAAAATACATGATTGTTGTATATATGACAACCCCTTTGTGAAAGGATTTGCTATAATATATGCTATAACTAATTTAGTTCATATATGTGGTAATGTGTAGTCCAAGTGTTTGATAAAATATCTGAATGAGAAATTGTCCGATGAATTGTATTTATTAAGGGCGTTGAAATAGGATTCTCAACTACCTTATCTAGATATATAATTTCCTTCATGTAGTCTTAATTTCAACTATGTGATTTATGTATAAAATGCATATGTATAATAACATGTTCTATGTGTTTGATAAAATGTTTGAATGAGATATTGTTTGATGAATTGTATTTAATAAGGGTGTTGAGATAGAATTCTCAATTACCTTATCTATATGTATAATTTCCTTCATATAATCATAATTTCAACTATGCAATTTATGGATGAATTAAAATGTTCAGTAGCATGTTCAATATGTTGATAAAATGATCAAATGAGTGTGGTACTTAGATTGTTTGTTAAATGTCTATATGATTATCACATGTCTCTACATGCTGCATTTGACTATGATTGGGACTACTGCGTAATTTAGGCAATCGGTAACAATTCTTGTTTGAGTGGCCGAATTAGTCTCGCCACATTTGATGCATTTGGTGAATCTGAGTCGTACGATGATTGTCGACTGGTTAGGCCACATGGAGTGCTTATGCACTCCATGTCAATTAATTCAGCGTACGCTCGTACCAGTCGAACTTGTCTAATAAACCGATTGGCCTATTTTGTATTTACCATGTATGGACATTACTGCTTGAATATAAGGTATCACTTACCAATGTAAAGACCCGTTTCAACTATGGTACTATGATCCGCTAAGACTTATGAGTCGAGCATGGTGGTATGGGACGCCATGGTCGAGCTGTCAGCCTATGCTAGGGTGACGAGCCTCCCCGTAGTGACCAGTGAACAACCTAAACTAGTGAGCCGGGCATGGTGGTATGGTACACCAAGTTCGAGCTATCGGCCTAAATCGGCACCGCCTGGCTGCGGTCCCAGCGTGGGTTGAGATGAGCCTTCTGATATGGACCTCCTTCGAAAATAGCGCTCTAGTTGGTAGGGCGTTGGTGGAGTGACCTCGAGTATAAACTCTTGAACTTACCTATCCATTGTTCTGATTAGGGGTGATGCCCTACAACTTGCCTATCGTATGTGACTAACTAGGATTGATGAACCTAGATGGATCCTTTGTTTGGGTTATTGATATAAAGGGAGGTACCTTAGCTTCCCGAATCTTCTATATGAATAAGCCTAATCAATCACTTAGCTAATACAACCATGCACCGCATTACATGTGCTTTGGCGAGGAAGCGCACGTTTAGGGAGTTTTTCATGCACGATTGTAAGATGAAGTCGCTGAGGGAGTGCAGGCGAGGGCATGCATCATTACTTTATATCATTCGTGCATTAACAAGAGTAGTTAGAAAATGCTTGTTGTATTGCTTTTTCTTATTACTGTTTGATTAAATTGATAACATGTTAACCTTTGCCTTAACTGAGTTGGCCACTCATTCACACCCTGGGACGATGTTTTAAAACACCACCCAGACTCTGGTTTAGATGCAGGTGATGGCAAAGTCTATATAGCGGGGTTGGACTTTGTAGACCTGAAGGAAGAATTCTCCAACGTTCAGCCCTCAGGCGGGTTTGAGTAGACCTCATGCTGATTCGATGGGATTACAGGGACTTACAGATTAGTTGGACATTTACACTTTGATATTTTGTAAAATTTGGAACCATACATGTATATATTTAGCCTGGTAACATACTCAAACTCTGGAGGTTGTGAAACACTTATATACTTTATATATCTATCTTAGTCTTTCGCTTGTCTAATTACATTAACTATGGATTATGATATGCTGTTTTAATATAATCTCACTCATATTCAATGCACTGTTATGGATGACATCTAAACATCATTATCCATGTTGCATAAGTGACGCACCGAACCTCGGGAGTTGAGTTATGCTCGACCCCCGATTTTCGGGGCATTACACGCAGTCTGGGGATGCACATCTAGCTGTCAAAATAAAGGGTCACCCAAGGTGAACTAGTCACCTAGAAAAATACTCATAGGTATGATCATGGAGAACTAGCCACTTGAAAATGACCATGTAGGTGAGTGCACCCAAAGATATCTCCTGAAAATATACAAGGGGTACTCCCGAGGAGTGCTTAATCCTGGAAAAGCCCCATGTAAAGGAAAGCACCCAAAGTGACCCAAGTGCACAGGTTCTGTAAGTTAAACTAAAGTGTTGGAACTTTTAGTAAATCGAATAGATTGTAGCTTACATTGGGCACCTGAAAAATCTTATATGTCATGCATGAATGTCGTGTACCATGTTGCTCATGCACATTCCATAGGATTAACAAGATTACTCTCATAAGCATGATCAAGACTTGTCATCTTTTAACAGGATACCTAGCATTTAAATATGATCTCAATATAAATCTGATTGCTTACTTTAGGCCCACGTGAGGACCCATAAGTGTGACATTTCAAGCATTCTAAGCAAGTCAACTATCCTTCTTAAGTGAGTTGGTAGTCCACCCTTGGCATTATTTGTACTACTTGTAAGATAAAAGTAATGGAAGCTTCATGTCACTTTTCTCCTCTATTAAGGCTAGGTACAAGTCAAACCATTACTTCGAAAAACATAGAGAATGCAAGGTTACTCATAAACACATTATTGTTAATTGTAGGACAATTGTATGGCATGAATTATAGAAATTGATATAATAGTTCACATATATTTCATCCAAATAAGAAACTAAGGACTAATTTAATATGTTTGATATTCTAAGACTATTCTAACATGGATAAGGGTAATGCAACAATTCATTTTTCAAATGAAAACAAGATCTCTTACCTCATGTTGTAACTAATGGGAGTGTATGTGGATATAAGCAATTCTAAGTGTAACAAAATATGCGTAACATAATTCTTATAAGATGGATTAGGGGCATGGTCATCAATTAAAATGAGAAGAGACATAATTACTATTCAGACAATCACAATGTTAATATACATTTAAGTTCCAACTATCTTAGAATTCTAGGAAATGAGGAAGCCAAGTGGGATATCCCTCACCTGGAATGGAAGTTCCTCTTGATTTGATCCTCCTTATAAGGTGAGTTTATGAATTCCTGGGGTCTTCCTTAGGTTCCTTCGGTCTGAGAATTTGGCAGTGGTCTTGAAATCCCTTTTAAATGGTTCCAGACCTAGGACCTAGAAGGTAAAACGAGTCTAACGCGGTTAGTGATCCACTGAGTCAACTCATCAACAAGTTAGGTGAAATACTTGTTGAAACGAAGGGGTTTTAGTGATTATACCCAACTTTGACTGGCTCCAGCCGATGATGTAGATGAGATTGAGGCACGACTCATGGCGAGTCGGATTGCTAACCTTAAGAACATGACTCGGTTGGAATCTTCACCTAGTGAGCTAGTCGCATTGAGAGTGTGGGAGGAGCTACCTATTAAGGTGACTGGTCATTGATCCCTGGGTCTTCAACAGCGCATCAACTCACCCAAAAGAGAACTCAGCTAAGGTCGGGTTATATCTCAAATTGATTGGGGAACTAGGTGAGTCAACTCGCCTCTAAGTTGAGATGGTTTCTAATGTAGACAGTCGATGGAAGTCTCATACCTGAGTGTCATCTACTACAACTGGTAGAGTAGTACGGATTGATCCTGTTAACTCAGAATTTCATCTTGAAATTTTGAGATTGGCTGAATTGGTAAGCAAATTACTCAAAATTAGTTCAGAGTCAAAACTCAGTTTGGGCAGCAATACCTGCCAAACTATGTTGATCGAGGATGTCTTCTGATAGGTTGAATCTTGTCCTATCCTCTCCAGATGTAAGTTGTTGGAGTGGACTAATGGAGCGGATTTGGTCGATCGAGTCAACACCGAGTCAGTGTGGCAGAAATGGTTGGCTCCCTGTTTCTCTCTATTGCTGATCTTCTTCTTACTTCTCTCTTTCCTATTTCTTCTCCTTTTCTTTCTTTCATCTTCCAACTCTGGCTAGTGGGAACTCCGAATCCGATCAGAACTCATCCTGAATCGGTGTGACTTGGCGTGGTGCAGCTCAACCCGAACGAGGAAGAAACCTTAGGTGTTAATGGCAAATCTGCACCAGGTGCTTATTTCTTCAAGGCGAAGCTTCTGGATGACCTGGATGTATCCCATGAAGCTTGAGGGAAAAGGAAAATAAAGCTCCCTTGAGGTTTATGTGGTGGGTTCAAGCGAAAAATAGCTCGGCCAATTTTCAAGTGTGGCCACAAGAAATGGAAAGGGCAACACTTTTATATGATTTTTAGGGTTTCTAGCATATAAGGACATTGGAATGGACAGTCTAGATTCATTTGGGTCTGTCTCTAAAGGCCACTCAATGGCTGAGATTCATCCAGGGTGGAAACAGAAAAGATTCCTTTCAATCCTCCTTAGGCGGAGTGGGATAGTGATGCTTGCCCTAAAATGAATGGCTGGGATGATTTTCATCCACTAGCCAAAGTTACCAAAGTCTCGAATTGCCAGCGAAGCAAACGGAAAGGAGTAACGGAGCTTTCTGTTATCAGAAATGTGTCACACGTAACTAGTTCGCGCCAGAGATTGCGTGCGTGGACACATGTTTCAACACGTGGAAGTGGTCAGGGTTTGGTGGAAATGGGCCTGTATACACGATAGACAGTCTAGATTATCCATTCACCCTTTGATGGGGGCCCATGATCAATGCCAACAAGGAAACGGTTCCTGTTATAGAACCTTCACCGTCTAAGAGTTGTATGCTTGGTGTGAACCTTTCACACCCAAAGTTACCATGGTTCTCGTCAGAACCATCATCTGAATTAGATGGACAACTCAGATCATTCACACAGGTTGTGATGGTGGGCTACAGATCACGCCCATGAACAGCATCTGTTCGAATTTCGTTTGGCGAGAAAAGTGGGAGAAATCCCATCTTTTTCTGATTTTTATCGAGTCAGCCCCAGTTTTCACTAACCAATGGTCCCATGCACTACGGGAGTGCATGGCTTCGTGCTCATGCATGACATCAAAGGTGGGGTCCTTGTGTTTATCAGTCTCATGTAAGGCCTTTGACTAAAGATGAGGCAAATCCAAGGTTCAAGTGGGCCACACTAAGTGATTTGAGTGTTTTTCAATGTTCAAATTTATTCCAAGTCTAATTTACCCTGGAGTACCAAGCTTTTGGGATGTGTTTGAAGGATAATTAGTGGTGGATTCCTATATCGAGTGACGAGAGCTTAATGGTAGATGGATTTAGTGATCTATGCCACCAATTCTAAGATGATTACATTCATTAAAGAGTACCTATAGTATGAAATTAGGGATTTTAAATAGTGATGTCAAGCGATCTAATAGTTGGATGGCTTCACAACTTGATTATTGACAGTAGAGTTTTTTAGTTTAATCCGAGTTAGAATTTGTAGTTAATCATTTAGTTTACTTAAAGTATCCAGGCGACGATTGAGTGTGGATTATAAATCTTAGTCATTGCGACCTGATGAATGACGGTTTGATGATTAGGGGTTTGTTATTGACGATGGTTGGTTTATTCCACTTATCTAGAAGATAGAGATCGTACATGACGTGTTAGTATTACTTGAAATTCAATGAAGGGATGGTCCAATTTATGGATGATGATTGACGGTTGGATCATCATATTGATGTACTCTTCGGTTAAAAGGTCAAGGGCCAGCTCGAAGTACCTTGCAGGTACGTTTTGGTTGTCATAGTCTGAATTTAATGATCACAATGGATTGATTGGTGATAGTTGGATGGAGGTGTGTGGTCTAAATTACATGTGTTCTGACACATGTATAAAGTTATTTAGATCTCTATAGTAACACTCGAATATAGAAAATCCGGGGTGTTATAATCTACCCTCCTTAAAGAAAATCTTGTCCTCGAGATTTAGTAACATATAACCTAACGATTAACATGACAAGTAGTAAAATCACATTGACTCATCTATGTTCCAATTATGCTACCACATTATAGATTTAAACAAACTATATCTAGATTTCTCGCTGCAAATTTATACTTATACTCTAGTCGAGTAATGTATTAAGTTCTAGAGATTTGAGATCTTTTTACCATATACCGAAAGTAGGGATTTATTTAAATACCTAACGACATCACAATTTCCTATAGTATTTATTAGGATTACAAGTTCATTTAGGTGACAACTAACTATAATATGATAGTTCCCCATTCTCTAAATACCATTCAATTTTCTATTTTCATGTTCTAGTTTAACATAAGCGGATGGTCGTAGTGGGTTTGAGCCTGATACATCAATCCTTTGCCTGCGTAGAACATAGGCCTTACTATATCATTTCCTAATCTTGAAAACTCTCGATCTTCTGCCTAATTAGGGCATTGAGATCATTAGGGTTTGCTAGGATTAAAATTTGAATCAAACTGCATATGCTTTGCTTAAATGTGGTTCCATCAGTTCGTGTTCTCGATCATTTTAGACTCTTGGGAAATATCATATAATTTTCTATTTCCTCATGGAGAGTACTCGATTTCTTTGAGATACAGACCTGAATGACCTATTACATGTTCATTGTGCTCTAAATGTCCTAGCATACTACCTAACAATTTCAGGACCATAATTTATACACGGAATTTAAGTTCGAAATTGCTACATTGATCCAAATTCTCAGATCTAGTCTCCATATGCCTAATCTAGCTTTGAAAACTTCCCCAAATTTTCTATTGCTTCACCTTTAATCAATTCTAAGCACTGAAATATATGAGAAGTGGTGCTCCTAACTAAAGATAAGTATTTGGGAATTTAAACTACAATTCTTAGTATGATCTTTTAACTTTATGGGGGGCTTAAAGTTGTCCTAATATTCAATATGGTGGGTATGGAAATTCCTACGATGCTTAAGTTCATTTCGCTATCTGAGAGTTATGATTATGTTATTTTAACGAATAAAAATCATGGGAATAGTTTAGATCTTAGATCCCCACAATGTTCATTGGATGTCTAATTCAAGGAATGTTCTTGTTTGATCTAATGCACTCCATAGTGGTTTGTTCATTCTCACATAGTAACTAAATTTAGTTTATAAGATTCAAATAACTAAGTCTAGAAGTTTCAAAGGAGTGAAAAATTTTGTGTCACTATGTTCAAAATTTTCACTAATTCTAAGGGAGTCCTAAATAAATTCAAATTACTTTTCTAATAATTTCTAAAGGGGACCTAGTGTTTGGTTTCTGAGTTCAAACAATTAATAGTTCATAATGGGAATCTAAATTGAATTTCTACGTTCAAACAACTAAATTTGAACTTTCCTACGGGGCCTAAAGTTTTGTGCCTCTATGTTCACAATTCTCATAATTCCTAAGTAATTCCAACCAAGTTTGAATGGCTGACCTAATGATTTCAAGGGAACCTAGGTTTAGTTATCTTCATTCTCAGACTTTTCAAATTATAAGGGAATTCCACATACATCCAAATGATTAAATAATTTGAAATGGGACCTAAGTTTAGGTTTCTACATTCTCAAAATTTCCTTAAGTCTAGGGGAGATTCACCTAAGTTCCAAAGTCTAATTCCAACATCCTAACTTAAGGCATTTAATGTTGCTATAAGACTGTTTCCCAAAGGCAAGGTTTGTCTAAACTCTCTCTCTCTCTGATACCAACTTGTAACACGCTAGTTCTCAAAACTCGAGGATAGTCACTTCTCATTGAGAACCTGAGTATTACGTTATAAAATGGACCATCATACAACTAATAAATGGTAATTCTCATGTCACAAAGTGAGGTAACTATTACGTTGGCTAAGGATATTATGAGAAACAACGAGAAAGTTCAATACAAGTAAAGGAAAGAAAAATGAAATCTCACAGTAGGGAATTATTGTTACAATTCAATCAAAATATAACATCTAAAGTACAAAAGTAAGTAAATCCTAGAGCTACAATGACTCAACTACATTCACATAGATTTCTTCCTCGCCAAACTCCACCTTAGCCATCCCTGGAATCCCGTCATAGGGGTCTCCACCTGTCATCATCCCTGTTTCTATTTGGTGCAACCGCACGATTGGGTGAGTGAAAACTCAGTGGGAATTTCCCGCAAGGATTCGTGCATATCAAGTTATTCCGACATAGTTTAAATCAACATATTCAAATTATAAGGAGCTTAATCATGAGATTATAAATGAATGTATGAGTGTATGAATGTATGCTCAAGTCGTAATCTGGGGATGCACATCCAGCTGTCAAAATAAAGGTCACCCAAGGCGAACTAATCACTCGAAAAAACACTCATAGGTACGCTCAAGGACAACTAGCCACCCGAAAAAGACCATGTAGGTGACTGCGCCCAAGGATATCTCCTGGAAAAATACACGAGGTACGCCCAAGGAGTGTCTAATCCCGGAAAAGCCTTATGCAACAGAAAGCGCCCAAAGTGACCCAAGTGTACAGGTTCTGTGAGTTAAACTAAAGTGTTGGAACTTTCAGTAAATTGAATAGAGTGTGGCTTATATTGGGCACCCAGAAAAGTTCATATGTCATGCGTGAATGTCATGTACCATGATGCTCATGCACATTCCATAGGATTAACAAAATTACTCTCATAAGCATGATCAAGACTTGTGGTCTTTTAATTGGATACCTAGCATTTAAATATAAGCTCAATATAAATCTGATTGCCTGCTTTAGGCCCAAGTGAGGACCCACAAGTGTGACATTTCAAGCATTCTAAACAAGTCCACTTTCCTTCTTAAGTGAGGTGGTAGTCCACCCTTGGCATTCTTTGTACAACTTGTTAGATAAAAGTACTGGAAGCATCATATCCCTTTTCTCCTCTATCAAGGCTAGGTACAAGTCAAACCATTACTTAGGAAAACATAGAGAATGCAAGGTTACTCATAAACACATTGTTGTTAATTGTAGGACAACTGTATAGCATGAATTATAGAAACTGATATAATAGTTCACATATATTTCATCCAAATAAGAAACTAAGGACTAATTGAATATGTTTGATATTCTAAGACTATTCTAACATGGATAAGGGTAATGCAGCAATTCATTTTTCAAATGAAAACAAGACCTCTTACCTCATGATGTAACTAGTGGGAGTGTACGTGGATATAAGCAATTCTAAGTGTAACATAATGTGTGTAACACAATTCTTATAAGATGGGTTAGGGGCAGGGTCATCAATTAAAATTAGAAGTGACATAATTACTATTCACACAATCACAATGTTAATATACATTTAAGTTCAAACTATCTTAGAATTCCAGGAAATGAGGAAGCCAAGTGGGATATCCCTCACCTGGAATGGAAGTTCCTCTTGATTTGATCCTCCTTATAAGTTGAGTTTATGAATTCCTGGGGTCTTCCTTAGGTTCCCTCAGTCTGAGAATTTGGTAGTGGTCTTGAAATCCATTTTAAATGGTTTTAGACCTAGGACCTAGAAGGTAAAACAAGTCTAACTTGGTTAGTGATCCACTGAGTCAACTCATCAAAAAGTTAGGTGAAATAC
This sequence comes from Magnolia sinica, assembly GCF_029962835.1. Classification (NCBI taxonomy): domain Eukaryota; kingdom Viridiplantae; phylum Streptophyta; class Magnoliopsida; order Magnoliales; family Magnoliaceae; genus Magnolia; species Magnolia sinica. The sequence goes on along the minus strand of NC_080573.1, from coordinate 89,172,837 downwards.
TTGTTGAAACGAAGGGGTTTTAGTGATAATACCCAACTGAGACTCGCTCTAGCCAATGACATAGATGAGATTGAGGCACGACTTGTGGCGAGTCGGATTGCTAACCTTAAGAACGTGACTTGGTTGGAATCTTCACCTGGTGAGCTAGTCGTATTGAGAGTGTGGGAGAAGCTACCTATTAAGGTGACTGGTCATGGATCCCTGGGTCTGCAGCAGCACATCAGCTCACTTGAAAGAGAACTCAGCTAAGGTCGGGTTAGATCTCAACCTGATTAGGGAACTAAGTGAGTCAACTCACCTCTGATTTGAGATGGTTTCTAATGTAGACAGTCAAGGGAAGTCTCATACTTGAGTGTTATCTACTACAATTGGTAGAGTAGAGAAGATACGGATTGATCCTGTTAACTTAGAATTTCATCTTGAAATTTTGAGATTGGCTGAGTTGGTGAGCAAATGACTCACAATTAGTTCAGAGTCAAAACTCGGTTTGGGCTGCAATCAGTTACCTGCCAAACTATGTTGATCGTGGATGTCTTCTGATAGGTTGAATCATGCCCTATCCTCTCCAGATGTATGTTGTTGAAGTGGACTGATGGAGCAGATTTGGTTGGTTGAGTCAACACCGAGTCAGTGCGGCAGAAACGGCTGGCTCCCTATTTCTCTCTGTTGTTGATCTTCTTCTTCCTTCTGTCTTTCCTATTTCTTCTCCTTTTCTTTCTTCCATCTTCCAACTCTAGCTAGTGGGAACTCCGAATCCAACCAGAACTCATCCTGAATGGGTGCGACTTGGCGTGGTGCGGCTCGGCTAATCTTTCCTTAAGTAGTTGTTTTTGGGGTATTTAGCGCTAAACGAGAAAATGAGCATTTGGAGGAGGGGTTTGAGTGAAAAATCTGGAATTTTTGGAGAAAAGGAAAGCTTAGCCGAGTTGGGCTTGGTCTTCACCTCAAAATCAAGTCGATCTGATGAACGGTTGGAATTTTATAAGCTTTTTATGAAATTGAGTCCCTTGCGCGACGATTTTAAGCTATCTCACCGTTGGATTTCGACCCAATTTCACCCTCGAATCAGGGAGTGGCCCAGGAATATCCTAGTGCTTGTGGACTTGACGAGTTTCGTGACCGTTGAATTGAGTGTGGTCCGCCAAAGCTGATCTGAAATCCATGGTCGGTGAGCTTAAGTCCGACCTTTCGGTTATAGGCCCACCGTACTCCTAAGTATACCTTGAAAAACAGGTTGGCCGTCCTTATAGTTCTCAATACGAATGCTTGGCAAGACCTTTGAACCTTTACTTTGAATCGTTCCTCGACCCTAACCTGTGTTAGAGTTTAGATTAGACTTGGTGTTGTTGTATTCATTTCTAGGGTATTCTAGCAACTCGTCTAAATATTCGGCTATTCTTTCCTCGGGTGCGGACATTGGAAAGGCTTTCAATCCCGGATAGTTTCACATGTCAAATGTTATGTTTGTTGAGATTGGTGTATTCTAAGTGTATTTATAAAGTACCGTATACGTATAAGATATGAGCTCATGTATGTATGCGAGATGCATGTATGACAACTCCTTGGAGGGGGTGCATGTATTTCAACAGAAGAGATGCGTCCCATGGATGCTCATGAATGACCTACGTGTAATCGATTACAGCGGAGAAGTGGGATGCGCATGCCCTTATGCATGCAAGCATTCCTATGCTTACCTTCGATGTGTATGATTTGAGTGGTTGTTCCATTATTGTTTTACATTCCATATGAATATTTGTTGTAGTGGGATATGTAGTCCAGAAATCGGTAATTGACCCTTTGGTCGTGGTTGAGATTGCTGTCACGTGATTAGACGAACCCGAGTCTATTAGAGTTGGCGGCGGTGGTTTGGCCACGCGAGTTGCGCACTCTATGTCGTTCAATTCAACGTGCGCTCGTGCTAGTCGAGTTCGTCAACTAACCCGATTGTCCGTGTATGTTAACCATGTATGGACGCTCGCTTGAATCTAGGTACCGAACTTACCAGTGAAATCCTAGGAGTGGTGGTATGGGACACCGTGGTCGAGAGCTCCCGTAGTGACGTGAGCAACTATCGTGAGCCGAATGTGTATGGGACACACGCTTTGTCGGCCTAATTGATTGGTGACCCCTTTGTAGTGACCTCGAGCGGATACCAAAGACGCAACTAGTTCGCACTAAAGATTGCGTGCGTGGACATGGGTTTCAACACATGATATGGGGAAGGTATCTTAGCTTCCCAGGTTTGGTTCATATCCATGAAATGGGTAGATGTGGCCTATATACATGAAGACGCGAGGGTAGACGCATCATATTGTCTAGATTAACAAGAGTCTTAGGATTTATTTAATTGTCATTCACCCTTTGATGGGGCCCACAATCAATGTCAGCGAGGAAACGGTTCCTGTTATATAACTTGCACTTATAATTTTGATAAATAACACTTGTGATTTACACTTGCACATATTTTACTATAAGTCTTCATCATATCTGCGTTTTGGCTTTATCTATCCCATGTTTATGTGCTCATACAGTCAACATACATCCATCATTTCTTTCACACTTAAAGTTACCATGGTTCTCGTCAAAACCATCATCTGAATTAAATGGATGGCTCAGATCATTCACACAGGTTGTGATGGTGGGCCACAGATCACGTCCATGAACGGCATCCGTTTGAATTTCGTTTGGTGGGAAAAGTGGGAGAAATCCCATCTTTTTCTGATTTTTATTGGGTCAGCCCCGATTTTGACCAACCAATGGTCCCATGCACTGCGGGAGTGCATGGCTTCATGCTTGTGCATGACATCAAAGGTGGGGTCCTTGTGTTTATCAGTGTGATCCACATCATTCATTCACTTTGGAAGTCTCATGCAAGGCCTTTGACCAAAGATGAGGCAAATCCAAGGTTCAAGTGGGTCCACACTAAGTGATTTGAGTGTTTTTCAATGGTTAAATTTCCTCCAAGTCTAATTTACCCCGGAGTACCAGGCTTTTGGGATGTGTTTAAAGGATAATTAGTGGTGGATTCCGATATCGAGTGACGAGAGCTTAACGGTAGATGGATTTAGTGATCTATGCCACCAATTCCATTGTGATTATATTCATTGAAGAGTACCTATAATACGAAATTAAGGATTTTAAACAGTGATGTCAAGCGTTCTAATAGTTGGATGGCTTCTCGGCTTGATTATTGATAGTAGAGTTTTCTAGTTTGATCTGAGTTAGAATTTATAGCTTATCATCTAGTTTACTTAAAGTGTCTAGGCGACGATTGAGTGTGGATTATAATCTTAGTCATTGCAACCTGATGAACGACGGTTTGATGATTAGGTGTTTGTTATTGATGATGGTTGGTTTATTCCACTTATCCAGAAGATAGAGATCCTAGATGACGTGCTAGTCTTACTTGAAATTCAATGGAGGGATGATCCAATTTATGGATGACGATTAACAGTTAGATCATCATGTTGATGTACTCTTCTTTTGAAAGGTTAAGGGCCAGCTCAAAGTACCTTGCAGGTACATCGTGGTTGTCATAGTCTGAATCTAATGGTCACGATGGATTGATTGAGGATAGTTGGATGGCAGTGTGTGGTCTAAATTACATGTGTTCTCACACTTGTATAAAGTTATTTCGATCCCTATAGTAACACTCAAGTATAGAAAATCCAGGGTGTTACACATTGCTTCACTCTTTAGTGAGAACATTATGTCGGAGTGTCTAATGAATTTATGAACCTGAGAACTTAGGATGGGCAGCAAACCTTCTATATTTAATTTTCTAAGTATATAATATTAATGATAAATTTATTAGAGTGAATGTAATACCAAAACATCTAATGATTACAAGTTTTACTATTATTTAGAGTATTGGAATATTGCATATATCACGACTCGCATACATTTTATTTCAACATACAGAGTTGGGAGACTTTTGTGGCCTATTATATAATATATATACTTAACAATTTGATATCATTTCTCCCAATAGTTTTTAAGAAAAAATGAAATTACATTCAGGTAGATGGTGTTGCCAATTTGGGGTTGACTTGGTGGACCAATCGATGTCCCAAATCAGCCTAATCAAACTCATGCAATTTATTGGCACTTATCCCTCTTATGAATTGGTGGACATTTACTGGATAGTGAATAATGAAAAAATCAAATGGCCCTATTTTAGAAAATAAGTGTCCACAAATTACTAATTAAAACTATTCAAACAAATTGATTTTAGCATTGTGACTTAGCAACTGTAGTCCCATAATTTAATTGGTAAATTTTAAGTTAATACATGTCTCGTGTACAATTTTTTAAGGTCTCGAATTAGGTGGGACTTGGATTGTGAAGTGTAGCACACAAGTGTCAAAGTTTTGTGGGCCCTACCATGATTTATGTGTTATATCCTGTCACACCCTAAATTTGGGGTCGGACAACTTCCGTGATGCCCCAAATCCGACACTCGACTTCCATACACCAAGTACCGAGGTCGGCGCACCACAAGGAAGATTTTTTATTGAATATTATTGAATATTAATTTTTTTTAATAATACCTGAACATAAAGATCCATGATCAAAATACTAAGCAACACTCTCCCTTATAAATCTTGATGGTTACAAGTACCATGCTTTCCAAAAGGTACACAACATCAACATTGTCAAATCGAAAAATAGATACAATGCATCGAGAAAGCTAAATCTTCCAAGCTACTCCTGCCCTGAAAAAAATGGGAAATAGGAAGCTTAAGCAAAAAGCCTAGTGAATACACACGTATGTGCAATGTGTCCTACATGTAAGCAAGATAAATATGCCATGAAAAAATCATGTATGGTGAAAGGCGTGTAGTACGTAGGGTATGATACCAATGCCAATGCAATGCATATGCATCACGGTAATACTCTGAGTCAATGCTACCAACATCACCAAGTCATATTTTCATTTCTCCTATACCACAACCATAACCGTATTACACGCATCCATAATCACATCATCATCATCGTATTGTCGTGTCAAATCATAACTGTATATCTTTGGAAACACCGTGGTCGACACCGATGCAGTAGACACCAGTAATTGACCTCGCATATCAGCCCTATGGTGGACTTCCACCCGGCATGCCAGTAGTGGACCTTATTCGTGCTTCTCCTCGCCAGTGAATCAGATTGGTCCCTTTTTGCACCTCAGCTCTTAAGCAAGTTGGACCCACCTCTTCTCAACCCGACCTCGTCAGTGGGAATCAAATCCATGACCTATGTATTTACTCAGCCCGATGGTGAGGTATCCCTAGCTAGCATAGGGGTTTAGAGACTTTCAACCCAAGGGGTACATCATCCCCTACAATTTTCACACTTTTGGTGTCCCGTTCATTTTCAGGGATAACCCAAGCTATCATCATAGATGTACATTTCATCGTCAAGATCCAACTCATGTTTGAAATTGCGGTAATGACCACTTTAGTTGAAGTAGGAATATGCTAATATGTCCTAGAGGGGGGTGAATAGGACTTTTATAAAATTTTATAACAATTTAAAATCCTATCATTCTAATCTTAGCAACAAGCATGCATTAGGATTACTCAAAAGTAACTTTATTGGCTTCCAAGCCCGGTAAAGGATCCAATCACAAACTATTTGAGAAATGAACAATGTGCAAATTAGTTTATGATGTATATGACTGTGTGTGTATGAGGTGTGATCTTAAATAATCAATTATGAAAATACTTAAGAAAATCACATAAGTAATGGAAGACAATAACAATCTTAAACAAAGTCATTTCTATAGTGGTTCGACTACTTGTCTACTCCACTCCTGGCAACCGCACTCAACCATTGAGTATACCAGAGTTCACTAAGGAGCTTTCCCACGATTCACCTTAAACTCGAGGTTTTAAATCAGGTTCACCTCTAACCAATATAACTTACACCAAGGCTGATAGTTTATGCTCTCACGAGTAAGGGTTAACACATAACACCCGATTTTAGGGACACTGACCAAGGATCCACTCGAGGAACCTCACTTGTTTATGCTCCCACAAGCAAGGGTCAAAACAACACACCCAATTTTAGGCACACTGGCTAAGGATCCACTCAAGGAACTTAATGTTTATGCTCTCCACAAAGCAAGGGTCAACACATAGCACCCACCACGTACACTCCTGCCAGAGGCCTCCTAGAGGACTTGCAAGGGGTGAGAAACACCTTAGACCCAATCCTACAAAAGAATGATCATCAGGGTCCTTTAGACTCTATTGACTTACAGATAAGTAGGTGAGCCCCATTCAACACGTTGTCGAAGATCTCCTTCTTTGTTGATGAAGAATCTTCTGCTTCCTTGAACTACAACTTAGAAGATGTACCAATACATGGCGACGGGTTAGGTCAAGTTTGTAATGGAATCCTACTGTATTGAAAGTTTTTCGATAAGGGAAATAGAGAGATTCCAATCATTTATGCATTCAAAGCATCCCATCTTAATGATTTGTCATTAAAATGGTAGCCGGAGGATCATTGAATGCTGAAGTTCATTCCCCAATTCACTTTATTAAATATCAATGATGAGGGTGGATTGGAGGATAAACTTCCATGAGAGAAAGGGCTTTGGGTATACGATCTAAGGTTAAACACTCAAAAGCACTCTCTCCTTTCTCTACCAGCAACTAAGGATGAGCTCTCTATAAATAGGCAAAAGGTTCCAACAGATATAAAACAGTCACATTTATGATAGAGTTCGATATCATCAAGCAGGGTCAATATCATCAAGCGTATACTCTTAATTGCATCGACTGGTCGCTCGATGACACAAACTCAAATGTCATATGCTTTTGAAACCTTTTGCCAGCTGGTCGAGGAAATTGAAACACGTATCGATGCCATCGGATTTCAAGCTCTGATATCATCAACACAAGGTTCAATTCATCAACACTTTCTAAAATGAGAAAGACATGCCTTTGAAATATTTCAGGTCACGGATATGATGGAGGTACACTCGATATCATCAGAATTTGAATGTCGATGATATCGGTAGTCGCGTCGACGCATCGATAAATCCTAAGGATTTTCCAGTTAAGCTTACTGGACGGTTTATGTCCATTCTCGATGCAATCGATCCAGACTTAATATCATCAATATTTGAATATTGATTCTATCGAGTAACCCTCGATCCAAGAGAAAAACAACCTGAAAATATTGCTGGTTAACTGAGTGTCCAAGATCGATATTATCAAAGGTCTTATAATATCATCGACATTTGAATTCCGAGGATATCGAGGAGAACTTTGATAAATCGAAGATTTTATGATTTTCCTTAGAAAAAAAAGGGACACAAAAACTCTGCTGTCAATTTTATCGAGTCAACTTTGATAGACTCAAGACTCAACTTTCGATGATATCGATACAGCTATCGATACATCGATAATTTCATCTAGAAGTATATATGGTTGCTGGACAACTAATATCCTCATTCGATATCATCGAGTGAGCTTCGAGGACATCGATAACACTTGTTGATTACATCGATCATTTTATCAAAAAATTGATAGAGGTAGAAAACTTAGAGATTTTCTGCAATTTTGAAAAAGTTTTCTAACCCAAAAACCCTATAATATTCTAATCAATTTTAAGGGTTTTAATTACCTGGTGTTTTGGGACATGGGATTTGAGGCTCAGATTTACCTGTAGTAAGTTCAGGCACACATTCAGTTGAGTCAGACGATTGATTGATCTTCCTATGGAGCTTCTCTGTCTAGCGGACTCAACACTCACGCTAATTGACAAACCAGGGTACTTTTGATCTCCCCCTTTGTCAATTACATGAAAAAATACCAAAACACCCTAAAAAAACTTCTACACTGACATCCTAAATTGTGTGTACACGAACTTTACACAATTGTACAATGCTATCTAGTCCGCATACACAACCATGCAGAAGCTACTCCCCCTAACTGTAAACTCCCCCTTTCTTCTTGCAGCTGCTCCCTCTAACACATGCATCACCATTCATAAGCAGATAAACAGAATTTTCCATCGGGGTGTTTGATTTGTTCTTCCCCATTTTGTCAGTCATTGGCAAAGGATAATACTATAGTTGATATTGACTGAAGTTAAAGCAATTGAGAAGAACCAATATTCAGAGGGCACATGCATAAGATAGATAGATGTAAAACATCTTATTTCAGAAACCATGTATGCATAGCAAACCAAGTAAAGCAGTTAGACAATATATCACTACCAAAAAATCGAGCAAAGGCTACGGACTTTCAAAATTTATGGTTACGGTTATAAACCATAGCTAATTTTCTACAGATTTAATTCGTAGCTAAATCCTACTTAATCCGTAGCTAAAGCCTATATCCCACTAGGCCCTTATCAGAGATTGATGGTGCTTAAGGGGCTCCATGGGTCCCATTATAATATATGTGTTTTATCTAAAACACCCATCAATTATGACATATAATTATAGTGGATGACCCTGAAAAGTAGTTAGATTGAAGGTCTAAGTGGACCACACCATAAGAAATAATAAAAAATAAATTTTTATCATTAATATGTTGTGTGGTCCACTTACAGCTTCGATCTAAATCCTTTTTTGGATCAACCCTTAAAATGAGTCATTAAAATGAATGGACAGAGTGGATAAATAACATACATTACGGTGGGCCCCATGAGTCCTGTAAATATGCAATGAAAGTGTCGTCCGTCACCCCCGATACCCAATCCCCGTCTGCACTAATATCCCGCGTGCACCCATCTCCCAAAACCAAAACCCTCTCTCTCACACTCAGCCTCTCCCTTTCCCTCTCTCTCTCTCTCTCTTGATCTCTCGTGCTCCCTCACCCTCTCTTTCTCTCTCGATCTCCCGCGCTCCCTCACCCTCACTCTCTCTCTCGCACTCAGCCTCTCCCTTTTCCTCACCCTCTGTCTCTTAGCCCCACTCCTCTCTCTCTCTCTCTCTCTCTCTCTCTCTCTCTCTCTCTCTCTCTCTCTCTCTCTCGCTCGCTAGGGTTTTCAAAACCCCCTTTCGCAGCAAACTTGCAATTGATTTGTGAGCACACCTTGTGCTAGGGTTTTCAAAACCCCTTTCATCCCACCCTCATCATCGCCTCGGCTCATCCATTAGCTGCAGCCTTCGTCTTATTGCAATTTCTTCTTTGCTCAGGTGCGTGATGATAGATCTATTTGTTGTTTGTTTGAATGTACCTATCTATCTCCAGAGGAGAGGATTTACATGTACCTGTCCATCTCCAACTAAGCCAGCCTCAGCAACAAAACTATGAGACGCCAGCAAGAGCTATGAAGTTGGGGTAAATTTTCCCCCTTGTCAGTACTCATAATAGTTTAGTATGGTGATAAAAAGCTCTTAGATTAAAAAAGGAAGAATTTTAGTATGGTAATCCCATTGATTGTAATAGAATTTGGATTTATTTATTTTGATCATAGCTGAAAATATAGTATTTTGGGTATTTATCACTGTTTCTATTGCACTGTCATAAGGGTTGTGTCAGGTTGGTAGGCTGCCTGAAACTTCCAGTACAACTTCTATCAAGCTGAGGATATGGTTCTTAACAGAATAGAATGGTGGAATAGGATTCATGTAACAGAGCCCAGTGATGATGGTGGTGGTGGTGGTGGTGAGGCAACTCATCAGGTGGGCCACACATCCCACAGAATGAGTGCATTTAGCCATCCCTTTTTAGCCGTCCATTTTTTCCACGTACAATGACTGCGTCGTTGGTCCTTTGGGTGGGTTAAAAAAAAAGGAATGAAAAGAAAAGCATACTCCCCATTTCAGTATTTATCATTTATCCTTAAGCATCTCTTTTTACCACTTACAGCATCAGCCATTGATTGGTTACTAACCAAGAATTACCTTGATAGGACAATCCTGACCATATATTAAATATCCTTAAGCATCTCTTTTTACCATTGTTGTAGCTGCAAACTCATTCTCACTAAAAACTCATCAAAAATGCAGACACACAAATGGGATTCTCCTGAAACCTATTATAGCTGATGGAGAAGAAGAGAAAGAAAAAGATTTTTTTCTCAAAAATCTCAAGAGTTTTCTCCATGTTCTGTTAAACTCTGTTATTTCATCATTTTGAGGTTTTCTAAGTGGACTCTCATATGTCCAGTAATTCCTATTTGGTGTTCTTGACATATATTTGTTCTGATCTTTCAAACTTCTTCAGTAATGAAAATATTACTATTATATTGGCAAACCAAATTAATTTGTAAATGAAGACTGGATTACTGCCATTTGTTCTTGGAAGTCTTTGTTAATGAGCTTTCTCTTAGCATTTTCTCTCTTCTTCTTTTTTTTTTTTATTCATGTAGGAGATACGCAAAGTTCCATGACACTTCCAAAAGATCAGCAGTTGACTTGGTATATGATGCTTTGATGAATATGAATCTTTCTAGGTTGTATTTGAACCTTTCTTGTGAATTCTGATCATCCTAGAAATTGTTAGTTGTTACTTTATCAAAAGCAAGCCACCAATTTCTAGTTTATCTCCTAGATGATATAATTCAATAGCCTTAAGTATTTTTACAACTTGATTTTGAATATTGAGAAAGAATCAAAGATTCCATTAACATGGTTACTCATTCACTACTTTGTATTATAATAGGATTAATAATGAACACAACTGGATGTTGCACAGGTAATAACAAAAGTTGTGTAAACAGTTTTTATGACATGATCTTACATTGATTTTCTCCCCATCTGTTATTATGTCTTGGCTTCAACAACGCTTGAGTAGGTGTAGATGTTATCAGTTCCTGCAGTGACATTTTGGATGCTCGTGTTGCAGCAATTCGAGTAGCTTTGGATGTAATAGGTTTCCCTGATGTGTCTATCATGTCATGTACTACTAAGTAATGAACTTGTGTTAGATAATCTCTTTTTTATTTCTTTTAAAGAACCATTTGGGACATGTCCGCTGATTGGGATATTCTTCCTCCTCGAAAAATCAAAGATGTCAATGCCAAAAAGGTTCGAGCTCAAGATCTTGGCCATGAGGTGTGATTTCCTTCAGTTCAGTGCTTGTGTTATAGTTGTCTTATGATACATCGTCTTTCTATTTGCAGCCCAAGGACCGAGATGATAGGGAGTATATCGATCACCTTAATAATGTCAAACAAGAGGTACTCAGATGCACTTTCTATTTATAATATTGATGCATTTTTATTTGTGGGAATCTATTTGGATAGAAGTAATTTCAAGAGATGAACTTTTCTCTGTTTCTACCTTACCATTTCTTTTTTTATATTTATTTATTTTTTTCTTTAGTTTTTTTTTTTTTTGGGTTCTTTCTTTCCTTCTAACAAAATTGTGTAACCATATGTGAGACACATGATGACCCTTGTAAGAGCTAAGACATAATACTCTCTCGTTGTGCCCTTGTAAGGACTTTGATTCAAGCAACAGCTGGTTATAAGAAGGCGACATTGCTATTTAACAAAATGCATACATGCATCTTTAGGGCTCCAATGTCATTCTTTGATGCATATTGTGTTTTCATGTACATTTTGGTTGTGTTTGGATTCTCAATTCAATCAAATTTGTAATAAGTCAATTCAATAAAGTCATAATCACAGAACTCTAGGCTTTGGTTATAATTGTGAGTTGTCATTCCCATTTGATCATTTCTTTTATATTAGATCATAGACTGTTTAGTAGTAAGTTATAGTTCTGAATCTACAAATACTAGCAATTTGGGCTGAGTATTATATAATAACCATGTTAACATGCACATTTCTCTAAGTAATTTAATCTAACCATTTTAAGTAACACACCACTTCCACACACCTAAATTTGGAGGAGTTAATTGGTTTGTTAAACCTTTTACTTTAAAAGGATCTGAAAGGTCAAATTTTGTTCCATGATCTGGAACATCTGTGGAATCATGAATGAGGGCCCTGTCATCAATGGGTTGTTGATCTAGAGGGGAGAGCAACAAACAGCTGCATTCCCCTGGTGATACTCAAACTGGATGGTCAGAATTTTCTAACATGATCTTGACCTTTAGCTTGACTCCACCATATCAACAGTTCCTATTATTGGTTGGTCGCTTGTACCATGAAAGGTCACCAAATCACTGGTTGGCTGCAAGGCACATGCAAAGGTTACTCTCGAAATTTGATTTTTGCAGTGTGATTACAGTTTATGGTGCATGCTTCTTTAGGATTTGTTGACCCACTTGGCCAATTGGGGATTCCATTATAGCTTTGTGAAGCTTTTATTTTTTGCTGAATGCAGCATTCCAGAATTGCTAGTTAGATTGCATGAGGATTTGCAGGTGAGAATCATGAACATGAGCTACAAATGGCCCTTTCATGTGCCTATTTTTAAAAATGATCTGGTTGGGGGAAAACCATGAAAACATTTGGCATGCAAGTCTGCAGCCCCATCTAATTAAAAAAATAAATAACGACAAGATATGGGGCCATGAAAGAAACTAGAACACCAGCTGTAAAATAGTATGGCCGAGAGTCCCAACGTCACATACAATCCAAGTTGCTAGCATATAGCTCAAAGAGGACTACTTAAATCTAACTTCGTAAACAAAACATGCAAATTATAACCTGTGATTTTAGCATTGCAGGTTGCTACTAATGAGAATGACATCAATGCATTTTAGATGGACATAAAGGTCAAGACAAATCAAATTAACAGAACTCTGTTTCTTCAGGAGATGCTTTGTTTCTTGTGCATTGGAAAGACATGTTTTTAAATGTTAAGTTTTTGTCATGTTGATTCAAATTTTTATTTTTATTTTGTTTTTGAAGCATGTATGTTTCTGGATCTGTTCATCTATTTGTACATTTAGTTTTCTTAGCTTGATTCTGAAACAAGATTTCAATACTTCCTTTTTTTTCTTTCTTTCTTTTTTCTTACATAATCCTTTCATGATGGAAGTTGAAGTCCGCTAAGGAGTGTGCAACAACTTACTACCTACTTTCCTAATATTGACCCTTAATCACCTACTTTTCTTTCTTGTCCTTTTGGCCATGCATGTAACAATTGGGTTGGGAGGAAATAGTCCTGCAGGAACGAGGGGAGAGCACATCCCGCCATGGGCGTGCAACATTTTTCTGTTTTACCTTTTCAGGTCTCTCCTGTTGAGATGAATCTTAGCATTATAATTTTGTTAGTAGTGATGTTATCATGTAAAGAAAGGTGCAATAAAGCTAATAAGGGTACATACTGTGGCAACATTAGAACATTTCATTAGAACATTAAACAAAATGAAGAGAATGAAACTAATCAGGAAAATGAATAGAGGATGGATAGATGAAGATTTTGTAAATTCATTCCTTTCAGAATTTTTGATGAAAAATTTACAAGTTTGAGTGAGAATTTGAGAGTTTGATGCTCCTGTTACTTGTTTACTTGTTACAAATGTCTTTTATTAATAGTAGATCTTGACTAGCTTTTATGTGAACAGAATCCTAGGTATGTGGATCCACTCAATATAACTGCAATGGCATGTCCCGCACTACCATTATGCCCTCTGGCAATAGCAAAAGCTGAGCATGGAATTCCTGACAACTAGTTGTACATCCAACTATTTGATCTGCCGGCCCACTATGGTGGTTGTGTAATAGCCAAACCATCTAGTGAGGTCATCCCACCATGAAAAAGATGTCCAAAACATCAGGTCAATCAAACTATCAGGTGAACCTCACCATAGAAAACAATGACAACCACTCAAAAGCCTCCACATTCAAGGGGGGCCCATCTTATGTTTTCATCTACTTGATTTTTGAGGTGTCTTATTTTTATTGTGGAGGCACCTTGTTGTATGGGTGAGGTCAGGTGTCTTACAAACATGACAGTGGGCCTTACACACCAACCAGTTGTGTCAATCAATGCTCAGAGTCTCTCAGTTAGCACCTCGGTGGATCATGCACATTTGTAAATCTACAAGAAACATCAATACTCTCCCTCAAGTGCTAGCACCTTGAATGAGTTTTACTTTTTGCTTTCCCAGTGACCTGATTTTCTTAAAGAACTTCCATTCTCCTCTATTTGGTTGGCTTCAGCTGGTATCAGAGTCCTGTTTTACCATTTGAGTCTCTTGTTCATCCACAAGCTCCATGTGGAGAGCAACCAATGGTGTAGTTCGTCCACAAGCTCCATGTGGAGAGCACCTCCTTCATTGTAATTTTCTGTTTTTTTTTTAAAGTTAATGAATTTTTTTTATCTACATGAGTGATCTCAGTGTTCCAATCCATGCACTTGAGGAAAATTGTGGGGCCTTGATGAGTCTCTGGACTTTCAACATGAGGTCATGGGTTTGAGCATACCTTGCGGTGTGAGTGCGTGAGAGTGTGGGGTGCAGTGTATGAGTCATGGTCTATGCTTCATGTATGCATGCATGGTGGTGGGCCTTGCATGCCATCAAAGCCAATACTCTACTAGCATCACTCATATTTTCTAGTTAACAAAACCTTGCTGCCAGTTTGAACATGCATTCTTCCAAAGATCATCTACTTTTATGTTCTATTACATGAATATAGAGCTGATGTTCTGTTGTGGTTTTGGCATCTGTAGGTTATGGACTATGCCTCCCTCCCTCATTGTGACAAATCAGAATGCATGTTTTTCCTTGTTTTGCTGACTTGATGAACATAACTGAGGAGCCTTCATTGGGATATCTTTTTCCTTTTCATTTTCTGTGTTGCAGAAACATTCATCAATTTTGGAGTGAGTATCCAACATAAGATCACATCATTCATTTCTAATGTTGGATTACATGTAACTTAATGTTGGTTTCTCTCTTATTCATCTGATTTCAACAACATTGTTGCATTAGAACCCAATGCAGGAATAGGTGATAACTACCTTATATAGTCAGTGTTATTTATGGTCTACCATACACAACACCTTTTTTTTAAGAACAACCATCTCTTTCTTCTTATAGTGAAGATCTATGTCATTGTTAATGTAGTTGCATTTGATTACTCTTTTGATGAATTTGATATTAACGTACATGCCTTGTTTTGTTAAAACAACCAGCTATATGCTCATAGGCACTTTTTGTTTCCTCTTTGAGTATTGAGAAATATACAATGAACGTGTGATGGCAATGGTGAGTTGTTCTAAACTATGGTTATAAGATTCATCTGAACCGGGTGTGACTTAGACGAGGCAACTCGTATTGGGTGGGACCTAATCCAGTTCAACACCCCATGACTCAACCCTCCAGGTGAACCCTTACTCGGGCAAGTTGAGTAATTCAGCCCCAACTAGGGTGAGTCATGACTCGACTCAGGGCGAACAAGTTGATCCCAGCTAGATCTTCTAACCATGTTCCGGGCATTCCCCATCAGAGTTTTTCTAAGTTGACATGCACGTGCAAGTCAACTAATGCATGCACCTCCATATATGCCAGCTTGGCACATAGGTAAAATATCCAAGCCCCACTCATCATGTGGATGCATAATGCTACTGGTGAAAGATAAAGGTGGTCTGCTCAGTAGTTGTGCCATAATATTAGAAATAAGTGGATGTGTTAAAAAACTTCAGACAGGTCTTTCATAGCTATAGATTCGTTCAGTTGATTGTGGCCCGACTAGAGGACTGATCTGATTCTTGGGATATGGAATCTACAGTTTACCCTTCTAATGGATGGCTTAGATATTACACCTGTCTGCCATGCCGGCATGTGGTAGTGTGTGCATTCGCTCACTTATACATGCAGGTGAGCTTAGTAATCCTCTTTCCCTTCCTCAGGTGGGCTCTACCAAGAAGGTGCACATTTTTAGCAGGCGGTGAACCTTCTTCTGAACATCATTAGATTATTTTCTTATGGTGATCTTTTCTCTATACAACGTGATGCATTGTATACCATAGGAACTATCTAGAACCCGAGGCATTGCCACTAATCACTAGCATGTCCTACTTGTAATTGACAAGCAAATGGAGATTTTCTTTTCATGATGGTCAACTCTGCTTGCACATTTTTAGGTCATAGATACTCATGGTTAGTATCTTTTCCACTTGGGAAGTGGGTACTTGTGGCCATCGATGGTCCGCCTTGTGGAAATCATCCAGACGTATATTTTGGCCCTACAAACCATATGGTGAGACCATTCCTTTTATGTCAATTTCATTCTTCTTTGAGTTTTTATTAATTCATTAAGAAAAAAAAATGATTATACATGATGCACTTCTTTCACTTTGTCTTTCTTTCCCTCAATGGTCATTCCGATTTATGAATGTCATGACTATTTGTGGGATGATGGAATATATGAAGCTATTGCAGGAAGTGACTTTGTCATTACTAGAGTTGCATTTCAAGACAACTCTTCAAAGTATTACATAAATGACCGTGGAAGTAATTTTACAGAGGTCACTAAGAAATTGAAAGGAAAAGGAGTGGAATTGGACAACAATTGGTTTTTGATTCTTCAGGTGGGTGATGGGCTGATGGCTGAAAAAGGCCTATTTACTTATGAAAATAATATCATACCGTTAAAATATATCTTCTCTTTCAATTCTTTATCATTAAAATTTTAAGGTGAAGTCGAGCAAATTTCTCTAATGAAGCCAAAGATTTGTATTTTCAGCATAATTGTAATTGTAATTATAATTGACTGAATGAAGGATTGTAATTGATTGTAACTGATTGTAATTGAATGAATGAATGATTATAATTGATTGTAATTGAATGAATGAATGATTGTAATTGATTGTAATTGAATGAATGAATGATTATTCAGGTGCTAATTGAATGAACAAATGATCGTATATATTTTTTAAATTTACAAAATAGCTATAGATATTGACCGTAGCCGGTAATCTAACAGCTATAGCCATTATTAAATTTGGTATATTGCTATGGACAAATAATATCCGTAGCTGTTTGTGCTTTTCGCTACAGATATAATTGCTACGGATTATATCTTTAGCTATTGTAAACTATGGCTACGGATTAAATCCATAGCCATAGGTTCAAGACCTATTGTTACGGCACCTATGACTACGGTCGTGCTATGAACTAAAATCGTAGCCATAGGTCTATGGCTACGGCTTTTATCCGTAGCCTTTACCCAGTTTTTTGGTAGTGCATATAGATCTAAATATGACATGCAGCACACATCGTTGGAGCTAAAGCTAGATAAAGTAGGGGATCACAAAATGTAAGCATGGTGGTAAAGATTGATGATATATAGATTGTCATTACAGTATCCAAAAAGTATACATGTACTACCCAAGATTGGCAATAGTATATTCATCCAAAGAAAAATCCAACCCATCCATGGGCACCCAAAAAGACCAAAACAACCACCAGTATTAAGCCCATCCATGGGCATATACAACACATCACAAAAATAAAATAAAATAAAATAAACTGTCAGACTGTGTAGGTTAGTGAGTTATCACATACACTCATGGGAGGGTAGAACATCCAAAAAGATACTAATGCTCATACGCGAAAATAAGAGTGAGGTGTATGTGACAGTGTCCAGAGACCAGTACTATGGAGCAGAGGAAGATGGTGTCATATCGTCTCGATGGCAGGAGATCAGATCAACCAACTGTTGCATGGTCTGCTGCACTCCGTTTACCAGGCGATCCAAGATGGTAAACCTTTCATTCACTAATTCCTTGAGCTGGGAGACATCTCGCTGCATTGCTCTAATCCTATCCTGATGGAGCTTAAACCTTTTCGCATGCCCAGGCGCTGATGTGGACGGTGCTTAATGGGGTGCATGAGGTTCTTCCCCAGCCATTCTAGCCCCTTCAGTGGGAGCATCGCCTTCACCTCCTTCTCCTTCTGCATGAATTCCTTCCTCTGGCAGATCCTTGGGAAACTTATGGAACTTTAATTCCATCATTCGA
The DNA here is from genome assembly GCF_029962835.1 of Magnolia sinica. NCBI lineage: Eukaryota > Viridiplantae > Streptophyta > Magnoliopsida > Magnoliales > Magnoliaceae > Magnolia > Magnolia sinica. The sequence continues at coordinate 89,154,992 of NC_080573.1, read as the reverse complement.
ATGTTGTTTTTGTTGAAGACATGAAGGGGAAGTTTCAGATCTCTGGTAGGTGGAAAATCGATGGCGTTGCACACCGTGTGTATAATCCAGGGATAGGGCAACTGAACATCTTTAGACGTATGAATGGCATAGACTAACTGGTGTACAATACGGGTAGGGAGGCAGACCTTGATCGCTATGGCTATGGAGTAGACTATCATGGTCATAAACCTAGTGAGATCGGAAAGGATGGTACTTCTAGGATAAATGTTTGAAGTGAAGATACCATGCAAGATCCAAAATCGCAGTTCCATGAACTCAAATTTTAGTGCATTTCCTTGGTACTAGGGATGTCCTGACCATGGCAAAGAAACTTAGTGACCATGGATCAAGTTTCAATGTTTTCAAGATCCATATTCGAAAGACCAATAGGTGACAAGCTAAGGCTAAAAATTCCAACAATAGACGCAGGAGTGATCTCCAAGTCATCACCATCAATAAACACAGTGATGGAAGGTGGATCAGACACAGGAGAATGACAAGAAGAGAAAAAGTTGTACGTCCGTTCAAGTTGACATGGCCCACCAAAGTCAAGAACAGGTAACCAATCAATTCAGCAAAAGGGGTTCCAGATTGTATGGTATTAAACAGTCCCTGTCAACCTTTCTTTCATGGATAAGCTTCCTACCAGTGTACTTAGTTAAAACTGGATTCACTCGAACTGGAGGAGGTGCCAGAGCTTCAGATTGGGACTTACTATGCAATCCCTGTCTAGTGTGTTGACATGTAGGGGTCCTGCGTTTAGGAGCCCTTGCTCTTTCTTTTAAGGCAAGAACTTTTTGACGAGAGGCTCTAGAAGACTCTCCTGGACTAGACACCTTTCCTTTATCCTTCCCTATTTGAACAGATGGAGATTTGAAAGATTTGAGGAAAATCGGACAAAATTTCTTCTTGAAAACTTGAAAATACCCAAACCAAAAACAAGATGGAATCTTGAAAAGATGAATGATAGGGGTAATACCGGTTTTGAGGAATGTCGATGACTCCTTAATGGAGTTTCATGTGAACCAACGAAAGGAGACGAGCAAGAAGAAAAGAAAATGACTTTTTGATAAAAAGTGTGATTTTTCCCGCTCGATCACCTTATATTGGGTGGAAATCTTCGATATCATCGACCCATGTTTTGATTATATCGAGATACCCCACCCGATGTTATCAAAACTGTCTTCGATATCATTCTCAATCATATGACTCTTCCTATTCCAAAGAGGCGTCGATGATATCGACCTTTGATCGATTAATCGAGAATCCACATGACTTATCGACAGACATATCGAAGGTGAATGATTTTCAGTTTTCCACACTTCCACAAACTTCCATGTATAGCATAGAATATCTTTGAATCAACCGTATACACAGCAAAATTTTGTACAAGTATTATACAACAAAAAATTATAAACATCAAGATGTTTATATACCAAAGACAAGGTGAAAGACCTCAGATACAACATTAAGAGTTCAGTAAAATTACATCATTTTAGCAAATATCCAGATCTTGATGCATGATCTAGACTTATTTTTCTATGTTAAATATTTCTAGGCATAGGAATCATCCTTTCCTTTTCCTTTGATGACATAGCAGTGGTTATTTGTGTAAGAACCCTTCATCACTAATTTTCCTGAGAGGTCTAGGATTTCGCATTTTTCCTCATTGAATGTAACCACATGCTCATTGTCACATACTTGAGAAATGCTTAGAAGATTGTGTATTAATCCTTTTATGCAAAAGGCATTCTCATTTTTTAGTAAATTTATTATTTTAATAATTCCTTATCCAATTACTCTAGTGGTGCTACCATTCCATAAGTGACCATCCCTTTACTAAGATCTGAATAATTTGAAAGGAGGAATTTGTCACCTGTGACATGTCGTGGGCATCCTCTATCCAAGTACCACTTAGTTTCATTGCCTGGTATATGGTTTGAATGAGTAACCAGACAATTCTTTTTTTCTTTTGGAACCCATTTTGTGATAGGATTTTTTATTGTGGAAGATTCAGCCACTTGATTCAGCACTTCCTTCACTTGGTCATTCATTCTATATGATGATGGATGTGTATTTCTCATAAACTTATAATGACCCGAATCACCACATGAATGACAAACTGGAGTAGTTCTTGTGTTACTTCCTAAAGCGGCAGATTTTTTAGTCATTCGTGTTGCTTTTTTAGGTTTTGTTTTAGGTTTTTCATATCCTAAGCCGCTCTTATCCTTTCCAGGTCTTCACATACCTAAGAGTTTTTCTAACTTCTCACCACTCTGGGAAAACTTATAGTTTAGCTTAGCGATTTTTCTAGATTCTTCTAAATCAAAGAGGAGTATGATTTTCATTTTAAAGGAGCATGTTTTTTATCTTTTAATAGCTCAACCTGTTTGTTTAGTTTTTCAAACTAGGATTTAAGGAAGGTGTTGATTCTTTCAAGTTTATCATTATCTGAATGATATTGCTGTAAATCATTAATTAGATGCGTATTAATTTTCAGAGTTTTATCAAAATCTTTTTGTAGCAATTCCTTTTTGTTTTCAGATATTCCAAGCCTTCTAACAATGTTGATGATATGGATGTAAAGTTGATTGTAAGCATCTTATAGTATATTCTATTCTTCTTCTTCTTCCTTTTTAGTTTCCTCATTATCTGATGGAAATGATTCAGTGGCTTGCGGTTCTTCCTCATTCTCAGTTTTACTGGGAATGATTGGAGTAGTGGAGACCATTAGAATTTTCAAAGATTTCTGGTCTCCATCGCTTTCTGAGTCGCTAGATTCTGAGTTTGACTCTTCCATATCATCCCATGTGGCAGCCATTGCCTTACCCTTAGTTTTTCTATTTGGACATTCAGTACACAAGTGTCCAAACTTCTGACAGGCATAATATTGTGGTTCTTTGGTCTTTTACCAAATTTACCTACAGACTGTTTGTTGTCCACCCTTTTTTCCTTTAAATGGATGGCCACGATTTTTTTGAAAGAATTTTCTGAATCGTTGAGCCAACAAAGCCACTTCCTCATCTTCGTCTTCTCTTTCATTTTCAATGTCCTCATTTGTTGTTTTCTTTGAAGTTTTGAGGATAGTAGTTTTGGATTTTGGGGTTTGTTTGAAGTGTAGTTCAAATGTTTGTAAGGAACCTACTAGTTCTTCTACTTTCATTTCATCTATGTTTCTACATTCTTCAATGGTTGTTACTTTAGGATTGAGCTGTTCCGGTAGTAACCTTAGTATTTTCCTACAAATTTTGGGACTAGAACTTTCTCACCTAATCCACCCATGGAGTTGCAAATGATATTCAGTTTTGTGAAAAACTCCATGAAGGTCTCATGCTCTTCCATTCTGAGACTTTCAAACTGTGATGTTAGGAGTTGTAGTTTGGATCTATTCATAGTGCTTATTCCTTCATGGGTTGTTTCCAACAGATCCCATCACTACCAAAAAATTGGGCAAAGGCTACAGATAAAAGCCGTAGCCATAGACCTATGGCTACGGTTTTATTCTGTAGCACGACCGTAGTCATAGGTGCCGTAACAATAGGTTTTGAACCTATGGCTATGAATTTAATCCATAGCTATAGATTCCAATGCCTATAGATATAATCCGTAGCAATTATATCTGTAGCGAAAACCACAAACAGCTATGAATATTATTTGTAGCTAAAAGTCCGTAGCAATATGCCAAATTTAATAATTCCTACAGCTGTCAGATAACCGACTACGGTCAATATCCGTAGCTATTTTGTACATTAGAAAAAAAAAAATATATATATATATATATGTATATATATATATATATAATCATTTGTTTATTCAATTACCCCCTGCATAATCATTCATTCACTCAATTACAATCCTTCATTTAATCAATTATAATTACAATCAATTACAATCCTTCATTCAATCAATTACAATTACAATCATTCATTTAATCAATTACAATTACAATTACAATAATGCTGAAAATACAAATCTTTGGCTTCATTAGAGAAATTTGCTCTACTTCACCCTGAAATTTCAATGATAAAGAATTGAAAGAGAAGATATATTTTGACAGTATGATATTTTTTTTCACAAGTAAATAGGCCTTTTTCAGCCATCACCCACCTGAAGAATCAAAAACCGATTGTTTTCGAAGTCCACTCCTTTTCCTTTCAATTTCTTAGTGACCTCTGTAAAATTATTTCCACAGTCATTTATGTAGTACTTTGAAGAGTTGTCTCGAAATGCAACTCTAGTAATGACAAAGTCAATTCCTACAACAACTTCATATATTCCATCATCCTACAAATAGTCATAGCATTCATAAATCAGAATGACCATTGGGGGAAAGAAAAATAAAGTGAAAGAAGTGCATCATGTATAACCATTTTCTTTCTTAATGAATTAATAAAAAATCAAAGAGGAATGAAATTGACATAAAAAGAATGGTCGCACCATATGGTTTGTAGGGCCAAAATAAATATCTGGACGATTTCTGCAAGGATGACCATCGGTAGCCACAAGTACCCACTTCCCAATGAATGGTCTCACCATATGGTTTAGGTTATAAGTTTATGTTAATGTCATAGGTTATAGGTTTAGGTTTAGGTTTAGGTTTAGGGATTTGAGAATACATTTACGTTTTAAGTTTAGGTTTAGGTTTTACATTTAGGTTAAGGTTATAGGTTTAGGTTTAGGTTATAAGTATAGGTTATAGGTTTAGGTTTAGGTTAGGTTATATGTTAAGGTTTAGGGAATTGAGTTTAGGTTATAGGTTACAGGTTATAGGTTATAGGTTAAGGTTTAAGTTATAGGTTAAGGTTTAGGTTTAGGTTATAGGTTTAGGTTTAGGTTATAGGTTTGGGATTTGAGAATAGGTTTTGGTTATAAGTATAGGTTTAGGTTAATGTTATAGGTTATAGGTTTAGGTTATAAGTTTATGTTAATGTTGTAGGTTATACGTTTAGGTTATAGGTTTAAGTTTAGGTTTATGGATTTGAGAATACATTTAGGTTTTAGGTTTAGGTTTAGGTTTAGGTTTAGGTTTTAGGTTTAGGCTAAGGTCATATGTTTAGGTTATAGGTTTAGGTTTACGTTATAGGTTATAGCTTTAAGGAATTGAGAATAGGTTAAGGTTTAGGTTTAGGAAATCAGGTTCGGGTTTGGGATCGGGTTTAGGTTTAGGTTTTCAAGTTTAGGTTTAGGTTTGGGTTAGGGAGTTAAGATTAGTATTAGGTGTAGGTTTAGGTTTAGGGATTTGAGAATACATTTAGGTTTTAGGTTTAGGTTATAGGTTTAGGTTTAAGTTAAGGTTTGGTTATAGGTTATAAGTTTAGGTTATAGGTTATAGGTTATATGTTAAGGTTTAGGTTATAGGTTTTGGTTTAGGTTAAGGTTATAGGTTTAGGTTTAGGTTTAGGTTATAGGTTTAGGTTAGGTTTAGGTTTAGGTTATAGGTTATATGTTATAGGTTATAGTTTTTTAGGAATTGAGAATTGGTTAAGGTTTAGATTTAGGAAATCCGTTTCGGGTTCGGAATCGGGTTTAGATTTGGGTTTTCAAGTTTAGGTTTAGGATTAGGTTAGGGAGTTGGGATTAGGATTAGGTGTAGGTTTAGGTTTAGGGATTTGAGAATACATTTAGGTTTTAGGTTTAGGTTATAGATTTAGGTTATAGGTTTAGGTTTAGGTTAAGGTTTGGTTATAGGTTATAAGTTTAGGTTATAGGTTATAGGATATATGTTAAGGTTTAGGTTATTGGTTTTGGTTTATATTAAGGTTATATGTTTAGGTTTAGGTTATAGTTATAGGTTTAGGTTATGGTTATAGGTTTAGGTTAGGTTTAGGTTTAGGTTATAGGTTATAGTTTTTGGGAATTGAGAATTGGTTAAGGTTTAGGTTTAGGAAATCGGATTCAAGTTTGGGATCGGGTTTAAGTTTGGGTTTTCAAGTTTAGGTTTAGGTTTAGGTTAGGGAGTTGAGATTAGGATTAGGTGTAGCTTTAGGTTTAGGGATTTGAGAATACATTTAGGTTTTATGTTTAGGTTATAGGTTTAGGTTTAGGTTAAGGTTTGGTTATAGGTTATAAGTTTAGGTTATAGGTTACAGGTTATATGTTAAGGTTTAGGTTATAGGTTTAGGTTTAGGTTTAGGTTATAGGTTTAGGTTAGGTTTAGGTTTAGGTTATAGGTTATAGTTTTTGGGAATTGAGAATTGGTTAAGGTTTAGGTTTAGGAAATCGGGTTCGGGATCGGGTTTAGGTTTGGGTTTTCAAGTTTAGGTTTAGGTTTAGGTTAGGGAGTTGAGATTAGAATTAGGTGTAGGTTTAGGTTTAGGGATTTGAGAATACATTTAGGTTTTAGGTTTAGGTTTTGGGATTTAAGAATAGTTTTAGGTTATAAGTATAGGTTTAGGTTGGGTTATAGGTTAAGGTTTAGGGATTTGAGTTTAGGTTATATGTTTAGGTTATAGGTTATGGGTTATAGGGTTTAGGTTAGGGTTTAGTTTATAGGTTTAGGTTATAGGTTATAGGTTTAGGTTTAAGTTATAGGTTTAGGTTTAGGTTTAGGTTTTAGGTTTAGGTATAGGCATAGGTTATAGGTTATAGGTTATATGTTTAGGTTAAGGTTTAGGAATTCAGGTTTGGGTTCGGGTTTAGGTTATAGGTTTTAGTTTAGGTTATAGGTTATAGGTTTAGGTTAAGGTTTAGGTTTAGGTTATGGGTTTTGGGATTTAAGAATAGGTTTAGGTTATGAGTATAGGTTTAGGTTGGGTTATAGGTTAAGGTTTTGGTTTAGGTTTAGGTTATAGGTTATAAGTATAGATTTATGTTTAGGTTAAGGTCTAGGTTTAGGTTATAGGTATAGGTTTTAGGATTTGAGAATAAGTTTAGGTTAAGGTTATAAGTATAAGTTATAGGTTAAGGTTTAGGTTTGGGAAATCAAGTTCGGGTTCGGGATCGGGTTTAGGTTTGGGTTTAGGTTTTAGGTTATAGGTTATAGGTTTAGTTTATAGGTTAAGGTTTTGGTTATAGGTTAAGGTTTAGGTTATAGGTTATATGTTATAAGTTTAGGTTTAGGTCTAGGTTATAGATATAGGTTTTGGGATTTGAGAATAGGTTTAGGTTAAGGTTAGAAGTATAGGTTATAGGTTAAGGTTTAAGTTTAGGAAATCGGGTTCAGGTTCGGGATAGGGTTTAGGTTTGGATTTTCAAGTTTAGGTTTAGGTTTAGGTTAGGGAGTTGAGATTAGGATTAGGTGTAGGTTTAGGTTTAGGGATTTGAGAATACATTTAGGTTTTAGGTTTAGATTATAGGTTTAGGTTATAGGTTTAGGTTAAGGTTTGGTTATAGGTTAAGGTTTAGGTTATAGGTTATAAGTATAGGTTTATGTTTAGGTTAAGGTCTAGGTTTAGGTTATAGGTATAGGTTTTGGGATTTGAGAATAAGTTTAGGTTAAGGTTATAAGTATAGGTTATAAGTTAGGGTTTAGGTTTAGGAAATCGGATTTGGGTTCGGGATCGGGTTTAGGTTTGGGTTTAGGTTTTAGGTTATAGGTTATAGGTTTAGTTTATAGGTTAAGGTTTGGGTTTTAGGTTAAGGTTTAAGTTATAGGTTATAGGTTATAAGTATAGGTTTAGGTTTAGGTTAAGGTCTAGGTTTATGTTATAAGTATAGGTTTTGGGATCTGAGAATAGATTTAGGTTAAGGTTATAAGTTTAGGTTATAGGTTACGGTTTAGGTTTAGGAAATCGGGTTCGTGTTCAGGATCGGGTTAAGGTTTGGGTTTGCAAGTATAGTTTAGGTTTAGGGTAGGGAGCTGAGATTAGGATTAGGTGTAGGTTTAAGTTTAGGGATTCGAGAATACATTTAGGTTTTAGGTTTAAGTTTTGGGATTTGAGAATTGTTTTAGGTTATAAGTATAGGTTTAGGTTGGGTTATAGGTTAAGGTTTAGGGATTTGAGTTTAGGTTATAGGTTTAAGTTATAGGTTATGGGTTATATGGCTTAGGTTAGGGTTTAGGTTATAGGTTTAGGTTTAGGTTTCGGTTTAGCTTTAGTTTATAGGTTTAGGTTAGGTAAGGTTTAGGTTATGGGTTATATGTTTTGGGGAGTTGAGAATTGGTTAAGGTTTATGTTAAGGAAATCGGGTTCGGGTTCAGGATCGGGTTAAGGTTTGGGTTTGCAAGTATAGTTTAGGTTTAGGGTAGGGAGCTGAGATTAGGATTAGGTGTAGGTTTAAGTTTAGGGATTTGAGAATACATTTAGGTTTTAGGTTTAAGTTTTGGGATTTGAGAATTGTTTTAGGTTATAAGTATAAGTTTAGGTTGGGTTATAGGTTAAGGTTTAAAGATTTGAGTTTAGTTTATAGGTTTAGGTTATGGGTTATAGGGTTTAGGTTAGGGTTTAGGTTATAGGTTTAGGTTATAGGTTATAGGTTTAGGTTTAAGTTATAGGTTTAGGTTTAGGTTTAGGTTTTAGGTTTAGGTATAGGCTTAGGTTATAGGTTATAGGTTATATGTTTAGGTTAAGGTTTAGGGATTCGGGTTCGGGTTCGGGTTTAGGTTATAGGTTTTGGTTTAGGTTATAGGTTATAGGTTTAGGTTAAGGTTTAGGTTTAGGTTATGGGTTTTGGGATTTGAGAATAGGTTTAGGTTATAAGTATAGGTTTAGGTTGGGTTATAGGTTAAGGTTTAGGTTTAGGTTTAGGTTATAGGTTATAAGTATAGATTTATGTTTAGGTTAAGGTCTAGGTTTAGGTTATAGGTATAGGTTTTAGGATTTGAGAATAAGTTTAGGTTAAGGTTATAAGTATAAGTTATAGGTTAAGGTTTAGGTTTGGGAAATCAAGTTCGGGTTCGGGATCGGGTTTAGGTTTGGGTTTAGGTTTTAGGTTATAGGTTATAGGTTTAGTTTATAGGTTAAGGTTTTGGTTATAGGTTAAGGTTTAGGTTATAGGTTATATGTTATAAGTTTAGGTTTAGGTCTAGGTTATAGATATAGGTTTTGGGATTTGAGAATAGGTTTAGGTTAAGGTTAGAAGTATAGGTTATAGGTTAAGGTTTAAGTTTAGGAAATCGGGTTCGGGTTCGAGATCAAGTTTAGGTTTGGGTTTTCAAGTTTAGGTTTAGGTTTAGGTTAAGGAGTTGAGATTAGGATTAGGTGTAGGTTTAGGTTTAGGGATTTGAGAATACATTTAGGTTTTAGGTTTAAGTTTTGGTATTTGAGAATAGGTTTAGGTTATAAGTATAGGTTTAAGTTGGGTTATAGGTTAAGGTTTAGGTTTAGGTTTAGGTTATAGGTTATAAGTATAGGTTTATGTTTAGGTTAAGGTCTAGCTTTAGGTTATATGTATAGGTTTTAGGATTTGAGAATAGGTTTAGGTTAAGGTTATAAGTATAGGTTATAGGTTAAGGTTTAAGTTTAGGAAATCGGGTTTGGGTTCGGGATCGGGTTTAGGTTTGGGTTTAGGTTTTAGGTTATAGGTTATAGGTTTAGTTTATAGGTTAAGGTTTGGGTTATAGGTTAAGGTTTGGGTTATAGGTTATAGGTTATAAGTATAGGTTTATGTTTAGGTTAAGGTCTAGGTTTAGGTTATAGGTATAGGTTTTGGGATTTGAGAATGGGTTTAGGTTAAGGTTATAAGTATAGGTTATAGGTTACGGTTTAGGTTTAGGAAATTGGGTTCAGGTTCGGGATCGGGTTTAGGTTTGCATTTTTAAGTTTAAGTTTAGGTTTAGGTTAGGGAGTTGAGATTAGGATTAGGTGTAGGTTTAGGTTTAGAGATTTGAGAATACATTTAGGTTTTAGGTTTAGGTTTTGTGATTTGAGAATAGTTTTAGGTTATAAGTGTAGGTTTAGGTTGGGTTATAGGTTAAGGTTTAGGGATTTGAGTTTAGGTTATAGGTTTAGGTTATCGGTTATGGGTTATAGGGTTTAGGCTAGGGTTTAGGTTATAGGTTTAGGTTATAGGTTTAGGTTTAAGTTATAGGTTTTGGTTTAGGTTTAGGTTTTAGGTTTAGGTATAGGCTTAGGTTATAGGTTATAGGTTATATGTTTAGGTTAAGGTTTACGGATTCGGGTTCGGGTTCAGGTTTGGGTACGGGTTTAGGTTATAGGTTTTAGTTTAGGTCATAGGTTATAGGTTTAGGTTAAGGTTTAGGTTTAGGTTATGGGTTTTGGGATTTGAGAATAGGTTTAGGTTATAAGTATATGTTTAGGTTGGGTTATAGGTTATGGTTTAGGTTTAGGTTTAAGTTTAGGTTATAGGTTATAAGTATAGGTTTATGTTTAGGTTAAGGTCTAGGTTTAGGTTATAGGTATAGGTTTTGTTATTTGAGAATAGGTTTAGGTTAAGGTTATAAGTATAGGTTATAGGTTAAGGTTTAGGTTTAGGAAATCAGGTTCGGGTTCGGGGATCGGGTTTAGGTTTGGGTTTAGGTTATAGGTTATAGGTTATAGGTTTAGTTTATATGTTAAGGTTTAGGTTATAGGTTAAGGTTTAGGTTTTGGTTAAGGTCTAGGTTTAGGTTATAAGTATAGGTTTTGGGATCTGTGAATAGATTTAGGTTGAGGTTATAAGTTTAGGTTAAGGTTATAAGTATAGGTTATAGGTTAAGGTTATAGTTTAGGTTAAGGTTATAAGTATAGGTTTTGGGATCTGAGAAAAGATTTAGGTTAAGGTTATAAGTATAGGTTATAGGTTAAGGTTATAAGTATAGGTTTTGGGATATGAGAATAGATTTAGGTTAAGGTTATAAGTTTAGGTTAAGATTATAAGTATAGGTTATAGGTTAAGGTTATAGGTTTAGGTTAAGGGTGTGGTACCTGCAAATACAGATATAAACATGGTATATCCAAATGGCCAGGCCCCTCCAATATTGTCCATAGGAAATGGACAACTTCATCATGGTCATAACAGCAGTTCCCACCTTCCAGGGACCCCCGCTCATCCGGATAGCTCCGACGCACATTCGAGTCTGCTCTATTAATTTCGAGCAAATACATAAACACTGCCTGTCCAAATGGCTAGGCCACTCTAATGTTTTCCATAGAAAATTAACAGTTTCAACATGGTCACAACAACGGTTCTCACCTTCCAGGGACCCCCGCTCAACATCCAGATAGCTCCGACGCACATCCAGGTCTGCACCATCAATTTTTACGGAATTATCATGTCCTACTCATAAGCATGCCTAATATTGCCAATGCATGGGATTCAGTACAAATACCTTTTCATGATTCAAAGAAGGGAACTCGAGGATTTTCCTTACCTTCTATTGTATACTTTCAAGGTGCAGATGGCCCCTAAAACACACATACATCATGGGAATCGCTTCTCAAAACTACAGACTATTTTGTTTTGAAACTCGTTCATCTCACCTGAAAACCTGTCACATAATGAATACCTATAACCACAATGATAACTATTGTGAATGCACTATAATGAACAAATTATTATTATTATAGATAATTGTAATTACGACATAAATATCATGCACACGATATCACATAATGTATTGTTTGATGAACTACACATGTGCATTCTTGACAAGAGACGTACCAAATGCTTAAATCTGAAATATGCAGCTTCAATCCTCCCACATGCAACATCCACCTGAAAGAATGTGCATAATCGTCATGCTTGAGTAATTAATACAAGAATGTATAAGTAAAACTATAAAACCTGAGATACTCATTGCATTTTCAGGATCTCTTCCATAGTTAACGATCTCATTCTAAAGCCCTTCTACTCCTCCTTTACCCGGGCTTGGGACCGGCAATGCAAGGAGTTTCATTGGCAGAGTTAAAAAAGGGTTTAGGCTCCATTTGGTTTTCAAAAAAATTATTTTCATAAATACTAATGTGATGACCAAATGGAGCCTAAGACTATAAATACGTTCAAATATACAGTACAAAATTCATTCAATAATTTTAAAAAAAAAAAAAAACAAGTGCCAAATTAGTTCAAAATTAGTTCAAAATGCACACTAGACATTCAAAATTAGTTCAAAATGTAAACTACACATGTTCAATTATAAAGTACCAAATTTGTTCAAATTATTGAATTCTCAAAGCCTCTTTCCCCCATTACACAAATGATCCTAGACCGACCTCTTCAAGTATAGATGCGAACCCATCTTCTTTCCACAAAGGAGCGTAAGGTTGTATAACCTCAGTCAGGACAACAACAAAAGCTCCATCCTCCAATGGTTCGCAATGGACAGTTGCATTTGGATTAACTTCGTGTACTTTACTATGAGCAACTACACCACATTTTCCAAAACCAAGCAAGTCGTATCTCTTACCGATATATATAATATTCGGCTACATTTACACATAAAATGGCATTGGTATTATTAGCGTTTATAATATAATTGTAAGCTCGATACAGTAAAAAATTTATACTTGCATACCGACGATGCCTGAGTAGATTTAGCGACTGTTGGTGATGAAAGATTTTGAGTATACTGTCTCTCTTTCTGCATATCCACCAATATTTTCTTTATCTCAACTATATCTTAAGTCATACCATCTAATTTTTTCTTCACCTAAAATAACTCTTGAGTTACGCTCTCTTTTTCTTTTATCACATTCTCTACCTTTGAACGAGCAAGGGCTAACTTCTTTAGTCCTAGCTTTCTTATTAAGCAACTTAGACCCCGCATTCGCCCTCTATTATCAGAACCAACCAACTGTTAAACATTGTAAATCAAGTTATTAGGATATTCATAATTACCATAAAACTTAAGTAATTTTAAAATTTTATTAGTACCTCTGTAAGGGCATCATCCATGCCGGTCATCTTAGAAGCAGGATTGCTACTATAGAGCTCATCTAGTTTTTCCTATGAAAAAATACAAATGAATGCAATATAATTCAAAGTTATACATAGGCTTTTCATAAGGGTACTAGTTAGTGGTATGAGGGATGCACTTACAGTATAGTCAGGATACTGGACAACTTTGTCCTTTCTTATATGGGCTCTTAAGAAGACTTCACATCTACCTATCTCGGCATCAGAGGTAAGATTCTTCTCCATCGCCCTTGGCACATTACATATCATTTAAATACACATTATTAATAGATTTAGATGAATGATAATTCAAATTTAAATTCAATTTTAAACTAAAATATCTATTTTTAAATACATACCATCTTATGGCGAGTAACAACCATGTTGTGCCTCCCAAGACACATAGGTCCTTTTAGCTTGGCCCGATTGATTGTATTCCTTACGCTTGCCCTCTTGAATTCCTCAGTGGTATGTTGATCCACGAAGACCCTCCAATCCTCCATAGGGTACCTAGGGGGGGCAGGACCATCTCTCACAGCAATAGGATCCTTGTTTTTAATATATTTTACAGTCAATCTTCTCTTGTAATTCCTTCACGCTTCATTGGTGCCTTTTGTAACGTAATCAAGACTTGTATCCCAACTTTGACCCTCAAACTCATAAAACTGTGACAATCTTTCTGTGACCATATGAATTTGTTCATGAGGCACCTAGCGAAAGTCTAAGTATATGATTGGGATATGAGAATGGGTGAGGACACCGACATGCGATGTAAAGTCTCTATGATCGGAACAGTCCTCATTCAGTTGCCCGAATTCATTCGTCTTTAGGACTTTTTTCGTATCAGGTTACACAAGTGAAGAGACCTCCCTAGTAATGCCTCTCTTTCTAGATGAAGAAGAAGCTGACACAATTACATAAAAAGAATAACAGTTATATATAAACATCATTGATTACTACCAACATATAAGAAAAAATAAATTTACATATATAATTAAGGAGAAGTATCTTATTACCTTTGGTGTTGCTTGAATCTGTACTCCCAAGCACCTGCACACCCAATACCTTTGGTTGTGAATCCATGTGCGTAGTTCTTCCCTAATATGAAAAGAAAATTTTTTAAAAAAAGCTAATGGTTAAGAAATAATTTAGATCACAGATAAAGTACAAAAAATTCACTATATTATCCAAACCCTGATTAGATTTCCTCTAATAAATATCATTTTGTTATAAGCTTAGAAAATATAAACAAATCAGTAGATTTTGTTTGATCATTTTCTTTTATTTGTTTTCTCGACCACAACACTGATGTCTTCAGATTCATTGAATATCAACTCATCAACCATTGCTAATGAGGTGAGATCTGGTCATGCATTGGTATTACTTACAACCTTTAATCGTTCTAATAGAATGCACGTCTCTTCTTCCACAATTTTTTTTTTTGGAACCTCCAGGACCGCAAGCCAGTCAGGATTTTTGGATCTCTGGAGTAGAAAACTTGCGTGACATGCTCTGCAAGAATGAAGGGCTCGTCAACGACTTTGTCTGAACTGTAAAGACTAGACAAATTTACTAATTCCAAATTTGCTTCGACATCAAAAGAAACACCATGATGTGTCACTTTCACCCAATCACACTTAAATAAGATGGGCTTGTACCCTATTCGGTACTCCAATTGGATAATTCTACGAAGGACTCCATAGTAAGGTTGATTTTCATCCACTGTATTGATATCCTTAGCACTTGATCAGAAGGTTGTCATACCCTATTTCCTAACCCCACTGTTTTAGTTCGTTTTATTCTCCTCATAGTCCTTAGTGACAAAGAGGAAACCATTAATACAATACTTATTGTATTTTATAGAAAAAACTAGAGGTCCTCTCACTACATCTTTAAATTCATTATCGTCAGATTTAATGAACTCTGGTTGCCTCTTCAACCAAGATATGAATTCGTCCTCGCAAGGCACCCTGTTGGTCCTCTTATAGCATTGCTGTAAGAAATCTTTGTGCTTCCCGCGCGATATTCGATAACATTGTTATATTAAAATAGCATAAAGTAAGGAAGATATATATGTATGTGTGTCTATGAGCTTATTGTACATACCCTTCCCACTCATCGTATCTGGGATGACTCTTCAGTACCCATGTACGAGCTTGTTCATATTCGAAACCTGTTAGGATAACACTTTAACCCGAACCTGTTGGACCAATGTCGTCATTATTAGGGTCATCATCAACAATATCTTCCAACTTACGTAGTCCTGAAATGACTCTGTTAAACCGTTTTTTCCAGCTTTTCCAGTAGGCTTGTTTTCTGTTTTCATTTATATTGGTTACAGAATATAATTTTCTCCTCTTCGATGTACTGCTCTGCAATACAACCCTCAGGTCATGTCTTGTTATGGACAGAGGCCTTGAATGTCTTCATGTACCTAACAAAGTTAATGATACATTATATATACAGGCAAATGTAGATGTTAAGCCAATTTATTCTTATTAAGCCCACAACATACCTTTCGAATGGATACATCCATCAATAGTATACAGGACCACATATGTGAGCCTCATAAGTGTAACACCCTGAAATTCGGGAGTCGAGCATAACTCAGCTCCCGAGTTCCAAAACATCACTTATGCAACATATTTAATGATGGATGTATGTTAATTGTATTAGTGCATAAAACCATGGAATAGATTAAGCCAAAACACAGATATGATTCAGGGATAAGTGAATAAAGCAAGTGGAAGACTTATAGAAAAATATGTGTACAAGTGTAAATCCCCGAAGTACATATACAAGCCAGGTCGTATGAAAGTGTTATTTAACAAAATTATAAGTATCAAGTTACATCATTTAAATTTCCAAAAATAATCCCATAATCCCGCACATCAGACCAAGGCTCGCTAGAACCCGTCTGAAAACTGCATAGAAGAGAAGGCAGCCTCATCATCATCCATCTCCCGCTCTGCCTCAGAAGTCGTATCCACATCTGCAACATCAGAACCTAAGACAGAGTCTGGTGGGTGTTTAACACCGCCCCAAAAACGTGGGAGTGAGTGATCAACTCAGTGGAACAATAAGGCACTGGTTAACATGTTATCAGTTCAATCAAACAGTAATGATAAAGCAGAACAATTAAATAAATCCTAAGTACACTTATTAATGCAAGGATGTATGCAAAATGATGCGTGCCCTCACGCGTACACCCTCAGCGTCTTCATCTTACGTTACGCATGACATCGCCTCAAAGTGCGCCACATCTACAAAGCACATGCAAATGCGGTGCATGGATATGATTACCAAGTTGTTATTAGTCCATTTCACACAGCAGGATTGGGAAGCTAAGATACCTTCCTCATATCACCACCCAAACAGTGATCCATACTAGGGTCGTCAATCCTAGACATCTCATACGATCATATGTTTGAGGTCATAGCAAAGGGCTCGTCACCAATCAATGTACGCCTTTCATGCCCTTACTATCACAGTTCGGCTCGTCACCTCCTTACGGTATCCAGGTATGCTCGAGGTCACTACAAAGGGCTCGTCACCAATCAATGTAGGCCGACAGCACGAATATAGTGTCCCATACCACCATAATCGGCTCACGAGTTTAGTTGCTCACTGGTCACTACGGGGAGGCTCGTCACCCCAGCGTAGGCCGACAGCTCGACCACGGTGTCCCATACCACCATGTCCGGCTCATGAGTCTTAGCGGATCAAGGTACCATGGTTAATAGGATTTCACTGGTAAGTTCGGTACCCTAGATTCAAGCAGTAGCGTCCATACATGGTGAACATACATCGGACAATCGGGTTACTTGACGAACTCGACTAGCACGAGCGCACGTTGAATTGAACGACATAGAGTGCGCAAACACTCCGCGTGGCCAAACCACTGCCGACAACTCTAATACGACTCGGGTTCGTCTAATACGTCCTACGTGGTGAAAGCAACCTCAACCACGAACATAGGGTCGATTATCGATTTCCTGGACTAATGCATGGTCCCAAACACATTACACTACTACAGATGTTCATATTGAATGTAAAACAGTAATAGAACAACAACTTAAATCATGGTACATACGCATCTGAAGAATATCAACTTAACATAAATGTAAGCATATGAAATGCTTGAATTTAAATAACATGGAATCTAACTTGTATAAAGGAAATCATGCGCATCAATAGGAGTATTGAGAATCACTTCTCAACGCCCGCAATTAGTGTAATAAGTTACACTTTAGATCATTCATGCATTTCTACAAACACTTAGCATACATGGAACAACATACATGATGTATGTTGAAATACATGCACTTTGACAATTCCTTTTACCAAGGAGTTGTCATACATGCATCTAGCATACATACATGACAAATAATCATGGCAAATACAAGTGCATATTTTATACGTATACGGTACTTTATAAATACATATAGAATACACAAATCTCAATATAACGCATGCATAACAGGAAAGCAACGTAAACACAATATTTGGCATGTGAAATCTCATCCATAACAAGAATAAATCACTAACTGGCATTGAAAGCCTTGAAAACCATAACCTATACACTTAAAGTCCACACCTTAAGCAAAGAAAGAAACACCGAACTGATTTAGACGAGTTGTCTTCGTCAACGGCGATAGAATACCCTAAAACAAGGATAGAAATGAGGTACAACAACACCAAGACTAATCTAAGCTCTAACACAGGTTAGGGTTAGGTTAACTTACCCCAAGATGAACTCAGAACCGTCAGAAGAACGATTCAAAGTGAAGGTTCAAAGATGAAGAAGAACAAGGAAGAATCTAAGATGATTCACCAACTTATCTCTCTCACTTTCTCTCTCTTTTCCACTCTCTTTCCAAGCAAGGGTTAGAGAAAATTCGTATGGAAAAGAGAGCTAGGGTTTAAGGACTATAAATAGGCCTCAGAATGATGGAAATAACCCTAGGGACAAGGTATACTTAGGTTCTAACCAAAGCATGCCTTTCTCGATCCAACGAAGCACTTCTGGTGGGCCAAATACCACGAAAGGTCGGACTTAAGCTCACTGACCATGGATCTAGGTCAAGCTGAGTTTTCATACCGACCGGCTCTTCAGATCAGCCGTGGCGGACCACACTCAAATCAATGGTCACGGAATCTCGATCAGGTCCACAAGCACTAGGATATGCCTGGGTCACCTTCCCTGATTAGAGGGTGAAATTGGGTCAGAATCCAATGGTTAGATAGCTTAAAATCGTCGCGCAAGCGACACGACTCAGATTTCATAAAAACTTATTAAATTCCAACCGTTCTCACACTCTTCACACCAAGCTCAAACAAATCGACCCAGAACATCACATGGACTTGATTTTTGAGGTGATGGTCAAGCCTAACTTAGTGACCGCAACAGCCTAAGATCATCGCCATCGGACTTTCCAGCGCGGTCCAGGTCTGATCCAGATCTTCCAAAAATTCTCCAGAACAACTGGATTTAGCGATGGATCCCAGGTTTTAGAGTAACGTAGCGTTAACTAATCTACAAGTTTAGAGCCATGCAGATACAATTTAAAGTGATTGATGCGAATTTCACAAGCAATCGAGTATAGCGCTAATTACCCCAAAAACAACTACTTAAGGAAAGATTAGCACAAAATTTCCAAGGTCGTTACAATCTACCCCCCTTAAAGAAAATTTCATCCTCGAAATTCAAACCTTTAGAAATTCCTCAACGATCAGAGGGTAGGTCTTCCTGACCTCGGCTTCAGATTCCCAAGTAGCCTCTTCCACACCATGATGCGTCTATAGCACCTTCACAAGAGGGATAACCTTGCTATGCAATACCTGCTCCTTCCTGTCGAGAATACGTGTCAGTCGCAGTACATAAGTGGCATCCTCACTCAACTGCACTTGCTCCCAACTGATAATATGCGAAGAATCAGGAACGTACTTCTTCAGCATAGAAACATGAAATACGTTATGCACGCCCGCAAGAGGTGTGGGCAAAGCAAGGCGTTATGCTACCGCTCCCACTCAATCCAGAACTTGAAATGGACCAATAAATCTTAGCGTCAGCTTTCCCTTCTTACCGAACCGTAACTCCCTTCATAGGAGAGACCTTGAAAAACATGGTCTCCCACCTCAAACTCAAGCGGTCGACGCCTCGTATCGGCATAACTCTTCTCTGGGCTGTCCGAAGTCGACGTCGAATGATGTCAACCTTCTCTGAAGTCACCCGCACCAACTCGGGCCAAGCAAACTACGCTCACCAATTTCGCCAACAATGTGGTGCTCTGCACGGCGACCATACAACGCCTCATAGGGAGCCATGCCGATACTCGCCTGGAAACTATTATTATACGCGAACTCTGCATACCGAAGACAATCATCCCAACTGTCCTTGAAATCCAAAACACAAGCTCGCAACATATCTTCCAGAACCTGATTCACACGTTCCGTCTGCTCGTCTGTCTGCGGATGAAACGCGGTGCTGAACTTCAATTTCACACCCATCGCTTCCTGGATACGAGTCCGGAAGATAGATGTAAAACACGTGTCTCTATCAGACACAATCTCCAGGGGAACTCCATGCAGACGTACTATCTCCTTGATATACAACCTAGCCAACTCGTCTGCAGAGTTAGTGACTCTGATCGGTAAGAAATGCGCCGACTTCGTTAATCGGTCGATGATCACCCAGATAGAATCATATCCCTTCCTCGTCCTCAGCAACCCAGAAATAAAATCCATAGAGATGAAATCCCACTTCCATTCAGCTATGGGCATGGACTGCAGCAATCCAGGGGGTCGGCGATGCTCTGCCTTGACTGCTAGCACGTGAGACAACGAGAAACAAATTCAGCATATGGACCTTCATATTGTCCCACCAATAAGACCTCTTCATATCTGATACATCTTCGTGCTACTGGATGCATCGCAAGTTTAGAACTATGGGCTAACTCGAGAACCTCCCGTCTCAAGTCGGGATGTCGGGAACACATAACCGGCCACGAAAACGTAGGCCCCCATCGGAACTAACACTCCAGTTGGAGTTCTCATCTGTACCAACCCGCCTCATCTTCACCAAAAGCTCATCATCCGCTGAGCCGCAACGATCCTCTCGTCGATAAGGGTGTACACGAATGTGTGCGATAACCTCATACGGCTCAACCACCGTAAGCTTCGCTCAAAATCATGCACGAACTCCAACATATCCCACTCTGCTATCATCGGCGGAGCCGTAAACTCAATAGCCTTCTTACGACTCAACGCATACGCCACAAGGTTCGCCTTGCCGGGATGGTAAGAAACATCGAACTTGAAGTCCTTCAATGTTTCCATCCATCTGCGCGCCTCATATTCAAATCACGCTGCGTGAAAATATACTTAAGGCTCTTGTGGTCGTAAAAGAGCTCGAACTCCTCACCATAAAGGTAATGTCTCCAAAGCTTTAATGCGAAGATGACAACTGCTAATTCCAAGTCGTGCATAGGGTAATTCTCTTCGTGTTTCCTCAACTTGACGTGAAGCATAAGCAATCACCTTATCCTTCTGCATAAGGACAAACCAGACCAACGCGAGAGGCGTCGGTATATATAATATACTTAACCCCTTGCTCTGCAATACTAGCACAGGGGCGGACATCAACTTGTCCTTCGGCTCCTGAAAAGCTAACTCCGCCCGCTCATTCCAAGCAAACTTCAAATCTTTCCGTGTCACCGCGACAACGGTCTAGCAATCTTCGAGAAGTCCCGAATAAAGCGTCGATAATAGCCTGCAAGACCCGGAAAGCTCCTTACCTCAGTAACCACGCTGCTTCCAGTCCTGCACTGCACCTACCTTGGCAAGATCGACGGCTATTCCTTCCTTGGACACCACATGTCCCAGAACTTGACTTCCTCTTTCCGGAAATCACACTTCTTGACTGTGCGAAAAGCTGATACGTCCAAAGAGTATCCAAAACCGCTATTAAGTGATCCTCGTGCTCTTCCCGGCTCGCCGAATAAATCAAGATGTCATCGATAAAGACAATGACGAATCGAACAGAATGGCCGAAACACCTGTTCATCGAGATCCATGAACACGGCCGGTTCGTTCGTCGAAACGACATCACAAGGAACTCATAGTGACCGAAGCTAGTCCTGAAAGCGGTCTTCTGCACATCCCCATCCTTGATGCGCAACTGATGATACCCTGACTGCAGATCAACCTTCGAAAAGTACTGTGCCCCCTTTAATTGATCAAACAGATCATCAATCCTAGGCAAAGGGTACTTATTCTTCATCGTTACCAAATTCAACCTGCAATAATCAACACACAATCGCAAGGAACCATCCTTCTTCTTCACAAACAAAACAGGTGCTCCCCAAGGAGACACACTAGGCCGAATAAAACCCAAATCCAGCAAGCCATCTATCTGCTTCCTCAACTCCTCCATTTCACTCGGAGGCATACGATAGGTGGGTAAAGAAATGGGCGCCGCACCAGGCATAAGATCGATAGCAAAATCAATCTCACGCTGAGGAGGTAATCCAGGAATCGACTCAAACACATCTTCAAACTCCTGAACTACCGGCGTACTAACCAACGCCGATTCGGCCGAACTCTTCAACAGAGAAGGATAAAAATCAATACGAAGAGGGTAATTGACCTGAACTGGGAAAGTAACAGTCTCGCCCTCAGGTCCATGGATCGTCACTGATCTAGCTTCACAATCAATCTCAGCTCGCATCCTCGTGAGCCAATCCATACCCATAATAACATCGTAGTGATAAAGCGGTGCGACTAACAAATCAACAAGGATCGATCCACTTCCCAGATCGACCAAACAATCCATACAACGCTTGCCCAAAGCAGAGGAAATCCCCGTAGCGGTAGTAAGCATCACTCCTTGCATAGGAACAGATCTCAAACCCAAACGCCTAACTGCCGCATAAGATATAAGAGAAGTAGTGGACCCTGTATCCACTAACACAGAAACGGGAATACCTTCAATGTGCGCTGTCACCTCGAAGGACCTCGGCACTAAGTCAGACATAGCGCTTCAGGTGAAAGCGCATGAACTCGAGCCTGCTGCGACGATTCGGCGGAGGAACCATGGGCGGCTGAGGTGGCCTGAAGCTAGAAACTGCAGGTCTGGGATGGATGAGCTGGCGCCGATCGAAGAGGTGGAGGAGAAATAACCCGAGGCATCGGACGGCTAACCCTCGTGGTGGAGTA
This sequence comes from Magnolia sinica, assembly GCF_029962835.1. Lineage (NCBI taxonomy): Eukaryota > Viridiplantae > Streptophyta > Magnoliopsida > Magnoliales > Magnoliaceae > Magnolia > Magnolia sinica. The sequence goes on along the minus strand of NC_080573.1, from coordinate 89,132,981 downwards.
AAACCACCGCTCGCATACGGAGAAGCAAAACGGTCCAAGTGCCCCACCTTCCCACAATAGGAACATCTCAGATCAGCTCTCATCTGCTGAGCGGGCGGTGCTGAACGCCTCGGAGGAGAATCTACTCGCAGCCTCTTGCCGAGGAAAGGTGCACCCTGAAAGTCCGGTCGCGGCCTAGGAACCATCGGTGCTCGCATGCGGGATGCTCTATCCCCGTCCTGCTCTGCTCGCAAGGACATGCTCACCAGCTCTGCATAAGAAGAAATGCTAGCACAGCAAATCTTCGATTGGATCTCAGGTCTCAATCGCTCAGAGAAACGCAGCATCTTTTTCGGCTGATCACCCAGGATCAAAGGAACATACTGCCCCAACTCAGTAAACCGGTTCTCATACTCTGTCACCGACAACCCTCCCTGGCGGAGGCGAAGGAACTCACTCTCCTTCTCATGTCAGTACGTAACCGAGAATACTTCTCGTGGAAGCGTGCCTCAAACGCCTGCCACGACCACACAAAACTTTTCTCGACAATGCGAAGAACACTGTCCCACCACAGACAGGCCTCCTTCTCAAACATGAAGGAGGTAAGCTCAACCTGCTCGACCTCAGAGAAGTGCAGCGGTCTCAGCATCTTAGAGATGCGGTTGATCCAATACTCAGCCTCATCGGGTCTATGAGAACCCGCAAAAGTAGGAGGTCGCAAGAGCTGAAATCGCTCGAAAGTGCTGCTGGCACTGGCGCTCCCAGATGTAGGCATAGGTGAAACAGGTGGAGTCACCCCCACTGACTGAGCAAAGATGCCGGCCATGGAAGAGAGGAACTCCTCCTGCTGCTGCTGCTGTTGTTGTTGTTGCATCAAGAGCATCATCTGCTCAAACCTATCGGGAGAGCCGACGAAGGTGCACGGCTCGGCTCAAGAACCGAGGGTGTGGGGAGGAGCCATAGGTGTCGACCCAACACCGGCACGAGACGGACCCGCCTGCGGATCTGACTAGCTATCGGAACCCCAGCAAGCGACTCAATCAAAGAGAGACGGACCGAAGACTTCGAACCCTTAGGAGGCATCCCTACATTCAACAGAGGATGCAACTTGTTAGATTCTACGTCACATAATCCATCCACACAACAACACAGCACAACTCCAAAGGCAAACAACATGCATTCCATTAATCAAAATCGTCGCAATACAAGTAGTGCAGCAATACATGAATCACGACTAGGAAAGCATGAAAACAACAATATCTAACACTTTAAACAATCACAGTAACTACAACAACCACAACACTCCAACTACAAGCCAACAACGGCTACACATAGAAAGAAAACAACAAACAAAGCAAAAGATGGCCACGACGACAGCTACTCATCCGAATCAGGAGATGGAGGCGGAGCACCCTTATCCTACAAGCAACACAGGATAGACTTCAGAGTCCGAGTCACCTTCTTAAACTTATGTTTAACAAGGCCTCGAAAATCAACAATATCTTGGCGTAAAATAGCCTGCCCTTCTTCAAGCCGTGTAAGACGGGCATCTCTGACAGTCTGCTCTGCGCCCAGCTCCGGCGCCACAGGAGGAGAGCTATCACTCGAATCCTGTGCCTCATCTCCTTCCTCGTCCTGCTCTGTTTCTTCCTCGATCTCCGCACCACCTTCAGCATAACTCTCCTCATCACCGCTCTCAGACTCAGCCTCACCTTCTAAGGCAAGCCGACCAGAACCAACCTCCATCAGCTTAAGAGTCCTCAGATTGATATGACGAACAGGAACCGGCTTCTCGGCTCTAAGCCTATAGCCAAACTCATGTGCAATCTTACAAATGAGGCGGCCAAATGGAAGTGACTCGGTCCTCCTACTCGAACGAGCGATGAGAATAATCTGGCGCAGGACGTACATCGGCACACACAACTTCGCTTCCTGCCCCACCTGATAAAGGAAATCCACCATCAGGCACGTACACTCGCTGTGGTTGCTCCACCTTGGGTATACATTGAACGTAAAGATGTGGTGAAGCAAACGGAAGTCATCCGTCATGTAGGAAGCCAGAAGACTCCTATTCGGCTGCCATTCGACCAGACGACCACACAAGGGTCAGGTGCGACGATCCCTCTCGCGCACACTGTTCACATTCTTCTCGCTGGCATGCACTTCACCAAGTGGCACATTCAGGAGTCGGGATATCAAAGCAACATTGACAATACCCACTCGACCGCTACCACAAGGAATCTTGAACTGCAGAGGCTCCAGCGAAGGCTCCAGAATGTTGGCATAAAAGGCCCGAACAGTGCTAGCATTCGCGCGATACTCGCCTTCGAACAAGGGACCCCAACCAGCCCCTTCTAGGCGCTCCAACAAGAAAAACTCACCAAAGAGCCACGGATCAACATGAGCCTCAAAAAGGACTCTACGGCCTTCATAGACTCCATGCGACAACTCCGCCAACAAGGTCCTACTAACGGGAGCTCGAGGATCAAGGTCCCGCTTCGTCTGAAATTCACAAGTGGCAGACGTGCTCGCGGCGGCACCTCTCGGCCTCCATGCACGGGTTGGGCGGCTCGGCCCAACTTCATCCACGGGCGCTCTCTTCTTCCCCATCAAGGAAAGAAGGGAAGAAATGGAAAAGATGGCCATCACAATCTCAAAGAGGGCCATGAGAAATGAGAGAAAGAGAGAATAGGAAGATGGTGAAGCTTCCACACAACTAGTAGCCAAAAAGGGAAAGCAAGAGCTCAAATGAGAATGAAAGAAAGAGAAATCAGCAATGGGAGGGAGGATTTGGAGATGGGGTGATGGGTTTGCACGAAAAATGGAAGAAGAAGAAGATTAGGGAGAGATTTGAGAGGATTTGGAGAGGGTTTTCAAGAAAAGGGAAGCTTGGGAGAGGGATTTGTGAAGGAAATAGATAAAAGAAATGGGTTTTAAGGGAAAACCGTGGAGGGATGAGCCACATTAGGCCTAGGAGTGATCGGCCCGCGTCGGCCCGCCCGGCCTGGCCCGTTGGGCGGCAAGCCCTCGCCGGTCTCTGGACAGTCCAGCGATGCCTCGCTGTTTTGGCGAGGCCCTCCTGGTCCCCCATGGTCCAAGACATGTGGTTCCCCCCTGGGCCCCACAGGAAATGCCCCGATTGGCCTCTTGCATGATTTGACGTCTATCGGGCCATTCTGCCAGAAATCTGATTAAAATAGAGATTCTTGAAGGTTTAAGGGTTAAAAAGGGAAGATAGACCATCTAAACTCATTAGTGGATGGTCTAGGAAAGGTTTCGGGTCGCTGTGTGTGATCAGGTAAGAGTACAGACTCGATCTCGGTGAAGGTTTTCAGGAAACTTTCGCCGATAGAAACTACGGAGCACAAACACCAAATCTACGATAGACCCACACCCAAATACACTAAAGTGGTGACAACGTGCGGTGTGTGACCATAATCCAGGTCCGGTTTAATCTAGATCATGCTCTAATACCAACTTGTAACGCCCTGAAATTCTGGGGTCGAGCATAACTCAGCTCCCGAGTTCCAAAACATCACTTATGCAACATATTTAATGATGGATGTATGTTGACTGTATTAGTGCATAAAACCATGGAATAGATTAAGCCAAAACACAGATATGATTCAGGGATAAGTGAATAAAGCAAGCGGAAGACTTATAGAAAAATATGTGTACAAGTGTAAATCCCCGAAGTACATATACAAGCCAGGTCGTATGAAAGTGTTATTTAACAAAATTATAAGTATCAAGTTACATCATTTAAATTCCCAAAAATAATCCCATAATCCCGCACATTAGACCAAGGCTCGCTAGAACCCGTCTGAAAACTGCATATAAGAGAAGGCAGCCTCATCATCATCCATCTCTCGCTCTGCCTCAGAAGTCGCATCCACATCTGCAACATCAGAACCTAAGACAGAGTCTGGTGGGTGTTTAACACCACCCCAAAAACGTGGGAGTGAGTGATCAACTCAGTGGAACAATAAGGCACTGGTTAACATGTTATCAGTTCAATCAAACAGTAATGATAAAGCAGAACAATTAAATAAATCCTAAGTACACTTATTAATGCAAGGATGTATGCAAAATGATGTGTGCCCTCACGCGTACACCCTCAGCGTCTTCATCTTATGTTACGCATGACATCACCTCAAAGTGCGCCACATCTACAAAGCACATGCAAATGCGGTGCATGGATATGATTACCAAGTTGTTATTAGTCCATTTCACACAACAGGATTGGGAAGCTAAGATACCTTCCTCATATCACCATCCAAACAGTGATCCATACTAGGGTCGTCAATCCTAGACATCTCATACGATCATATGTTTGAGGTCGTAGCAAAGGGCTCGTCACCAATCAATGCACGCCTTTCATGCCCTTACTACCACAGATCGGCTCGTCACCTCCTTGCGGTATCCAGGTATGCTCGAGGTCACTACAAAGGGCTCGTCACCAATCAATGTAGGCCGACAGCACGAATATAGTATCCCATACCACCATAATCGGCTCACGAGTTTAGTTGCTCACTGGTCACTACGGGGAGGCTCGTCACCCCAGCGTAGGCCGACAGCTCGGCCACGGTGTCCCATACCACCATATCCGGCTCATGAGTCTTAGCGGATCAGGTACCATGGTTATTAGGATTTCACTGGTAAGTTCGGTACCATAGATTCAAGCAGTAGCGTCCATACATGGTTAACATACATCGGACAATCGGGTTACTTGACGAACTCGACTAGCACGAGCGCACGTTGAGTCTTATACCTAGAAGTTTTACAATTTGGACAAATGGTTTTCATCTCGTTCTCTCTCCAGTATAACATGCAGTCATTGGACAAGCATGGATTTTCATATAATCAAGACCCAACTTTGTAATGATCTTCTTAGCTTGGTAGGTATTAGTTGAGACCTTGTTACCGGAAGGTAACACCTTCTTTAATAGTTGAAGGAGCTCTGTAAAGATTTTTTTCACTCCATCCATGATTCACCTTTAATTTAAAAAGTTGTACAATGAAAGTCAGCACGGCGAAATCTTGTGCCCTAGGGTATAGTTCAATCATTGCGTCTAGTAGATTTGCTTCAAAGTCATTGGTTTTATTTTCTCCAAAGATGTCTTCAACTCCAGGGGTCACATTCAGCTCATCATGTACAACTTCATCTAGGTTATTACCACCAAGTTCTTGAACGATCACGTTGTGAACCTCATTTAAGTTCAGGACACTATGGTATTGTTAAGAACTTGATTCACGTACAGTACACTTAGGTGATACATGCTCCCCATGCATGTTACAAACCCTATAGCTTGGATTGAATACATTTTTCAATAGATGTATTTCCATATCATCATAAGAAATCGAAAAACGTGCACATTTGCAAGTGGTGCATGGGCAAGGAACGGATTCTCTACCAGGAAGGTTTTCTTGTGCAAACTTTGAAAAACTTCTTATTCCAGAAATAAAACGTGGGTCTGGAAAACTTAGTGTTATCCACTTCCTATTCATTATAGTCGAATCTCGATTAACCAAGGGGACCATTTTCAACCTGCTCACCAAAAATTAAAGTTGAAAATTAGCCTAATGCACCATCCTCCTCAAAGTTGGAAATGAAGGAAGTGCTATCAGATGATTGGACCCAGATAGATATTATCTACCAAATACAGTGTATTAAGGAGTTTGCAATCATTGTATTTTTACAATAAATTAATAATGCAATTTATAAGTAAAATCTTAAACCACTTGCATAGATGAAAAGTCTCACATGCAATTCTAATATATTAAGTACTTATAAAATCTTTATTGAATAAACATGAGTATTCACACCCATAAATATATATATATTTTTTAAATACCTAGTATGTCAAAGATTATTGTTTTTTCATGTGTACTCATACTCTTCACATGATCTTTAGCAACTTCACAAGTGGATACCACATTTAGTAGTATCTCAAGCAAATTGGGTGAGTGTAGTATCTGTCAATGGGAGCAGACATGTTACTCTACAAACATTGGAATTGTGTGCTTAGGGATTTAATAATCGTTTGCTTTATTCCAATGTATAGAGCATGATGATCCTAAAGCTGCAATCTTTCAATCTTCCAAAGATACCCATTAGAAAAGTAATATAGTGAAGAGTAGAATCCTTCTTATTCTTCTTTTCTCTCTCTCTCTTTTTATTGAATCTAAAAGGGAAATTGATCAAATGTTACATGTGGTACATGGTTACATTTGAACCTGTTAGCATTCGCATCAACATGGCTACATTTGAACCTATTAGCATTTGCATCAACAGTCAATCCATTTTTCCAGCTAATTGTCAAAAAATGAGGTACATTCAAATCTCAAGTAGACTACACCAAAGGAAAGATGGTAATTGAACACCCACCGTTAAAAACTTATTAGGGCAATAAAGTTTTGGATTAAGATGATATTTATGTTTCCCTTCATCTAAATATGTCTAAGATAAATCAACATGTTGGATAGCAAATAAACATTGCACTGGACCTTTTTTTAAAAAATCCAAAACTTATATAACATGCCATAATGGAAATTATTTTAATTCATGCATAATGAAAATGTAAATAATTACTACTCATTTATACTCATTTACAGTCAACTACACTTGCAACCAATCAAACAAGTTTTCATGGTTAGCATGGCTTATTTCACCACATTTTAAGGGTGCAGACCACACCATAAACAATAGAACTCGCTACAGATGGAAGCACCTCCCAAGGTTGACTTTAATCCCGCAATGCAAACGACTAGAGACATACACAAACATTATCGTGTATATGAGAACAGATCCAAAAACACACCTTAAAAAAATTTCAAAAATAACAAAACGAGGGATTCTTATGACCTTAGGAAGTATTTAAGGGCCTGTTTGGCTAGGCGGCTTGGATGGGATTGGAAGGAATTAGAAGGGATTGGAAGATAGATCCCAGATTGACCAGGCGTGCCAAATAGACATGGGATCTTGACCCCGGGATGTTGCAATCCCATGGATCTTAAGACAATCCACTGACATCACCATCATTACCTTTAAATCCCATCCAATCCACCCTAATCCCTTCAAAATTGCTTGGGACGTGTTTGGTTCAAGGGATTGAAAGAGATTGGAAGGTTTAATCCTGGGATTGGCCAGGTGTCCCAAATAAACCAGAAATAGCAATCCCGGGATATAGCAATCCCATAGATCTTGCACCAATCTACTGACGCAACTATCATTATCTTGAAATCTTTACAATCCACTCTAATACCATCTAATTCCATCCAATCTGCCCGGTCAAACAGGCCCTAGTGATGGGCGTTCAATCACCACAGTTTCCTATGGTGTGGTCCACCTGAGATTTGGCCCTAAAATGAGCTAGAAAAAATGAATGGCCCGCATACATATATTATGGTGGAGCCCACAAAGCATTTTTAGATTTCAGAAACAAAGAGAGGGGAATGCGGATTGAAGGATTGAAAGATTGAGCATAGGGATTGAAGGATTGAGCATCCAAACGCAACAAATTTGAGAAACAGATAAAGAGAGAGAAAGAGATAAACTAACCATCCTCCTTCTTCTCCTTCTCCTTCTTCTTCTCCTTCTTGTAGCGAAAGGGGTTTTTAAAACCAAAGAGAGGGGAATGCGGCCAAGAGATAGGGAGAGAGGGTGAGGGAGAGAGGGAGATCGAGAGAGGGCAAGGGAAAGAGAGAGACTGAGTGCGAGAGAGAGAGAGAGAGAGATGTAGAGAGAGATCGAGAGCTAGTTTTCATCTGTGCGCGAGGAAATGGCGGATGGGAAGGGTTTTCTTTTTGGGAGGGGGTTTGGATTTTGGAGGGGCGCGTGATGGACGAGTCCTTGGGGACGTTGGATTTTAGGACTATGGCACCCACTGTGATGTATTTCATATATCCATTCCATCCATTAATTTTAATTTATTATTTTAAGTGTTGATACAAAAAATGAGTTAGATCAAATCTGTAAGGAGACCACACAACATATTAATAGTAGAAATTTAATTTTTATTAATTCTTATGGTGTGGTCCACTTAGACATTTAATCTACATAAATTTTGGGCTCATGCACTAAAATTATATATCAAAATTGTTGGACGGCTTAGATTAAACACATATATTCCAATGGACCCCATGGAACCCCTTAAGCACCATTTATGTTTAATATGGTTTAAGTGAGGAGGTATGCTTTGGCTACAGATCACTTAGGCTTTAGCTACAGATTAAATTCGTAGCTATATTGCTACAGATTTAATCTGTAGATAAAAGCTTTCAAAGTCCATAGCCTTTGCTCGATTTTTTGGTAGTGCATGCTTCTTTGGTTGTTTCACACATACTGATTTGATTGAAAATATCTTGGGACACAGCACAGTAGATATCATTCATAGCTTTAGCATTAGTAGTTTGGTTTTCTTTATCGAATGTTGTCCACTTCTCTTTAGATTTCGATTTGGTGATAGTTGTGTCGTTTTCAAGTACTATTTGTTCAGATGGTGACACATATCCTCTTTCAACTATATCTCAAACATCATGATCCAAGGATCTCAAAGAGTAGTGCATTCTAGCCTTCCAGTGTACATAATTTGATCCATCAAATACTAGAGATCTAGAGACTGATGAGCCCTCTCCTTTGGTCATATTCCCAACTTCAGTCAAAATCGCTCTCTAGGCGGTGATGCCCTTTAAGAGAGACCCACTCTGATACCAATTGAAATTGTGGTAATGACCACTTTAGTTGAAGTAGGAATATATTAATATATCCTAGAGGGGGGTGAATAGGACTTTTATAAAATTTTATAACAATTTAAAATCCTATCATTTTATAACAACAAGCATACATTAGGATTACTCAAAAGTAACTCTACTGGCTTCCAAGCTCGATAGAGGATCCAATCACAAACTATTTGAGAAATGAACAATGTGTAAATTAGTTTATGATGGATATGACTGTGTGTGTATGAGGTGTGATCTCAAATAATCAATTATGGAAATACTTAAGGAAAACACATAAGTAATGTAAGACAATAGCAATTTCAAGCACAGTCATTTTTATAGTGGTTCGACTACTTGTCTACTCCACTCTTAGCAACCGCACTCAATCCTTGAGTGTACCAGAGTTCACTAAGGTGGTTTCACATGGTTCACCTCAAACCTGAGGTTTTAAATCAGGTTCACCTCTAACCAGTACAACCTACACCTAGGCTGACAGTTTATGCTCCCACTAGCAAGGGTCAACACATAGCACCCGATTTTAGGCACACTGGCCAAGGATCCACTCAAGGAACCTCACTTGTTTATGGTCCTACGAGCAAGGGTCAATACAACGCACCCGATTTTAGGCACACTGGCCAAGGATCCACTCAAGGAACCTAGCGTTTATGCCCTCCACAGAGCAAGGGTCAACACATAGCACCCATCATGTACACTCTTGCCGGAGGCCTCCTAGAGGACTTACAAGGGATGAGAAGCACCTTAGACCCAATCCTACAAAGGAATGATCACAAAGGTCCTCTGGACTCTATTGACTTACAGATAAGTAGATGAGCCCCATTCAGCATGTTGTCGAAGGTCACCTCCTTTGTTGATGAAGAATCTTCTACTTCCTTGAACCACAACGCAGAAGATGTACCAATACATGGCGACGGGTTGGGTCAAAGTTGTAATGGAATCCTACTCTATTGAAAGTTTTTCTATAAGGGAATTAGAGTGATTCGAATCATTTATGCATTCAATGCATCCCAGCTTAATGATTTACCATTAAAATGGTAGCTGGAGGATCCTTGAATGTGGAAGTTCATTCCCCAATCCACTTTATTGAATATCAATGATGAGGGTGGATTAGAGGATGAACTTCCATGAGAGAAAGGGATTTGGGTATATGATATAAGGTTAAACACTCAAAAACACTCTCTTCTTTCTCTACCAGCAACTAAGGACAAGCTCTCTATAAATAGGCAAAAGGTTCCAATGGATATAAAACGGTCACATTTATGATAGAGTTCGATATCATCGAGCAGGGTTGATATCATCGAGCATATACTCTCGATTGCATTGATTGGCTGCTCGTTGACACAAACTCAAATATCATACGCTTTTGAAACCTTTTGCCAGTTGGTCGAGGAAATCGAAACGCGCGTCGATGTCATCAGATTTCAAACTCTGATATCATCGACACGAGGTTCAATTCCTCGACACTTTGAAAAATGAGAGAGACATACCTTTGAAATATTTCAAATCTAAGATATGATTGAGGCACACTCGATATCATCAGAATTTGAATGTCGATGATATCGGTAGTCGCGTCAATGCATTGATAAATCCCAAGGATTTTCCAGTTAAGTTTGTTAGACAGTTTATGTCCATTCTTGATTCAATCGATCCAGACTTGATATCATCGATATTTGAATATCGATTCTATCAAGTGACCCTCGATCTAAGATAAAAACCACCTAAAAATATTGTTGGTTAACTGAGTGTCCAAGACCGATATCATCGACATTTAGATTCTGAGGATATCGAGGAGAACTTCAATATATCGAGGATTTTATAATTTTCCTTAGAAAAATAGGGACACAAAAACTCTGCTGTCGATTTTATCGAGTCAACTTCAATAGACTAAGATTCAACTTTCGATGATATCGATACATTGATAATTCCATCTAGAAGTATATGCGGTTACTGGACAACTAATGTCCTCATTCGATATCATCGAGTAAGCTTTGAGGGCATCAACAACACTTATCGATTACATAGATCATTTTATCGATAAATCGATAGAGGTAGAAAACTTAGAGATTTTCTGTAATTTTGAAAAAGTTTTCTAACCCACAAACCCTATGATATTCTAATCAATTTTAAGGGTTTTAATTACCTAGTGTTTTGGGACATGGGATGTGAGACTTAGATTTATCTATGGCTAGTTTGAGCACACATTCGGTTGAGGCAGACGATTGATTGATCTTCCTATGGAGCTTCTCTGTCTAGTGGACTTAACACTTACGCTAATTGACAAACCAGGGCACTTTCAATGTTACACGGCACGACTATGGTATTTCGATCATCATGTATGTCATGATTATATATGAATTCAAGCAATTATGATAAGGCACATGTTCAAGTGCATGTGGTATGCATATAATACCATGAGTTTAGGGTCTACTTAACATTTAAGGCAAAAATGACATAATTATTATATGCCACTATCAACTATATCAATCCATGGTTATGTAACTAAACTGAAGAGGATATATCTTACACATGAACAAATGTATTGAAGTACACTTGTATATACCATCATTCCATGGCGCATGGGTATGATCAATATCAACATGATTAAGTAGATGAATTTAGTATGCTAGGAAGTAGAACAACATTAATTAAGATATTAAATCACATACTTCTATTAACCATAATCACTAACATCATTAATATCATCCATAACTATCATAATCACTAGCATTAATTGTATTCAGAATTACACCATATCCTTCGTAAGATAGATATTCCATTAGGTTGTTAGTAGGTTGGATATGCATATAATTATCATAGCAGTTATACAATGGTTTAGAAGGCACAGGTAAACCTCATAAGATACGGTGAGCCCTAAGTTGAACGACTTGGGTATATAATATACACATAAGAGTTAGTCACAGTTGGATGATGTGAGTTTGTCTTATACAATGTAGTGGGTTCTACTTCCAAGTGGTACTGCAAGCAGATGGGTCCACACATAAACATTATGGTGGATCCCAACAAGTAGATAAAATAGGTAACTCACATACATTAAGGTAGTACAAGGAAGAACACTTCAGATGCACAAGGCACACGTCAATGGGCTTCATGATCGAACTGTTTGGTTGGTAAAACAATTAAACAGTGTGGATAAAATATGTACATTGAGTGGGTTCACAAGTGTTCAGAAGTTATACATTCAATTAACACTATTTCATATCGTCTGACTTATTTAGGAATTGGATCTAGGTCATTTTGGAATCATGTTCTAGAATTATCTAGCTTAATGGATAAATGGTGAAATATGCAATACTTACATCAAGGTAGGGTCCATAATCAATCTAATACACGTCCTAAGTTCACATACCCAAGAGGTTACACCATCAGCATAGTCCATGAATTTGAGTAATCACATAATTCTCATATGCCCACATAGTCTTATGGCCACTCCATTATCAGAAGTCCATATAGTTGAGTGGCCACATAAATATCACTCTACTTGCCATAATAAAGGATTTAAGGTCACATGGTTACTTATTTTTTACTACATTATAACTCATACATCTATAGGCAACCACTTTATTAAGCTCCTACATGGTCAGGTTGTCAATGTCATAATTTCACTTGGTTGAGTGGACATATAATTAGTATCATGGTCTAGTGATTGCATCTCAAAGCATCCAAGGCACAATCACAAACATACCCACCATACTCGGTTACACTAACTCTTAAACTATAACCGCCAAATACTTCTTATGAAGAATGACTCAGATTCGGTGTCACATGATCAAGAAGCCAAGAGCTAACTTCGATCATGTCTGATATAGTTTAGCGGTCCCCGCATCTGCCTCACTATGAGTATAATGTAAGGGTTATATTTATGTCGCATGACACTGAATTGAGGGTCACTCCATTATTAAGTTGTATAATTCATCATATATCATAATTCTCATGACTAAGAAAATCTACACATACAACCCGATTGTTCAATGTTTAGGTGACTATGGCTATACCCATAAGTATGTGGTCATGTCATTGGGTGGTCACTAATGCCACCTAATTTCATGCAGTTGGTTGGCCTTGTGTGCATTTCTCAATCATACGGTTAGAAGACCAGATATACTCCACAATTGCATTTGATTAGGTGGCCATACATGCGTCACATACCCATATGATTAAGGGGCCAAATACATACATCGCACCCTTACACTGGATTAAGCGGTCATTCACACCTCTTGCAAACATGAGATTAAAAGCAAAAAATCACCATTTTTGTACAGGCGAGCGGGCCATACAAGATCAGAAGGTCGCATACAAAATCACTAGTTCATTGGTTTAAGTGGGCTAGGAAATTTCTGCTCAAACAATATCTTCATGTTTTCAGTTTATCTAATAGGGATGACTTTGTATAGTTTGGATGGAATATAAACATAACAATGGGGCACACAACAGCCCCCAACAAACTTTGATGGCAAATAAACTTTATAGTAGGTCCCATATGGTGGGCCCACTTAGTTTTGGGTGACAAATAAACATTAAAGTGACCCTAAGGAGGTTGGCCACGTTGGAGGGTCACAATCTGTTCAACATAAATGGACAGGTTGGATCTCTCCTAAACATCAAAGTGGACCGTCGAAGGTTTTAACTATGGGCAAATTGGGTTCATCCAAGTGGGTGGATCATATTGATGTGGCAAGGCCATATTTATAAGGTCTACAAAAGCCGATAGATGGTGTGGATCTAACACACATATTATGGTGAAATTCTAGGAGGTTTTAATGGTGGACATTATAACAACACTGTTTCTTATGCCGCTAAAATAGATAGATGGTTTGGATGTATCCAATACATCATAGTGGGCCCATGTCTGGTGGGTCCTACATGGGTTTCAAAAGAAGCACCTGCTTATCCCCCTTTAAACATTCATAATCATTTGTTGGGTCATCGAGGCGTGGGTCACAAATCCAACCCATCCATTATGAGTGTACCACTTGGTTAAGGGTTCAAACCAAGTTTTAGATGCAACAAAATTTCAAGTGGACCCCAGCAAGTGTTTTTATATGCTCGAGCTCTGAGTCATATGAAAGGTTCAAGGAGATCAAAGTTACATGGGTCCCAAAGTGATGTATTTATTATATCTACACTATTTATCTATATTTAGAGATCATTTTATAGCAAAAAAGGAATCATATTCAAAGATTATCTGGACCTCACTACAAATAGCAGTGAAGATAATGATTTCATCGTTAAACAATTCATAGGCCCCATCATAATGTTTATTTTCCATTCAATCTATTCATAAGGTCACAATGACCTGAATTAAGAGGAAGAACAAATTTCATATTTGTCTAAAACATTTGTGACCCAAAAAGGGTTCCAATGGTAGACGTTCAATCCCCTGCTGCTTTTGTAGTGTGGACCACTTGATAGTTAGATCTGTCTTATTTTTCTTCTCAAGCCTTAAGACAAGCTCACCAAATGGATGGACAGTTTGGATATAATACATACCTCATGATCAGACCCACAAATATTGTTAATTTATCTCGCTTCCTATTTTATTTTTTTATTTCTTTACCGTGTGGGCAACCTGAGTTCTGTGTATGGCTGATTTTTGGGGTATCCCATTTTCAAAAGGAGACCCATCAAATGCATGGTGTAGATGTCCAACATACATCATGGTGGGACCAGTGGTAAGACCCACCATCCCCTGCTTATTGGAGCGCTAGGAGGCTGGTAGCAACGGCGTCACCCCCCTTGCTTTTTTTTTTGTTTTCTTATGGTATTTCATAGGTGGGGCCCACATCATGACGATCCACTCCATCTATTGGATTGTATGTCCCGGGACGGATCTAACAAGCCCTATATTTGGCATTTTTTAACGCACAGAAACATCACAGTGGGCCCTAACAATTTATCACTATTAAAATAGTCTTTTTGGTGGTGTGGCCTACCAGAGATTTAGATTGGTTTCATTTTTCGGCTTAATGACTAAAATGAGCTGGGAAATTGGATGGATGGCACAGATTAAATACATACATTGTGGGTGGGGCCCCACGCTGCTTGCAATAGTGTCCTTTGGACGCTGGCAGCAATCAGCATCCACTCTCTTTTATTTATTTATTTAAATGTGGTGTGTGTGCACGTGTGTGTATGTGTGAGTGTGTGGCCAGCCCAATGGCCACACTTTGAATGGTTTGAATGGCCTACAAAATTCTGGTGGGGCCCACTATCAATGGGTCGCACATAAAGTCTATAATAAATTATTTTTAGTATTATTCTTTTTATATGTATTCTCCCATGAATCCACACCATTAATCACATCATTATCATCATATCATCACCACTATTAATCATCATTTTATATGTATTCTCCTATGCATCCACACCATTGATCATGTCATTATCATCAAATCATCACCACTATTAATCATCTAAATAATCAAAAAGAAAACAAACCATAAGAGTGGAGGGGTGTACTCACCTTGATGGATTAGATGGATGGTTGAGATGGATGTGATTAATAGAGTTGATGGCCCACCAAGATCACTCCTCTCTCTCTCTTGTGTAGAAAAATGGTGATATTCTAAGGGATGGAGGGGTATTTGTAAAGAAATAGATAAAAATTTGGTTAGGTTAGGCTAATGTGATTAATGTTAGCTTAGGCTAGGATTATGACAATTAATTCATGATTAGTAATTGTGTGATGATGTCATGCATACGGTATGGTATGTAGAGAAGTTGACTTTGGGGAGCACATGAGAGAGGGATGGCATGGGAGGGTGACATCACACACATGGGTAGAGATTCTCTCACCCATGTGTGGCATGTGCATGTGTGCATGGCATGTGTTGTGTACATGTGTGGAATGGAGTATATGGTGCTATGCGCACATGATACACTAATGATTCTTTATGGCTTATCTCAATAATGGAGCTCATACAGACTCACGGGTGGTACCTACAGGATCGTGGCGATGGGCCGGTTGATATGAAATAGGTTTTGAAGTCTTGAGGTTCTAGTCAGCTCGGTGTACACTATGCACAACTAGTCTAGGTTTGGCTAAGGGTGTCGATCATTGTGTACATAAGCACGAAAAATGGTACAGAATGGATGGAGTCTTACATATCCACACCGTCCATCCGTTATTTTAGGCATGAGCCCAAAAATGAGGTAGATCTAAAGCTCAATTCGACCACACCACGAAAAGCAGTGGGGATAAGGATGCCTACTGTTGCAACATTCCTAGGGCCCACCATGATGTTTATTTGTCATAAAACCTATTCTTAAGGTCACACCAACCTAGATGCAAGGAAAACACAAATATCTGCTTGATCCCTAACTTCTTGGGGATCCGCAAAAGATTTCGATGGTAGGTGAACAATCATCCATATATGAAACTCAGGTGGGCCATACCATCTAAAACTATGTGCAGACATCCTAAGAAATATAAAAGCACTTGGTGGGGTCCACATGAGTTTTGAATGCGACTAAACCTTGTTCTGACCCCTCATCCAAGTGGGACACACATAATGAGTGGGTTGGATATGTGAATCACATCTTGGTAGGCACAATATATGATTATGAATGTTTTAAAGAAACTCATCTTCACTACATTTAGGTGAGTTACTCATTACCCTTAGCATACTGAGTAAATTTTGTGGGGTCCACCGTTATTTATTTATTTTATCCACTCCGTTCATCCATGTTAATAGATAATTTGAGGTCTAAAGAACAAGAGGGAAGCATATCCAAAGCTCAAGTGGACCACACCACAAGAAATAGTGTGATTGAACCTCTACCATTGAAAATTTCTTGGAGGCCATAAAAGTTTTGGATTAAGCTGATGTTTGTGTTTTCTCTTCATTCATATCTTTTTGATATTATGAATAGGTTGGATGGCAAATAAACATTACTGTGGGCCCAAGGAAGGTATCAACGGTGGAAATAGGTTTTTATATATTTTAAAATATTATATATATATTAATATATATATATACACGTATGTATATGGAAATTGTTGTATACGGTTGAGTTCATGGGAACTCCCCATGAGGTCGAGCTGTGTGGGCCCCACCATGACGTGTGTCAAACATCAACCCCATGCATTTGATGGGTCCCCTTTAAATTATGGGATATCCCAAAAATCAACTGTATAAGGAACTCCGGTAGGCCATACCATCTAAAATCATGTGAAGACATGCTTAAAACATATAAAAGCCCTTGGTGGGGCCACACCTAAAATTTGGATGCATCTAAAACTTGGTATGACCCCTCATCTAAGTGGCATACACATAATGGATGGGCTGGATTTGTGAACCACATCTCGGTGGGCCCAAAAAATAATTATAAATGTTTTAATGGAGGGTAACCCCTCTCAACTATTGTATGTGGTGTGGCCCACACAAGTCAAAGATTGACTTGATTTTTAATCCCTATGTCCACCATGGAATGGTGCATCTGACTAATGGGGTAGATGATTAACACGCATCATGGTGGGGCCCACACAACTCGACCTCATGGGGAGTTCCCATGTGCTCGACTATATAAAACCTTTTCCCTCATATATATATATATATATATATATATATATATATATATATATATATATATATATATATATATATATATATATCTTCAAACCCTACCCCACCCCACCCGCACGACTGCCTAGCTCCCTTTTCCCTCTCTCCCTTTTCTTCCCTTTCTCTATCTCTACACCACGGTCCCCACCTAGCCCGCTGCCCTTGCTCGCCGCACGCCCGCCCGATTGCCCAACTACCCAAGGCCCCGTACGCTGCTCGAACGTCCACCCGATCTCGCCCGATAAGGTGAGTACTTCTTCTTCTTCAGTTTTTGCACATGGGTTTAAGATTGGGAGTAGAATAGTCTATGCAGCGGGAAATATGAAGAAAAAAAAAAGATAAAGGAGGTAGAGGGGATAGATTTTTGGAGGTGGAGGGGATAGATTATATGGATATAAATGTATGTGAATAAACCCGAAATGGGTATTTACGCAATGGGTTGTTTGGCAGCTTCGATTGGATTTTATTTATTTATTTATTTTCTCAAGTATACAAATCTAGGATTTGGAATCCTAGAGATTTTCATTATGTCTGATTATGTAAGTTGTCTAGCAAATTGGATTTTCAATCTGTGGAATCGAAAATTGTGTTAGGCAGTTTGGGTTTTCAGCTTTTGCTTATATATATATATATATATAAAGCAATGGAGTCATTTGAAATATGATTGTTGGAAAGTGTATTGAAAATGCTTCAATTTTGCCTCTCTCTTTGAGGATTTCAAATCTACCAAATTTCAGTGGTGCCAAACAGAAGATTTTAGCATTAGATTTGGATTCCAAATCTTAAAAGCTTTAAAAATTCAAGGTGTCAAATCACCTCTTATTGGAGTGTGGGATTTTGATGGTTTTTCAGGAAAAATACATATATTTGATTTTATTTTATTTTTTAATAACGAGATTATGTAAATCTGAGGAAATGTGGGTATTTGGGCATGGAAATGAAATGTGGATATGAGGGTTTAATGGCATACAATGTGGGATATGTGCCATGTTCTTAATTTTGTTGTCTTGTAGATGTTGATGTACATGCATGATCTTGAAGTGGGCATGTTGGTATTATTGGAATGTGGATGTTGATGTTAATTTTGTTATGTCTTGTAGATAAAGTACAAGGTAATGAAAATCTCATGGATGGCTAGGATCTGGAAACAATAGCTTGGCCATCTATTGAACGGTCATGATACTTGATATTTTTTTTTTTTTTTTTAAATGTAATCAGAAAATGGTAAAGGAAATAATGAAATGAAATGTACATACCCTTCTCCATTTCCTTGTTGGCAATGCTCCTTAAATAGCGTACACTCGTTCTTCACCCTCAGAGCTCCAATGCTATCCCAAACACTCCATAATGTTAAACCAACCGTTCATATATGTAGTGGGTCCACTATGAACGGTTCACGTCCCAAAAATATCCAACCATCTGACCTATATTTACCATTTGTGTGGATGGATGGCAAGATGGTGAATATTAGCAATGGTTCACATGCAACTAGGAAATGCCCACCAATGGGATAGCTAGGGTTGTCTGATCTGCACATTTTTTGGTCAGGGATGTCCATCATACGACCAAGCCACACTACAAAAAATATCTATATTAGGGGTGTTTTTATCATAGGCGGCCACAACAAACTGCCACTTTATATGGAAATCAGGGGCATTTTTGTGTGGCCGCCCGTGTAAAATGAAGCCACCACCGCCCGTTTTAAATGAAAAAAAAAAAAACCTAAAATTGATTTTTACCCCCAAATCGCGCGCCCTCCCCAAATCGCACCTCTTCTCTCCCACGCGTCTTCTCTCCTAAAAACCCTTCCCTCTTCTCTCCCGCGTGCCTTTTCTCTCCAAAAAACCCTTCCCTCCTCTTCTGTCCCGCTTCTTCTCTCCCAAAACCCTTCTCCCCTCTTCTCTCATCCCTTCAATAACTGACCCAAACTCTCTCTCTCTCTCTCTCTCTCTCTCTCTCTCTCTCTCTCTCTCTCCTGTGAAGCACTGCGGGATACGATTTCTGCCTGCTGCAACCGAGATCCGGCGATAGAACAGCCATCGACATAGATCCATCGATACGAAGCCACCCCGTCAATCATCTTCTCTAACAAAGGTATGCAGCACCCATCGGTACTAAACCCAACAAGGGTTTGATGGCAGATTTGGTGGAGTTAATGTTTGTTTGTTCATGTTGTGTTGATTTCGAGGGTTTTGATGACTGATTTGAAGGGTTTGATGTTCATTTGTTCATGTTTTCTTGATTTTCAGGGTTTTAATGGCCAATTTGCAGGTTTTGGTGTTTACTTCTTTAAATTTTTTGGATTTCTTGATTTTTTTGGACCGATTTGGAGGTTTTGATGTTCTTCTTCTTCTTCCTTTTTTTTCTTCTGGGGTTAATGGTCGTGATACACTGTGGTGGTGGGGCCACTTTTGTATTCGTGAACTGCTGTGTAGTTTTCTTGCATTTGGCTGTGTTGGGCACACATGAATGTATGAATGCTTTCGGCTTTTAAAAAAATCACTGGTTGGGGAGAGACTTCAGTAAGTTCGGTTCATCTAGAAATGGTTGTTTTTAGTTTTTTTGGGAATATGATACTTTTCATTTCACAGGAATTCTGTTTTGCGGCATTGTCTTTTTCTTATGATGCATTTCATAGGTTCTTTCAATCTCCATTTTTTTTATTCCTGCATTATTCATTGGCTCTGATTCTATTTCTCAGGTTCTCTTGAGCCTCCTGGATCACTTATTTCAAGCAGCATTGTTGAGATAACTCAGGGATGGCCTGCTGCACGAATGGCATTAAATATGTTAAGGGCTGATATGCATTGCTTTTACTACCTGCTGGCCTTTTCAATGGTTGGCAATTGTTTTACATAGCCACTGGCCTTGTGCTGATATAGCTGTAGCTTAAAAATCTTATCTTATGCAGTGTGTCTAGAGATGGGCATTGGATTTTTTTCAAGAACTCACAACAACAAAATTTCCATTGTTGGGAGACTTAAAAAAGATGTTTTATTTGTAGCACATCAGATGATCTTGATATGTGATTAAGCAGAGATTTTTTTATTATGAGGAATCTCTCTATCCAGCTGTTAGTGATACCCTGGAGAAGTATACTTTATTTGCTTCTTGTTTTACTTGTTGGTTTGTCATAGTGAATAAAGTAGATACCATTTAATTAGTTGGGCTTCTTTTGTTTTATGTTTGGATGAGCTTATAAACTCTAAAGGAAATAGGTTTTATGTTTATACAATTAAGAAATAGACAACTATTGGGACATCGGGACAAGGAAGTAATGCTGCATATGATGTGTTTGATTGATTGCCTGTATGAATTTAGTAGGTTGTTGGCACAATATTTCTATATTTGTTACAAGATTATGAGATCGTTAAGGATAGAAGCTTCTTCAATGATCTGATTTGCATGATTTTTGGTTCTTATATTTACAATAATGATGCCAACTGTGGTAGCATTGATGATGCTTTGAGGTTGTTTGGTAAAATGTTTGAGAGAAGGTGTTTATAGCTTTTCCACAGCTTCTGAAGTACTCAAGCTCATGGGCTAATGTTTGTTTCTTTTGACTTTAAATATTGGACAGGTAAATGACATTAAGTTCAGGCAGGAGTATAAGAAAGTGTCATTCCTTCCCCATTTGTGGTAAGCTCCAATACGAACATGCAGGGTCAGATTTACTTTTCAGGTTACTATACAAACCTAATTAGTATATCAAATATAAATGGTTCAAGAAGCTTCATTGCATGACTAACAAACCTAAAGTTTGCTTATGTTAGAATTCTAAGCTTCCCTGGTAAAATGAGAATGCCTATGCTTTCTTCCTATAAATAATCTAGTTAATAACTGAACTTTACTTTTTTAACAAGAAAAATGGATTAAGGAAGCTCAGGCTATTCAGCTATGAATGTTTTATTCCTTGCTCAATCTTAGATGTGATGGTTGACTAATTAGTGTTCTAACATTTGCAAGGTGAGTTGTTGTTCATGGATATTACTATGTTAATGTGTGGTTTATTAGTATTCATGTGTAATTCTTATGGGCCATGCCTGATATCTGATGTTTTGGGGCCATCTATCTTACCCAAGGCCATGGTTTATTGTTGAGTTTAGAAGTTGGGAACTCAATAAAAGGTGCAGGAAGGCAATTATTTATGATTCCATAGAAATGGAGAAATAAAAAAGTTTTCCTTAGTCTTCCTTCCCCTGTTGTTGCAGGAATTGGTCAAATGAGATCTAGGCATTGCTTATGGTTTTATTTTGAAATATAAAATATCTTAGAAAATGATATTTTTGGACATTTTTAGGTTCCCTCTCTTAAATTATAGAATAAATGGCTTGAATTATTCAGGATGTTTTCTGAATTAGGAATAGTCCACAATTTAAAAATTGATGAATCTGGCATCATTGTTTGTTGTGGAGCCAATTTCCAAATGCTTTCTACAGGTGAAGTATAGGTTGTTCAGGTGTGGAGCGTAATAAATACATAAGGTTTAAATATGTGATTACTTTGATGACATAAGTTAACTTTAATGCTATTGGCAAGAGTAAATACATATGCTTTATTACATATTCCTAAAGGGGCTTGGGAGAGTCACCTTTGTTTTGAAATTTCAGGCACTGTTGTTGTTCATAAACTATTCTTTCTTTTTCTTGCAGAATCTATGAGTCGTGCATGTGTTTTCACGCGTCTCCACTACAAAAAAAGTGGACTTTACCGGCGGTCAAAACCGCCGGCAAAGACCAAGAAAACCGCCGGTAAATCCTTTGCCTGCGGTTAGCAAACAGCCGGTAAAGCCTCAGTCGGTAAAGGCTTTACCGACGGCCAGGACCTTTACTGACAGTTGTGCTGGACGCCGCTAAATCTTCAGCTTTTGCTACACGACCAGAAAAGTGGTCAAAAGCTACGGTTAAAATCCGTAGAAAAAGATGAGTACCCAGAGTAAATCTTTCTCATTAAAAAAAAAAAAAAGAAGAGTGAAATTGAAGACAAATTTCTAGCAGAAATGTACAAGAAACACAAATTGCAAAACAAATTTAATGATTCACTTACCGAAGGAGTAAAGCCATTAAATGGATTTTTCCCTGCTTTTGAATCTGCTAATAGATTCCTAGCATTTCAAATATATGATGCCAAACCACCTAGATAGGTTGAATTAAGCCGAGTTACCTGTAGAAAAGAGCTACTTGACATCAATAAGCAGATATGTGAAGAGTATTAACAATCTTGCTGACAGGTGCAAAGCAATGTAGGTTTTCAGAAACCCATCAAAATCAGTTTGGTCTTCTACCAGAATTTGTGGTCAGCAAGGCTTCCAAAGATAAATTTCAAAATAATCATAATAACAAGAAAAATAAATGTTTGAGTGAGGAAAATGGAAGGTTAAAAGTTAAAACCGATGTTAAACTTTTGCTGCTTGGACTTGGAAATCAAACAGAGACCATTTAATATTTCAAAGTTTCAATGCTAAAATCTCCCAACAGAATAATACAAATTGCATGAAAAACATTTCAGAATGACAGCTAATGAATGGAGGATGAATCATCCATAGTGATAGATAGTCACAAGCAAGGAATCCCAAAGGTCGGGATACACATTAAGAATGCACAGGTTCCTAAAAATTAGAAAGGTAAATATATAAAGAAATTAGCAAACACAATCCCAAGGGTCAACTTTAAGAAGGCATCCATGAATCTTGCTAATATGATTTGGCAAATCCAACATATCAAATCCAATATTTCCAACAGTGGGACATAATAAACATGGCATCTTGCAGTGCAATAGGACAGAGACTCATCTATGGTGAACTTGTGGAAACGCAGCATGTCCATCACGCTAACACTTGCAAGAGCACATGTAGCAGACAAGCTGCACCTTCAAAAAAAGAACTTACAAGTGCATTGGGTTTAAGTGTCAGGATACACATTACAACTTACAAGTGGGGCCAACAGTTGTGAGATACAAACTTTACTTTCATAAGCTCTGCCATAGATGGAAGATGTGTGAAAAGCCTTACAGAACGAAGCTTTTAACCTGCCTGTCAATGTCCTACAAAAGACAGATAAGAAAAGAATATAAATATCAATTGTCTAGGAAAAAGATGGCCAAAGATTGGATGGCAAGGAACTTTCAATTAGATTTGGTTGGGTCATATATAACAAAATGAGAACTAGTAAAGTTATAGAAATATTACTAACGCAATCCAAATTTAAGCTTGGGATGTGAAATTACTATTCTCAGTTGATATGGGTTTCAAAGCATGGATTGGCTGCAAACAAATCCAGACGTACTGGATCCTTGAAGAGTTCCTTACTGACATAAATTACACTACTGTAGTTAAGAGTTACACATGTTGTAGAGGCAAATATCATATACAAGGACCAAACAAATCAATACCATATTAAGTAAACCTGAAACAGATGTTTACTAAGCCTGCACGTGTGTGGAGCTCTGCCCATCCACATGTAGCCACACATGCCAATATGGAAGATGTGTATGAGATTGCAACTTTTCATAATTTCATTAGATGAACCAGATTGATTGGATGTTCTTGTGCAAAAATCAGGCAGTGTAACTTCTCATGTCAGGGACAAAATACAAAAGAAATCTTTAGGCAACTTACTGCAAGGCCAACAATCCCAAGGCCAAAAACAGCAACAATAGAACTTGGTTCTACCTTTATTGTGTTCCACACTGCTCCAAATCTGAAAAAAAGTGGGCCCCACATGTACAGTTTATTAGGCCAAGCAAATGCTTATCCTCCTTATATATAACACCCACGAGCCAGCTAATTCCATCTCATATATAACACAGCAATAGTAATATCATAATACTCATAACCAGCTGCCTACCAGACATCAATCCTCCATTACCTGGTCTGTCTACTGGCTGGTGCATTTCCTCAAGTTCATTACACGTAGAAGAATCTCTCTTCTAATTTTTCCAGTTTATGAGATAAACATATGAAACTGAAGGCAACACATTTATGTCTGCAATTCAGTTAAAAAAATTGCTAACCCAACTGTGGACGAAGCATAACGGAAAAAAAATGCAATGAGAAAATAACATTCGATTTTCACTTTTGATGTTGGACCACTTATTATCTTACTTCTAGCCAGTTGCTAGGTAGCCATAATTAGATAGTTAGGATTGTTTGATTCATGTGATTATATGCTCTGTCCACAACTGACGTGCCAAGACTATATTACCTTCCTTTTGTCATTGGCTTGAAAATAGAAAACTTTATAATCAACATTCCACATTTAATCTGTTTTACCAGATAGAATCATCCACCATGGGGCCCACTGCATGATTGATTTTAGCAGGATCTTCCATCCATTCATCTAGTGTCCCACCATGAAGCATGCCTACAGCTCAAAAGTCACAGTTTCTGAATTGCTGCACTGCATCCATTCATGTGGCATAATGCATGCCCATCAACCTACTTCATTTCATGGGTTAAATCACTTACAAGAACACGTTAAATAAAAACTCAACCTATCTGAATAATGAATTATCCAAAATAATAAGCAGCAAAAAAGAAAAACCCACAATCAGTAAATACATACCTGGGCAACCTTGATTGAATTCAGAGTAGCCCAATTAAGTAATTAAGAATTCTAAAATCAGATCGTTGAAACAATTCTACTATCTGATTTTGTAAGTAAATGCAAAAGAGAGAAGTGGACATGTTGTTTCCAGGCATGCCCTTGAATCATTTCTACCAAAGAGAGAAGTGGACTCTCCAGCACTGAACTATACCTGTACATTACACATTAATACGTTGCTAAGAAAGCACCAAACTTATTCCATCACGAATCTCTTTTCTCATTAATACATATGATTAGTACATGATTTATTACTAGCCTTGACTAATATGTTTATTAGAATAGAAAGGCCTAATCACAATAGCCTTTCATCTCAAAATCAATACACTACTAAAACTTAA
Source organism: Magnolia sinica (assembly GCF_029962835.1). Taxonomy (NCBI): domain Eukaryota; kingdom Viridiplantae; phylum Streptophyta; class Magnoliopsida; order Magnoliales; family Magnoliaceae; genus Magnolia; species Magnolia sinica. The sequence goes on along the minus strand of NC_080573.1, from coordinate 89,107,739 downwards.
GAGCAGTTAAAATCAGAACTTTGTACTTAGTGTTGAAGAATAGACAATCCATACAAAGTAAGACACTTAGTTCAAGGCATACAGGTATGATAGAGGGAGACCAGCCAGGAAGTTAACTGATCCAGTAAATTGGTTGCTCTGCAGGTCACTGACAGAATTAACCATGGATCGTTAATGGTATCAACTCACATTGCAATAAAAAAAATAGATAGATTGAAGAAACTTAGCCCATTAGCATACTTACATTTGTTTTAGATTTGTTTTAGATTCTTCAGACCAGTAAATATGTCCCCAATGGAACCGGAGAGGGAATTGTGACTCAAATTCCTGCACTTGGAAAAAAGATTGGTTGGCAAATATGAACTGGCTACTCATAAACCAGAGACTTTAAAATGCTCACAGATTACAAGAACTTACAAAATAATAGAGAGATTTCAAGGAAGCTAAGGAGAATGGAATATTCTGACTCAGCCGATTGAATGCCAGGTTTCTGCATTGCAAGAAGAAAACAAAAATATATCTTGGAACTGAGATTCAGATTAAAAAAATAAAATAAATAAAAATAAAATAAATCCTATATAGGAGATGGATTTCACAGTAAAGCTTCTCTAGATCTTCAGGGCTCTGTAAGAAGTCATACAGCTTCACCTGGTTCCATGCCACCTCAATCCCTTCATATTCATCAAAGCTATGTACCTGCATCAAAACCCACCAACATCAGAGAAAATTGAAAAGGACCCAAATGAGAAAAAGAAAGAAAAATGAAAAAGGTAGGCCCACTGACTTTCACTGATGATCAGACAGATCAATTTCAAGTATGTTTAAATCATTCATTCCTTTTGTATAACCATGACCCACTTGATGATTGGAGCATGCCAATGGGTCCTTGAGCCAAGTTTAAGAGCCCAAGCCGTGACCAATGTATCGCCATCCCTAGCTTATGTCACTAGCTATTATGCACTACCAAATAAATACATTATACCTTCCCAAGTCTAAAATCTTCAATTTCTTCAATATCATCATCAGGAAAGCGGCCCACAACTGCAAATCCAAATAACTACTAGGAAACTAGCAACCACAGTAATCAGAAAGAAATCTGAAATGATTGATTATTTCGTAAAATTTTTGTTTACTTTCATCTAAAGCTAAACCCGTCATGCCACATTAAATGGCAGTGACTCATTGCATGCTTGTATGTTGATCCAGACCAGTTAGATCATTGGGCTTATTGCATATGGAGCCACCTTGAAATCAGAATGATCTAAAGATTCTGAGCGTCCACATTAGATCCATGGATTATAAGTAATACCAACTTAATAATAATATCTTTGGATAATATTGTAGTATTAAATAGTGGATTGTAGCCTTTAAAAAGAATATTTATTTAAATAGTGGATTGTAATTTACAGAATTATGTGTATGTGTGTAAAGGAAAACAACAAGGAGAATATATAATCCAAGAAAAAGCTATAGGATAAGTGGCAAGTGGTTTCACCTACTGATTTTTTTAAGTAACGCATTCATGATTGCTTATTAGACTATGTTTAACAGCTTTGATATCAGATCTGTTCGGGACCAGCTAGGAATATTGTTTGATTCATGTGATTATATGCTCCGTCCACAATTGGGACCTACAATTGGGATGGTCTAGATAGCTTGACATCACTGTCAGATCTTGTGGGTTTGGTGGTATCTTAAGACACCAATATGAAGCTAAGGGACAGTGTCATGAGGCGAAAAAAGAACAATACCATTGTTCCACCCAGCTGCAATCACGATCGACGCACTCAGCTCCAGCAGAAGTTGGTGAAGAGAACTTTATAACCTGATGCAAACATGTGCTTAGACATTTATGATACATTCAACTCAAAGCTATTTTTTTCAAATAGATGTTTCCTCTACTCACAGCATGTTCAGTGCACTTATCAGATACCCCAACACTAATAAGGTTTATTTAGAGCTTTTAAATTGGGATAAGATTGCATGGACTTGAATTTTCATATCCGAAAGTATAAGAAAGTTGTTAGAATATGGGCAAGAAAAACCACTAGGGCTCAACCCCATGTAAATAGCTTACTAAGAGATTAGAGGTCTTAGAATCCACGTACCTTGGAGTCTTGGATGCTGATAAGTGTATAGTTACTGGAGACACAGTTACACAGTGCCAAACATGATGGCTTTTAGTCGGATTCACGACATCCATACATTCTTTTCTAATTGGCCTGCCTTATATACTTATACATTACATTCATATATATATATATATATATAAGAACATGAAGGTGTTCAGAGAAAGGGGAATATATATTATGGAAAAAAAAATCTATACTTCTTCCATTACCAATATACTCAATTGGCCTGCCTTATATTATACATATCCCCAATCAGAATCACAACAAAAGCTGATAGTTGTGATCATTAGAACCATCAACTATTTTATAGTACATAAAGGAATAATGGTTGTAAATGATTCCAAGATGGAGAAATGGAAACATGAAAGGAAACAGGATGCAAAGAGACTCACCAAATCCATAGCCAAATACCAACCAAAGAAAGTAACCATTTAATATACCCTTCTTATTTGATCTGTCGAATCTGCAGTAACAGCATAAGCCCATCATAAATACAAACGGTTATTTGATTTTATCATGGTGATCACCTGGCGCAAAAATCATGGTGATCCACTCGCCAAATGGACCACACCATTTCATGATTTTTGCACCAGGTGATCGTCATGATTATTCCTGCCTTCTGCATAACAATGACAGAGTTACAATAGTACCTGTATGAAAATGAAGCCAGCAAACCTAGAACCCCAGTTAGGTAAAATTTCAAAATTTCCTGAACCCTCGACACCTAATAATCTTGATTTCTCCAATTTTCCCAAAACCCTAAAAACCAAAATTTGCAAAGTTCCCGAATTTTCCACCTACCCTAACATCTAATTTCTCAAAATCCCCAAATTCCCCTTTCAAGGACAGCCAACAGTTCAGAGAACCCACTGAATTTATACTATGAATGCAACCGCTTTTCATGTGCCAAAAATACAGTGGAGCCATAGAAATCCCAAGGAACCCCAACAGTATTCTCATTCAAAGAAAAGGGAGGTTTACATAGTAGAGCTAGTCAAACCTGAATATGGCAGAGCTAACTCACCAGAGTAAACATGGCAGGGTGATTGGATGATTTCAAACTACACTTAGATTGGATACCCATCTGCATTCATAGATGAAGATGAAGCAGTAGAAAGCGGAATTTCTTAAATAGTAATATGTAGAATTCTAGCATATGTTTATTACTGTAAAATGAAAAAAAAAAAAAATAAATAAATAAATTGCCAATAGAATAAGACTAACAATTTTGTTTATTGAGTTACCTTGAAGAAGGATGAAAAAGAGAAGCACAAAACCATCCTTGTGTACATCCAAGCGTAGCATGGGTACTCTGATTCAAGAAAATAGTTATTGTTCTTTTCATTGTGGATTGCTGAAACGTGGGCCATGCAGCAAGAAACAGTCGTGTACTGCTGTGCAGGATATAATTCCTCTATTCTGCATTGGGGGCATGAGCAAGGATCGAACGCACAAGGGGATATAACAAAGAAGAGGCATACCTAGTTGATCTTTTCATTCGAAGGACCATGAATCCAATGTTCCCTCCAAACAATCAAAGATGATAGAAGACGTTCCATCTTCCATCCTGATTACTGCAGCTGCAAAGAAGCAAAACCATTCAAACACATATAGATTAGAAACAGCATAAGCAACCTCAACAGTCTATACATAAATGACATTTCTATTGGGCATCTAGACACATTCAAATGTAGAAACAATGCATTCTTGCATCCACCATCAACAGTCACCACAAACCAGATGCTGCCCATATTCCAACATAGCACATTGTAAGAGATCCGGGCTGTCCATCAGACATTTTCTTTGTTCTTTGGGATTTCAGACGTTTCATCATCTTCCCTAAAGGCAATTCAGCCCCCTCTGAGATTTCAATTAGATCATAGGATCTGAATAGAAAACTGTAGGATTTAAACAACATTGAGCGAAACATTCGGCTCATAAGTTAATTTACATATCCAAATAGTGCTAAATTAATCTACTAGGAAATCTCACACATCTGTAGGTTATGGTATCAACATTTGAATCTCGCTGGCAGATGGTTTCTATAGACACAGCTAATGAAAGAGCCAAAGACCAACTAAAATGGAAATCATATCAGATTACCATTAAAAAGAGTAGACTAACAGATGCACACAAAATAAAGCCAACAGAACCCAGGGCATTGGACCGGAAGATATTGATGATAAACGGCAAATGGCGCTGAATTCAAAAGAAGTGGTAGAAGCTCTTGAACTATGCCCCAAGTAATATTAACAACTTGCTAACATTCAGCCAATTAGTACATCCTTTTGTATATTTACCTAGTAAAACCATTTTCTTTCCACATCTTTGCGGCTTCTGGTGATGCCCTTATTCCAGGTTTTGTTGATTTGCAAATCTTGTGTAAGTGTTGTCATCATGTATGCCATCTAAGTGGTTACTAGAACAAGGAGACATATCCATAGGATCCAAAGCTCCATTGCCAGAAGAAAGAGTTGTATCATTGGTGCTAACTGATGGCTGAGATGAGTTAAAGAGCAGAATTGAGACACAAGTACCAGAACATTAGATGAGACACATTCAGTTGACAAAGAGATGGATACCGAACTTGAATCTGCTCTGGGAACCTCAGTTGGAGATCCAGGCCATTCACCAGCACTCTTCACTTTATGTTGTCTCATCCACCATACACATAGCACACATTCATGTGAAAACAGACCAATCAAATTATATAGCCCATTTTATAGCCCTCAGTTTGACTTTTGACCATAGTTCAAAAGTCAAACTGACATAATCATCCTGGCCAATTGATCGAACAGATGATTGAAAACATTGAAAACAAAAATGGTCAACGAGGGAAAATTCCCCAGTCATTATGAATTTATGTGTTGGTCCACCAAAGAAGGGTCAACTAGATGGATGATACAATGGGTTCATCCAACCATATAGTGATTTGTGCCCCATTTACAGAGAGTTGAAACGCAGGACCTCTAGCATGATTAACACAAGAACATTCTTGGTTGAGGCATTTCCTCAAACAATTAGCATGCAGATTTTCATATAAAAATAATGAAATGCTTTAGTGAAATAAAAATAGAAATTCATATTATTTTTTTACTTTCTTGATCAATTACAAAACTTTCATATGATTACATTAACTTCATGTAACTATCAACAGTGAAATGAAAATGATAAGGGGAAAGAAGTCTCACCAAATTAATTCACAAGAAGAGGAAATGCAAGTTACGAATTCAATGCCACCACATCTTAATAATCGCCTCCATCACTGAAGAACATATGTCGAATCTCATCCAAAAGCCCTAAACCTAGGGGGGAGAAAGAGAGGGAAGGGAAGGGAATAGAATGCAAAAGCCCTAAACCACAGAGGGGTTTAGATCTGTACCGGTTTGCAGTGAGGAAAAGGACCAAATCTGGCCAGAGGATGAGAGAGAGAGAGAGAGAGAGAGAGAGAGAGAGAGAGAGAGAGAGAGAGAGACGGAGAGGTGCGGAGAGAGAGAGGAAAGGCGCAAAGAGAGAGTCGGCGACGGGGAGAGGAAAAGTGCCGAAAATGAGATCAGGGCATTCGCATTTTGATTTAATAGAGACCCTTTTACGGCAGCTGAATTTGGTTCCAGCCGGCAAAGGGTTCCACCAACTGTTGGTTTTGCCCTATTTTCTTGTAGTGCTCCCTTCTTGGGAATGGAGCAGTTGCCACAGTTTCCACATTTACAGCAATGGCTTGGCCTTGCAATTACTGGTACTATAGAACTTGGTCACATTGTAGACCTCCCTGTCATCAGAACAACAACATCCATTGTTCCTCTTGCATGGAGTGGTGTTCCTCTTCATGTTAATCATTGACATTTTGGCCTACTTCTCCAAAAATAAAAAAAGAAAAATCCATGGAAAACGTAAACTTCATATACCTCCAGAGTTAGCATATGGGCCTGAACCAGAAGGATGCTTTTCAGGTAAAGCTCGAAACTGACATGATCTTGTCTTTTTGTTGAACATTTCAAAATTGAATTGACATCCTAAACTTAATTTCTCATCACTTAGGCATACACTTCACCTAAAGTGCAGATGGGGACTAGAGAGTCCTGAGCCTAAACAAACGTATAGCTTGTCGAGGCACAAAATTCTACACACATGGGGTCATTGTTCAAAAATATTGACACGATTGAGCTGATGGATCCTAAAGCGAATATGTGACTCCTCAAATATCTCCCACATAAGAATATCACCATCCAATGTGGGGAAATTTTTCTTAATTGTTAACAACTATAAAACTCATTTTATAAGTAACTTTTATAAAGGTTGCTTTTTGTAGGCAAAAGCAAATTTGAAACCTATGTTTGGTAGTGAAAAAGAGAGTTGCAAATTGCTAGTGTTGAGAAAAGCTGATGGAGGTATAGGCTAGAGAAAGAATGGGAAAATACTAATATATAAACTCTTTTTGAGACCCAATATGTAAATAATAATATATATATTATATAATAATAAGGGTATAGCATATTCAACGCACTAGAGAGAGGGAGTGGCATGCATAACGTGCGAGAAAAGGGTCATCAGAACAACAACATCCATTGTTCCTCTTGCATGGAGTGGTGTTCCTCTTCATGTTAATCATTGACATTTTGGCCTACTTCTCCAAAAATAAAAAAAGAAAAATCCATGGAACTTTTAAGGCACCTCATTGGAAGGTCCTAAAACATAGGGGCATAAATCATAATATTTATTATCATCAAACTCTCTATTAATGTCTCACAGGCGCATTCAAGGCACCTCATTGGAAGGTCATATTCCTTCTGGGATTTCTTCCTTGAAAAACTTTTCTGACCTGTTAGTGCTTCTACTTCACTCTTTTGCCTGTCTTTTTCTTTCTAAAATTTATCTTTGGGTTTCAATCAATGTTCATCGTATTATCATTCTTAGGAGGATCAGCGACTTATCTGGAATGGGGTCGGTTAAGCTCAACTACAACTGGTTGTAGGTTTAGCTCGCTTATACAACTGCCGCTTCCAAGCTCTCACACCCAATTCATGTTCCACTTCTTCCAAGCAGACACATGGGGGGATTTCTTTTTTTCTTTCTTTCTTTTTATTTTTATTTTTAATCCTTCTTTTCTTTTATTTTCTTTTTTGAAATGAAACTACGATGTTATATCAAACATACAGTTGTTGACTTCAGTGATGTATTTAAAGTGAACAGAGGGAGAATACATGAAGAGAGTTTTGAATTTACTGGTAATGAAATTGTTGTTCATATTTGGGCTTCACTCAAGCGGGACAGTTTGAACACAATGTTTCCTACTCAAACATATGTAGACTAATCTTTCTTTGGCACTCGAAATGTTTTTTTTTTCTTGTATTTTTGTACCAAGGTCTGTTATGGTCATGCAATTTTGGATTGCAGTGATCTTTCATACAATGATTTCACACTAGAAAAGTCGATAACATCTCAGTGTCAACTAGGGAATGTGTAAGTGCACGCATTTCATGGCTTTTTCGAGCTTGGGTTTTCAGGAGGTTTAGTGCCTTACTAATAATTGAATTTACATTTTTGTCATGCCAGCAATCTGTTTGCAAGCCACTCTTTGATGGCGAATAGCACGTAAGCTTCAATATCATTAAATCCATCTGTTGTTGTTAACTTTAAAAACAATATCATTATAAATTATCTGTTTAAGATCCTTCTGAACTCCTAACCATGTTTTGATGAAAATAGATATACAAGTTGCTTGGAGGACAACTCACGCATTGATGAGCTCAAGCCTTGGAGTGAACCTTGTGTTTAGGTTTTGATAAGGGTTCGACCTATCAGTAGTACAGAAAGGGCTTTGCAAGGGTCTGGTAGATGCTTGAGGCAGGAGAGTGCACAGACTTTAACGTGGCTAGGGCATCCGGATACCAGATTTACCCTTGATCATGTAGCATGCGAGACTATATCACAGGTGTGGCTTGATAAAAATATCAGATTGTAGGATTTTGTACATTGTCTTCTAACAATATATACTTTGAATGGACTAGTATCTGATGGATGGTTTGAATTTTGTAAGGGAAAAGCTTTTTGAGGTTGTAGGCTTGCCAGTTGTGGAGAATTGCATGTCTGGGTATAGTAGTTGCATGTTTGTATATGACCAGGTAGGTCCCACTAAAGCTTTTGGTGGTTGTAAAGGTATTGTAGGAGAGCTGATGAGTTTTTGGATGTCTTCATGCAGACTGGGAGTGGGAAGACATATACCATGATGGGTGACATATGTGAGATGGACAATGAACTTAGTGAAGATTGTGGGATGACACCTCATATTTTTGAATATCTATTTATGCGAATTAGAGAGGTAAGATACTCATCAACTTAGTGGTTGCCTCTAGAAGAGCATTCTAAGCTTTTCTCTCTCTCTCACACACTCAGTCACTCACTCACATACATACACACAACTTCATTCGGGTACAGGAAGAGGAGAACCGGAGAGATGAAAGATTGAAGTATAGTTGCAATTGTTCCTTTCTTGAGATATAAAAATGAGCAGATAACAGATCTCCTTGAGCCAGCATCAACCAATCTGCAAGTAATTTGATATCTTCGAATTGTTTCAATTCTGTTCCATGTTTTCATTTCCACATATTGGATTAAAGCCTTTTCCTGATGTTGTAGCTGAGAGAAGACATGAAGAAAGGTGTAATGTTGAAAACCGTAAGGAATATGAGGTGATAACTGTCAGGGACGTTCTAAAACTTCACTTACAGGTGTTTATTAGTGGAATGTTTTGTACTTTATAGCATATTACAAAAGCCTCAATCTGATGACGTGATATTACTTGTGCATTAATGTCTTTCCAGGGTGCTGCAACTAGGAAAATTGCAGCAACCCACATGAACAGCGAGAGCAGTCGTTCCCAGTGTCTTGTGTCATTGAGAGCCGATGGGAGAAAGATTCCATGGCACACATTCGCTTTGGAAGGTTGATTTTTATCTTAGTTTTTGAATTTTGTGTTTTCCCTGTATAATCTCAGGAACTTTCTGTGACACGTTGTCTATTCTCTGAGGTGACTAATCCCTATGTGTTGTCACTACAATCACCTCAACAAGCCCATAATCTCTCGTTTATTGCCATTGATATGTATTCAAAGCTTTTCTTTCATCATTATGTGTTTCTACACCTTATAGATTTGATGAACTTTAACCATTTTTGCTTTTAGCCCGGTTTGAGGGATACCATTCTGATGATAAAAATGCAATTGCCAAAGTAATTTTCAGTTTGTCCAGATACATAAGGATCCATCAGAGGGACGTTTCAAATCATCAAAATATACAATCATGTGTGCTTGGCTTGTCCATAATTGCTTGAGCCAAGAAATGGAACTCAACCACTAATTATCCTTATATCAAATGCTTACACAGATGCATTGAGGTTGGAAAGCCTCGAGCTTGTGCAACCTAGCTCTCTTACAATCCAACACACACCTGGATAGAAGATGTGCAATATCCAAGCTTTCCATCAGGTGGTTCCCCACTTCTTGATGCCACAGTCCAAAAATCAGGCAAGTCCACTCCATGTAAGGATCACCAAAAGCAAGGGCCCCACACCCTTGGATTTTTATTATTTTTTTATCTTTCTTACCAATCTTCATTCCTTCAATATAACGAAGGGTTTCCATAATGTTTAACTTGTATTATATATTTATCTTTGGTTGTAAGATGCTTATTCAAAGTGGAAGTAACTATATAGAGTGTAGGCTCAGGGGTCCACAATGCTTACATGGATGCATGATCAAAGCTGCTCATCAGGTACAAGCCACTATATGGCTTTCCTTGTGCTAAATTCATGTCCATCCACTCATCTGAAGGGCCAAGCATTTATATTAAATGTCGATTGTCCATTTCTTCTGCATATGTTTAGCTCACCAGATCTAAGATTGACTTGATTCTTGGATCCAATGCATAAGTTTTGTGTGAGGTTAACTTTTAAAAAATAAAATAAAATAAAATTAGGTGAGGTTCGTAAAGATCACACATTTGTGGAGCCTTGCAAACCACATGCACCAAAATAGTATACAGGTGTGAGGTAAGAGCCTTCCATCAAATTAACCATTGTGTATAAAACAAATGGATGTCTAGAATAAACCTGCATCTGTTTTTTTTTCCTTGTTAGCTTGTTAGCACACCCCACTGTCAGATCACACATCGCTAAAAAAGGTATTTATTGGTTACTTTTATTTTATATCAAATTTGTTTTTGGTTATTTTATTTTATTTTGTAAACTTTTGTCTCTGCATTGGTAACTGAAGGTGGAGCATTTGGGGTGAAATGTGGTAGCCCAGAGGGGGGCTTTGCTGCTTTATATGGGGATGGATATGAACTTCATTCGGTATGGTTGTTTTTGCATGAAATATTTATGACTGAAAATTTAATTTTAGATAGTGTAACTTAGATTATGAGTGTACATACTGTTTTATTAGCTCACCTCTATGCATGGCAGGGTGTTGCTGACAAAGGTCCTCTATATGGCATGAGTTCTGGTTCTTGGGGTGCATTTGAGAAGTCTCGCATCGAGTGTTGCTGAAATTCGTTGCTTTTTTTTTTTCCTCCTGCTTTTCCTTGTGTCTCAATCTATAAAATTTTCTGTCCATTATGTAACCTTTCATTCTCAGGCTCTCTATAAATGAGGCTAGTTGTAAATGATGTATATGTTGTGTTTGAACGCTAATTTAAGCCCGTAAAGGCATTTTGATTTAGAAGATTCAGCTTCAGCCTAGCAGAATTTTTAACTGTTTATTTTTTTTTTATTTTTTACAAAGAAAATGATTTAACGGCATTTTTTACAGCTTTTGGCGGCGTTTTAAATCTCTAATTAAGACTTGTTAAAGCTTTTGCGGCGTTTCTCAAATGTTACGCAGCGTTTTTAGAGTTCTTAGCGGCAGTCGACAGAAGAGCCGGCAATACTCGAGTTTTAGCGGCGGCCATCAAAATGCCGCTAAATAGGGAGACCGCCGGTAAAAGATAAAGCGACGCCCCCTTTAGTGGCACGCGACCAACCGCCGGTAATTCTTATACTGGCAGTTTTTAGGACTTTTAGGGGCGGTTTTGGCCGCCGGTAATGCCTATGTTTCTTGTAGTGCCAGAATGGTTATAGTTTGGGACACGTGTTACTCTTAAGTGCTCCACAAAAATAATATTCTACTGCCAGTAGTTGTTCTAGTTACCTTGAACTGCTACTCTTGAAATTGTGCATGTATGTATCCAGCTTCTTGAAATCCAGAGGAGTCTTCTCCCTACAAAGGAAATTGCAAAATTCAAATTACTTAAGAGCCTTGGCCTAACAAATTCAAAATATTAAGTAGGCCTAGCCCAAACATTTCAAAATTTGGTCCAAAGCTAGAGTTGGGCCCATCCCCTTATAGCCATTAAAATATAGGTTGGCAATGGGCAAGCAATCCACCCTGCCAGATGAACCCGACCCAGATTTAGGCCTGGTTTGGACACATCAGCTAGGCCCATGGGCTAGTTCAGGCTCAAATTATTGTATTCAGGACTAGTCCAACCTCATATGTACATGACTTCATCCTAATACATCGTTCTAATCCTAGGAAAGACGTCCAACTTGAATGTAGATAACTGATTTGGCTCATGTGTATACCACAAATTTAACTAATAGGTTATGAATTCAAGTGGGAAAGAGGGTTTTTCATGTAGCTGAGGCTTGGGCTTACTGTGATAGACTCATGTCAGGCTTAGCTTGGGCTTGATCCTTGGACATTATGTGTCGAGCTGGGGCCCCATACCCAGCTCATTTTCACCCCTTAGAAACAATTTCCAAGAATTCCATTCTAATAATACTTACATTGCTGCCTCAATGTTAGTTATGATTCTAGCTGAATCCTTGAAGAACAAGGTTACAACTTCCTCCACAAAATTAGGATTTGTATCATCTTGCAACTCCTCCAGCTGAAGAAACTACTCATCTAGATAACCCTGCAACAATGCCAGATTTGATACATGTCAGTGTCAGAGTACATGAACAAAGGGCCATGTCATCATTCACCCATGTTCTTCCACAAGGTTGTCAATGATGTGTGACCTGTCGAGCTTTGGGGTCCACCATCATAGGCTGGACCTGGGCTCAAATCAGGCTTAGGAGCATGACTTGGGATTACTTTAAAGGTTTTACATATAAGTATTAGATGGAGTCCTTTAGCATAGCCCATTTGATTTGGCTACCCTCAAAAAAAATAATGTAATTTTTTCTTTAAAAAACATTGATAGGGAATGAGCTATGGGAGGCATTATTTTAGTAAAATTTGAATCCTATCAACATGTCATGGTAAAAATCCCTAACACGATTAGGTAATATATGGAAATGTTGATATTAAGATGGCATACATAAGCATGTGGGATTTCTTAGGCATGTTTGGTTCATGGATTAAATGGTATGGAATTGTATTAGATGGAATTAACACCATTATTTTACAATGATTGCATGTTTGGAAATACATAGCATTTAACATTTGAACCGTGCAATCTAACGTGTGGGATCAAATTCTTACTTTAGGAGAAATACTGTATTCAGTGAAACTGTATTTAGTGGACCACAGAATTATAATCAACAGATCAAATTTACAACTTACACATTTTGTTATTGGAAACTGTGTATTTCTTTCACCAATATTATGTTGATGTAGATGTACATGTATGGATTTGAAATGGGCATGTGGGGACTATTGAAATGTGGGCCCAATGGGTTTTTTTAATGATTTTTTTAAGGGCAGCTACGTGTATGAAATGAAACCAGATGTGCATTTTTTTGTGATAAAAAAGTAAAATTAAAAGAAATAAAATGTGATTATTTTAGAAAAAAAAAACATACTTTCTCTAACTTTCAAGGTATTTGTAGGCCTACTATGATGACGAACTTTTTCATCTCTTAGTGATGGGCATCCTTGTCTTCGTTTTACATTTATCATTTGCAAATGAATTAAATCTCTTATTTTAAGTAGCTAACGGTAGCATTATACATGAGGACTTTCTCATCTTCCAGTACTATGGACAAGGCCTGTGTAAGGCTTGCTTCAACAAAAGTTGTCCAGCGCCCATCAAAGTACTAGGATAAAAAAATATCAATTAAAGTCTTTTATTTGACTTTAAGATATTATATTCTAAAGCTTTTCTTTCATGTAAAAGTTTGTTAGAAATGTTTATTTACTTAGCATTGTATTTCTGTTCTCAGTATGAAGATAAAATGTGTATATTGTTATATTGCCTTCTGTTGCCTAAAATTGCCCTTGCAAACCTTAATGAGCTTGTATATTACTTTTTTTGTCTTAAATTATTATTGTGAATAGTTAGTTTATAGCTGTGACTTGTAATTGTGATTTGTAAGTTAGATAATTAGTTACCCGTTTGAGGATTTCTATGGGGCTATATATAGATATGGTGTATTTTTGGTGGCATAGAAATCACTCAAATTGTCCCATTTTGGATAGTTCAAGGTTAGATGGACAGTATGCTTTCATATAATCTATTTAAATGTTCATGCCTGATCCACAGTCCATCTCCTCGTTTCTCTCTGGATATGTTTCTTCCGTTCTGTATCCAATGCCAAATATCTTTACATTGCTTTAGATATTTGGCATCGGAATGTAATGTAAGATCAACTTATCTAGAGAGGCATGGGGAGATGCTACTGGATTTACAGCATGAACGTTTAAATGAGAATATAAAAGTATTACAATCTACCCAATCTTGGATATGTAACTAATTTAAGATTTAATTGTATTAGCTTAGAATTGATGGAGCAGATCCGGATGTGCGTTGGAGCTATCCGGATGTTGGGCGGGGGTCCCTAGAAGGTTGGAACAACTATTATAACTAGATGAAGTTGTTTATTTTCTATGAATAGCATTGGAGTGGCCTGGCCATTTGCACAGGCCTATGTTTATGTATTAACTCGGAATTGATGGAGCAGACCCGAATGTGCGTCGGAGTTATCTAGATGTTGAGCGAGGGTCCCTGAAAGGTGAGAACCACTATTGTGACCATGATGAAGCTGTCCATTTTCTATGGACAACATTAGAGTGGCCTGACCATTTGGACAGGCCCGTGATAATGTATTAGCTCAGAATTGATGGAGTAGACCCGGATGTGCATCGGAGCTATCTGGATGTTGAACAGGGGTCCCTGGAAGGTGTGAACCACTATTATGACCATGATGAAGCTGTATTTCTTATACAACATTAGAGTGGCCTAGCCATTTGGACAGACCCATGTTTATATATTACCTCGAAATTGATGGAGCAAACCCTAGTATAACCGTAAACCTAAACCTACACCTAAAACTAAAACCTAAAACTAAACATCAAGGTGGGGACAGTGCCCTCGACCGTTGATTCCTTCCTGAGACCCACCATAATGGTTATTTGAGATCCAACCGGTTGGTAAGTTCAAACAGACCTAGACCGGAAGAAGGGATAACACAAATATCAACTTAATTGAAAACTTTTGTGGCCCCAATTAGTTTCAAGGTCCACTTGAGCTTTGGATCTACCTCATTCTTCAGCTCATGCCGTAAAATGATCTCTCCAAATGGAATGACATGATGATCCAGGGATAAGTTTATTCAGGTTGGATGCATCTTATGAATGGATTCGATGGCATATAAAAAGCTTTGATATAACCTATAACCTTAACCTAAACCTAAACCTAAACCTATAACCAAAACCTAAAAGTAAACCTTAACCTAAACCTATAACCTTAACCTAAACCTAAACCTATAACCTATAACCTAAACTTAAACCTAAACCTATAACCTATAACCTAAACCTATAACCTAAACATAAACATATAACCTAAACCTATAGCTTATAACATTAACCTAAACCTAAACATAAACCTATTCTCAAATCCCTAAACCTATAACCTAAACCTAAACCTATAACCTATAACCTAAACCTAAACTTAAACCTATAACCTTAACCTAAACCTAAACCTATAACCAATAACCTATAACCTAAACCTATAACCTATAACTTAAACCTAAACCTAAACCTATAACCTTAACCTAAACCTAAACTCATAACCTTAACCTAAACCTACACCTAAACCTATAATCTAAACTTAATTCACTTAACTTAAACCTACACCTAAACCCAAATATAAACTTATAGCCTAAACCTTAACCTAAACCTATAACCTATAACCTATAACCTAAACCTTAACCTAACCTATAACCTATAACCTATAACCTATAACCTATAACTTAAACCTAAACCTAAACCTATAACCTTAACCTAAACCTAAACCTATAACCTAAACCTATAACCTATAACCTAAACCTAAACCTAAACCTAAACCTATAACCTTAACCTAAACCTAAATCTATAACCTTAACCTATAACATATAACCTATAACCTATAACCTAAACCTAAATCTAAATCTAAACCTATAACCTATAACCTAAACCTAAACCTATAACCTATAACATTAATCTAAATTTAAACCTATAACCTAAGCCCATAACCTTAACCTAAACTTATAACCTATAACCTATAACATTAACCTAAACCTAAAACCTAAACGTATTCTCAAATCCCTAAACCTAAACATACACCTAATCCTAATCTCAACTCCCTAACCTAAACTTGAAAACCTAAACCTAAACCTGATCCTGAACCCGAACCCAAATGTGAATCCCTAAATCTAAACCTAAACCTAAAACCCAAACCTAAACCGATAATGTAAACTCAATTCACTTAACTTAAACCTACACCTAAACCCAAACATAAACTTATAGCCTAAACCTTAACCTAAACCTATAACCTATAACCTTAACCTATAACCTATAACCTAAACCTTAACCTATAACCTAAACCTAAACTTAAACCTATAACTTATACCCTATAACCTAAACCTATAACCTATAAACTATAGCCTAAACCTAAACCTATAACCTAAACCTAAACCTAAACCTATAAAATTAACCTATAATCTAAACCTAAACATTAACCTAAACCTATAACCTAAACCTAAACCTATAACATTAACCTAAACCTAAACCTAAACCTATAACCTATAGCCTAAACCTAAAACCTAAAACCTAACCTAAACCTAAACATAAACCTAAACTTATATCCTAAACCTATAACCTATAACCTAAAAGCTAAACCTAAACCTAAAACCTAAAGGTATTCCAAAACCCCTAGACTTAAAACTACACCTAATCCTAATCTCAGCTCCCTAAGCTAAACCTAAACCTAAACTTGAAAACCCAAACCTAAACCCGATCCTGAACCCGAACCTGAATCTGAATCCCTAAACCTAAACTTAAACCTAAACCTAAACCTATAACCTAAACCTATACCTATAAGCTAAACTTAATTCACTTAACTTAAACCTACACCTAAACCCAAACATAAACTTATAACCTAAACCTTAACCTAAACCAATAACCTATAACCTATAACCTTAACCTAAACTTAAACATATAACCTATAACATTAACCATAAACCTAAACCTATAACCTTAATCTAAACCTATAGCCTATAATGCCTAAACATATAACCTATAACCTAACCTAAATCTAAACCTAAACCTATAACCTATAACCTAAAACCTAAACCTAAACATAAAACCAAAACGTATTCTCAAATCCCTAAACCTAAACCTACATCTAATCCTAAACCTATAACCCTAGCCTAGTCTTAAACCTATTTTCGTAAACTGACTCTAGTCTTTTCATTGTAAAAATGGATAAGAGTTGAATGCGAGCTAAGAACAGGTTTGGACCAGAGTATAAACAAGGGGTTCAAGAATTCATGGAATTTGCACGAATCAAGCAGATTCAGGCAATAAGATTAGGTGTCAATGTCAAAAATGCAAGAACATGGTTTATAAGACTTTAGACAAAGTAGGAGATGATTTGTTCATAGTTGGGATTAATCAGGTGTCAGACCCGTATCCTAGCCCATACCATTCCGTAGGCCTCCACGGTCCTCTCGGTAGAATTTCGATGACCCGCGATTTATTATCAGCGTTTGCGCACGATCCTGAGTCATTTTTCATATATCAGAGTCGGCTCAACTCGAAACTTGTACCCTTGCGACCGCACAGTCGCCGCATCTTGCTCGCCGAGGCGATACCTGAGCCAGGAGACGTGGGCCCACATTCAGTTCGAGGAAAATGCCGTGCGTTGTAATCCCAAGAGAATGTCCCATCAATCACATTAAATGTCAAGTACTCCATCCCATCATGTCAAGTACAACACCATCCCCAAGAAACCCCTAAAGTCAACTCTCTCTCTCTTTCTCCACCCATCAAGTACACCCATCCATCACTCACCATCCCTCTCTCCCATCATTTCTCTCCCATCCCCTCTTTCTCTCACTCTCATTCTCTCTTTCCATTTTCAAGAAACACCCATGAGAGCAATCGTCCAAGCTTCCATGAGAGAAGCTAGTGTGACCCACCTTCCTACCTCCCATCTCCACCATTCAAAGTCCATCTCGACCATTGAATCGCACCCCTTGGAGCTCTAGGTCGCATTGGTGGAAGAAGGAAGAGAAGATCAAAGGTGGGTGTTTCTAGAGTACATCTTAACCTTTAGATCCTAGTGGGACCCGTTTTGATGGATGTGTTGTAAATCCTTGAGTGGCCCATAGTGGCGAGGTCCCTCCACCATCCGATTTCTCTCTTCTTCTTCTCTCTCTCTCTCTCTCTCTCCCTTTTTCTCTTTTTTTTTATATTGATGATGCTTGTGGCCTATCTGATGTCGTTTTGGGGGCCAGGCCATCCAAGACATGGACATGGCCCACCTTAATGTGAGATCCTCACCGTCCAGTAAATCTAGATGGTGACACCCACCCTATGTATGTGTTATATCTAGGTCATCCCTCCTAGACTGGAACTAGATGAAGGGAAATACAAAGATCAGCTAAATCCCGAGCTAGGTGGGGCACCTACGTGAGACCCACCTCGGAGTATGTATTATATATCCACTCCATCCATCTATCTAGTTGGGACGTGGATGCCCCACAGTGATGTATGGGTTGTATCCCACCACTAAAGGCAGGGACGGTGGGCAACTGTGATGTATGTGTTTTATTCATGCTGCATTGTAGCTGTGGGACCCATGCACATGTGGACTCCACATGATGCATGTGTTATATCCCAGCCATCCATCATGAGGGATGTTTAGATCCAGACCGTCCACCAGCAATTGTCCAGGGTCTAGACGATTCATATATATATATATATATGTGTGTGTGTGTGTGTGTGTAAATATAATATAATATAATATAATATAATATAATATAATATAATATATATGCAATAGCATATCTATACGGCTGGTGGGTTCCACGTGGGACCCGCCAGATGTAGTATTTATCCCTCCCACCCACCGTCCAGTAGATTGGACGGTGGATAATCCACCATGATTTATATAATTTATCTAAACCGTCCATCTGGAGTATACAGCTGTTGTGTAGACATGACCAAGCTCTGAGGGTCCCACCATGGTATGTATTTCATTCCACCGTCCAGGGACCATCCTAATATATGTGTTATATAATGGACGGTTGGGATTAAACAGCCTCAGCTGCTGTTGTACGTCTGCAGTTTCGTGGACCCCACCCCTAATGTATGTTTTGAATTCCAGCCATCCATCAGGTGGGACGTACGGACCCCACCTTGATTAATGCATTGCATCCGCACCTTCCAACCCATGGACGGTGGATGCAGTTTGGTTGGGAATCTCACGTCAATAAGTTCTGTGGGTCCCACCTGTTTTAACATCAGCAGGTTCTGTGGGACCCCACCATGATGTATTTATTCCATCCATACCATCCAGATGGTGCTAAAAGGTACTGGACAATGTTTAGACGATGCTGTCCAAGGTTTGGATGGTGCTGATTTACATAGGTAATGTTTGGATGGTGCTGATTTACATAAGCAATGTTTGGTTGGTGCTGATTTATCTGGACAATGCTTGGACAGTGCTGATCATCATTAGTAGCCATGTGCCCCATAGAATGATAATGTATAGCGATACACATGTTACACCTGCAACTAGTGAAATGATTTTTGGTGTGGTCCAAGCCCATTTGAGGCCCATGTTACGACCCATCCATGAGGCCCATCATGATGTATTTTTTGCCCATGTGCAGGGCCCACCTTCTTGTATTTGAAGCCCATGTGATGGGCCCCACCTATTTTGTATTTAAAGCCCATATGATGAGGCCCGACTTGATGTACACGAGGCCCATTGTGATATGTTGGAGGCCCATGGGATGAGGCCCATTGTGATGTATCTGAGTACCATGGGCGTAGCCCATTGTGATGTATTTCCGGCCTATTAGTGTGGCCCATTGATGTAGCCCTCTTAATGTGTATGAGGCCCATTAGTGCAGCCCATTGATGCGGCCCACTTGATGTATATGAGGCCCATGGGTGCGACCCATGTGATGTGACCCACTTGATGTATATTGAGGCCTATGGGTTATGACCCATTATGATGTATATTGAGGCCCATGGGTCGTAACCCATTATGATGTATTTGAGGACCATAGGTCGTGGCCCATGATGATGTATATTAGGCCCGTGTGCTCAGCCCATCATGATGTGTATTAGGCCCTAAGTGAGACCCATCATGATGTACATTAGGTCCTTGTGTGAGGCCATGGGCCCACTATACGTTTGGCTCTATGTAGGCCATCCCTTGGGAGCAATGATGGTTAAATGTCCACATTGATGGGCGATGATGGTTAGAAGTCCACATTGTGACCTTCCCCTAGGCCCTTTCTTAAGCCGATTACCGATTCTGATTATCAAGGCTGATTTCGATTATCGAGGCCGATTCTAATTGTCGAGGTCGATTGTCGAGGCTAATTCTGATTGTCGAGACCGATAATCGAGGTTGATTATATAGGCAAATTATCAAGGCCGATTATCGATATCGATTATCGGTGCCGGTTATCGATTCCGATTATGAGTATGTGATAGCATAGCATCATGATACAGACCCATACACATCATCTACATGTTTGTTATAACATGTGGTTGACCATTGCATATGTCATTGGGTAGATTGTTATAAGACTCCCTGATAGGTGGAGATCGTCTCACATGAGCGCACAGTATGCGCGGGATTGATGCATGACTGGATTGTATGACTCATACATCTTACATTGTGTGTTGTGATTACTGTACGCCCTAGCAACATCAAGGCCGTAGCATCCATAGGCATGTCTTAGATGACTAGATGGGACACCAAAAATATTTGATTCGAGCATCTGGGCACTTTGGATGTCCGTGGGTGAAAGTGTCTAAACCTCTAAGGCCAGGATACGCTCCAACAACAAGTGGATTACATGAGCACCCGAGTGCAGAATACCAGTGGGTCGCGTCTCCCACTGTGTAGTGGTCGGTTGGAAGGGGATGTGGCCTTATCCACCCAATTCATAGTGGAAAAAACTAGGCTGAGTTTGACCGACTCATAAATGTTTTCGCTATCGACGTGTCGAGTAGGTATTGGCTGACTACTTGCCAAGCGAATAATGAGGTCTCTTCCACTCACCTAGTTGCGTGCGATGGGGCGGCAATCTAGTTTGGAGTGTACTAGACCCTGGTGATGATCCCAGAGATGTACAGTACTGATACGCAGACTTATTGAGCAGGAGGTGTATAATAATTTATTCATTCACTATCCACTCGGGTTGATGGTGTGTAACTAATTGTTGTGTACCTTCATAATGACAAGGATTTCGGTTGGGGTGCCCGACTAACATGAGATTAGGAGTCTACTGCATTGAGTATGGCTCTCCGAATTTAGGTATGGGACTGGTTTGGATAGAAGTCCCTTATGATGGACCCCATAGCCTATGATACTATGTACTATCATCCCAACTTCACTCTACGTTGGTCATTTCATTCGCACCACATATTGCATTGCATCCATAGCATTTAACATTTTGGGTTGCCATGTTTCTGCATTGATATGGCCGTTAGCATTCATGTCATACATCATATAGCCTTGGCACGGCTAATAGCACTCATGGACTTACTAATGTATTTTCGCTTACTTTGATATCGTATGATTCATGATATTTTCAGTATTTCCGCTTATTTCGATATTGTATGATTTATGGCATTGTATTGCATACTTGACATTCACCTTGTGCACACACTTTCACCACCCTCTAAGCTTTCTATAAGCTTTTGCATGATAGATGCATGCAGGTGGCATTAGGTCGCAACAGCGTTGAGCTTAGAGCATGCAGCGAACTTTTGGAGCTTTGATTTTTAACGTATGTATTTCCCTTTCAACATTATATTCAACTGTTTATATTAGTGGATATGTGATGATGATGTTGCCTTTGTGATTTGGGTAAACTCGTGGTTGTACTTATTACGAGTTAAATGTACATTGAAAAATCCTCCTTTCAGGATCTCAGGATCGGAATCTGGCGTATATACATTGGAAGCCGAGAATGAGGTACTACGGAGGTTGTTGGCACTAGATTCGGCGATCAGAAATTTTGTGAGCCCGGTTTCTGAGTTTGGGGTGTGACAAAAGATGGTATCAGAGCATAACTTGGGAATACATGAAGATAACCTCACATATCTGCTAATAGATACCCTACACTATATAATTGTTGAGAACTTAGAATGATTAGGTCCCCGAGTTCGAATAACTTAGAGATTTTCTGATATAGCTCCATACCGTTGAGATTGTGAGGCTGCTTAGTGTTCCAGTCTCGACCGTTTCTGACCAGGATCTAAGGTACAGTAGGATCACCATATTGTTGTGGATACGTCTTGGGAGGGCAAGGTTGAGATTAAAGAGTGCAATCTTCATCCTTTTGTAGATTGATTGAGCCTTGACATATATACTTGATGATGTTTCCTCTTCCCTTATCTGTTCTGTAAATTTTGAGGACATGATTTTTATTAAGTGGGTAGAGCTGTAAGACTCGTATCCTAGCCCGTACCATTCCTTAGGCCTCCATGGTCCTTTCTGTCGAATTTCAGTGACCCACGATCAGTTATCGTCGTTTGTGCATGATCCTAAGTCGTGTCTCGTATATCAGAGTCAGTTCGACTCGAAACTTATACCATTGCGACCGTGCCATTACTGTGGTTCCGACGTCACGTCTTATGCGCCGATGCGATACCCGGGCTAGGAGATGTGGGCCTGCGTTTAGTTCAAGGAAAACTCCACACTTTGCAATCCTAAGAGAATGTCTCATCAATCACATCAAATGTCAAGTACTCGATCCCATCATGTCAAGTACAACACCCATCGCCAAGCAACCCCTAAAGTCAACTCTCTCTCTCTCTTTCTCCACCCATCAAGTACACCTATCCATCACTCACCATCCCTCTCTCCCATCATTTCTCTCCCATCACCTCTCTCTCTCTCTCTCTCTCTCTCCCATTCTCTCTTTCCATTTTTAAGTACCACCTGTGAGAGCAATCGTCTAAGCTTCCATGAGAGAAGCTAGTGTGGCCCACCTTCCTACCTCCCATCTCCACCATCCAAAGTCCATCTCGACCATTGAATCACACCCCTTGGAGCTTTAGGTCGCATTGGCGGACCCGTTTCTAAAGTAGATCTTGACCTTTACATCCTAGTAGGACCCGTTTTAATGAATGTGTTGTAAATCCTTCAGGGGCCCATAGTGGCGGGGTCCCTCCACCATCCAATTTCTCTCTTCTTCTCTCTCTCTCTCTCTCTCTCTCTCTCTCTCCCTTTTTCTCTTTTTTTATATTGATGATGCTTGTGGCCTATATGATGACGTGCTGGGGGCCAGGCCGTCTAAGGCATGGATGGGGCCCACCTTGATGTGAGATCCTCACTGTCCAGTAAATCTAGACGGTGAGACCCACCCATGTACGTGTTGTATCCAGGTTGTCCCTCCTAGATAGGAACTGGATGAAGGGAAATACAAAGGTCAGCTAAATCTCGAGCTGGGTGGGGCACCTACATGGGATCCACCTTGGAGTATGTATTGTATATCCACTCCGTCCATCGATCCAGTTGGGACGTGGACGCCCCACAATGATGTATGGGTTGTATCCCGCCGTCTAAAGGTAGGGATAATGGGCAGTTGTGATGTATGTGTTTCATTCATGCTGCTTTGCAGCTATGGGACCCATGCACGTGTGGACTCCACATGATACACGTGTTATATCCCAGCCATCCATCATGAGGGATGGTTAGATCTAGGCCGTCCACCAGCAATTGTCCAGGGTTTGGACAATTCATATATATATATATATAATATCATATAATATAATATATATGCAATAACATATCCGTACGACTAGTGGGCCCCACGTGGGACCCACCAGATGTAGTGTTTATCCCTCCCACCCACCGTCCAGTGGATTGGACAGTGGATAATCCACAATGATTTATATATTTTATCTAAATTGTCCATCTGCAGCATACAGCTACTGTGTAGACGTCACTAAGCTCTGAGGGTCCCACTATGGTATGTATTTCATCCCGCCGTCCATCTGGATGGTGGGGACCATCCTGATATATGTGTTATATAAAAGAAGGTTGGGATTAAACAGCCTCAGCAGCTGTTGTATGTTTATAGTTCCGTGGACCTCACCCCTGATGTATGTTTTGAATTCCAGTCATCCATCAGGTGGGACATGCGGCCCCCTCCTTAATTAATGCATTGCATTCGCACCGTCCAACCCATGGATGGTGGATGTGGTTTGGATAGAAACCTCACACTAGCTATATAGCTAGTCAGTTGGCGTCAGCAAGTTCTGTGTGTCCCACCTATTTTGACATCAACAGGTTCTGTGGGACCCCACCATGATGTATTTATTCCATCCATACCGTCCAGATGGTGCTGGACGGTAGTAGACAGTGTTTGGATGGTGCTGATTTACATGGGCAATGTTTGGATGGTGCTGATTTACATAGGCAATGTTTGGTTGGTGCAGATTTACCTGGACAGTGCTGATCATCATTTGTGGCCATGTGCCCCATAGAATGATAGTGTACAACGATACATATGTTACACCTGCAACTAGTGAAATGATTTTTGGTGTGGACCAAGCCCATTTGAGGCCCATTGGTGCGGCCCATCCATGAGGCCCATCATGATTTATTTTTAGCCCATGTGTGGGGCCCACCTATTTGTATTTTTGGCCCATATGATAGGGCCCACCTGTTTTGTATTTGAAGCCCATATGATGAGGCCCAACTTGATGTACACGAGGCCCATTGTGATATGTTGGAGGCCCATGGGATGAGGCCCATTGTGATGTATCTGAGGCCCATGGGCGTGGCCCATTATGATGTATTTTCAGCCTATTAGTATGGCCCATTGATGCAGCCCTCTTGATTTGTATGAGGCCCATTAGTGCGGCCCGTTGATGTGGCCCATTTGATGTATATAAGGCCCATTGGTGCGACCCATGTGATGCGACCCACTTGATGTATATTGAGTCCTATGGGTTACGACCCATTATGATGTATATTGAGGCCCATGGGTTGTAGCCCATTATCATGTATTTGAGGACCATGGGTCGTGGCCCATGACGATGTATATTAGGCCTGTGTATTCGGCCCATCGTGATGTGTATTAGGCCCTGAGTAAGGCCCATCGTGATGTACATTAGGTCCTTGTGTGAGGCTATGGGCCCACTATACGTTTAGCTCTATGTGGGCCATCTCTTGGGAGCAATGATGGTTAAATGTCCACATTGATGGGTGATGATGGTTAGATGTCCACATTGTGACCTTCCCCTAGGCCCTTTGTTTGGCCGATTACCGATTCCGATTATCGAGGTCGATTCTGACTATGGAGACCAATTCCGATTATCGAGGCCGATTGTTGAGGCTGATTTCGATTGCCAAGACTGATTGTCGAGGCTAATTGTTGAGGCCAATTGTATAGGGAGATTATCGAGGCCGTTTATTGATGCCTATTATCGGTGCCAGTTGTCGATACCGATTATGAGTATGTGATAGCATAGCATCATGATATATACCCATATGCATCATCTGTATGTTTGTTATGAGATGTGGTTGACCATTGCATATGTCATTGGGCAGATTGTTATGAGACTCCCTGATAGGCGGAGATCGTCTCACATAAGCACATAGTATACGCGGGATTGATGCATGACTGGATTGTATGACTCATGCATCTTGCATTGTGTGTTGTGACTATTGTACGCCCTAGCAACATCAGGATTATAACATCCACAGGCATGTCATGGATGACCAGATGGACACCGAAAATATTTTGTTCGAGCATTTGGGTACTTTAGATGTCCGTGGGTGAAAGTCCCTAAACCTCCAAAGCTAGGAGATGCTTCAACGTCTAGACCGAGTGGATTACATGAGCACCTGAGTGCTGAATACCAGTAGGTCGTATCTCCCATTGTGTCATGGTCAGTTGGAAGGGGGTGTGGCCTTATCCACCCGATTCGTAGTGGGAAAAATTAGGCTCAGTTTGACCAGCTCATAAATAGGTCCGTTATCGACGTGCCGGGTAGGTATTGGCTGACTACTGGTCAGGGGTATAGTGGGGTCTCTTCTACTCACCTGGTTGCGCCTGATGGGGCGGCAATCTGGTTTGGATTGTATTAGACCCCGGTGATGATCCCAGAGATGTACAGTACTAATATGTGGACTTATTGAGTAGGAGTTTTCTACCTTTATCGATTTATCGATACACGATTCGATAAAATCGAACCTTGTTATCAATGTCCTCAAAATCACTCGATATTATCGAAATGAGGATATAAGATATCCAGCAACCACTAATATCTCTGGACGAAATTATCTATGTATCCATAGATTGTTCGATATCATCAAAATTTGAATCTCGAGTCCATTGAAGTAGACTCAATAGAATCGACATCAAGTCTGTTGTGTCGAAAGTTCCATTAAGGTAAATCATGTCATCCTTGATATATCGAAGAGATCCTCGATATCCTCGGAATTCAAATATCAAGGATATCGGAAGCCCTTCGATGATATCGGATTAGGACACACATTTATCCTGCAAAGTTTTTCAGGTTGTTTTTCTCGGATCGAGGGTCACTCAACAAAATCGATATTCAAATATCGATCATATGGAGGCATGGTCAATGTCATCAAATGTGGACACAAAATGCCCAACAAGCTTATAAGAAAATTCCTTGGAATTATCGATGAATCGACATTGCCCTCGATATCATCGATATTCAAATTTTGATGATATCGAGTGATTCTCGATCATATCATACACCTGTAAACTTTCAAAGGCGAGTCTCTCACATTTTCAAATGACAAGGAATCGAACCTCATGTCGATGAAATTGAAGTTCGAAATCTGATGACATTGATGCACGTTCGATTTCCTTGACCAGCTAACAAAAGGATTCAAAAGCATTTGACATTTGAGTTCATGTCATCGAGCAGCCAGTCGATGCTATCGGGAGTATACGCTCGATGATATTAAACTCTATAAAAAATGTGACCATTTTATATCCGTTGGAACCTTTTACCTATTTAATGAGAGCTTGCCCTTAGTTGTTGAATAGAGAAAATAGAGAGTTCTTTTGAGTGTTTAACCTTAGATCATATACCCTAAGCCTTTTTCTCTCATGGAAGTCCATCCTCTAATCCACCCTCATCATTGATATTCAATAGAGTGGATTGGGGAATGAACTTCCGCATTCAAGGATCATGCAGCTACTACCTTAATGATAAATCATTAAGCTGGAATGCTTTAAATGTATAGATGATTGAAATCGCTCTATGTCCCTTATAGGAAAATATTTAATAAAGTAGGATTCCATCGTAACCTTGACCCAACCCGTCGCCATGTATTGGTACATCTTCTGAGTTGCGGTTCATGGAAGTAGAAGATTCTTCGTCAACAAAGGAGGAAATCTTTGACAATGTGCTGAATGGGGCTCATCTACTTATCTGTAAGTCATTAGAGTCTAGAGGACCCTTATGATAATTCCTTCTGTAGGATTGGGTCTAAGGCGTTTCTCACCCCTCGCAAATCCTCATAGGAGGCCTGGGAGTGTACGTGAGGGTGCATTGTGTTGACCCTTGCTCTATGGAGAGCAAAAACTCTTAGGTCCTTATGTAGGACCTTGACCTGTGTGGTCTAAAACTTGGGTGCTTTGTATTAACCCTTGCTCATGGGAGCATAAATTAGTGAGGTTCCTTGAGTGGATCCTTGGCCTGTATGGCCTAAAAGTCAGGTGTTGTGTGTTGACCCTTGCTCATAGGAGCATAAAGTGTGTCATGTAGACACATTGTGTTAGCCTAAGTGTCGGTTGTACTGGTCAGAGGTGAACCTGATTTAAAACCTCCGATTTGAGGTGAACTTGCTGTGAAATGTAAGGCCCGTATCATAGTCTGTACCGTTCTCTAGGCTTCCGCTCTCCTTCCGGTCGAATTCCGACAAGCCTCGACCCATATCCGAGGTTTGCACTTGATCTTAAGCCAAGTGTCACATATTAGAGTTGACTCGACTTGAAACTTATACCCCTACGACCACGCCATCGTCGCAGTTCCAACGACGCGACTCGCGCACCGAACCGATACCCGAGCCAGGAGATGTGGACCCACATTCATTTTGAGAAAAACGCCGCGCGTTGCAAGTTTTGAGGGAATCTCTACAAAATATCCCATCAATCAATCAATCAAGTTAAGTACACTTCATACCTCAAGTACAAATAACCATCATTTTTTTTCCGTAAGTCAACTCTCTCTCTCTCTCCCTACCCATTCCCTTTTTACACAATTTTCAACCAAAACCATACCTTCCTTACAACACCCATCCCATATCAATCCATTACCTCTCCTTCTCTCTCATTCCCTAAGCAATTTCCCAAATCCCATGAGAGCTTCCAACATCCAAGCTCTCTCCCACGTGTGGCCCACTTTCCCACTCCCTCATCTCCCATCTCAACCCTTCATTCTTCATCAACCTCCATTAAAATAGAAGGCAACGAGCAAAGGAGTCCAAGGAGCTATTGAAAAAGGTCGATAGGTGGGTGATCCACCATTGATTTTTTTTTAATGGCCCACTTATGATGGGACCCAATTTGATTTATGTGATGTAATCATATGAGGGGCCCATAATAGCGGGGTCCCTCCACTACACCGACCACTCTCCCTCTCTCTTTGTCCCCTTTTCTTTTAGTGATGTTGATGATGAGTGTGTGGCCCACCATGAGTAGATATCTTACCCATGCCATTCACCTTTATGGGACCCACCTGATGGTTATGTTAAATCTACACCATTCAGCCCGTTACCGGGCCTAGACGAAAAGGAAAAACACAAATACTAAAGCGATCCAAATCAGGTGGGCCACGTCCATGTGGGAGCCACCATGATGCCTGTGTTATATCCATGTCGTCCAGCATCCAGGGACGCTGGACGTGATGGCAGTAGGGTGTGACTAACATGAAGTGTGTGCATTGACATGGGTGTGTACTAACCAGCTATAAAAAAAAAAAAGGGAACGTATGATGTATATTAATATTTTTTATCTATATATATATATATATATATATATATATATTATACAATATATATGTATGGGAGGTGGGCCACACGTGTGGAACCCACCATGATTTATGCCTAAAATCAGCCCCGTCCAGAGCATCCAAGGGCCTGGACGGTGGCCCCTTTTTTTAGCTCCCATATGTTATGTTATTTTATATAATATATTATATTATATATATACATATATGTTTTAAGATATATAGTGGTGGGCCTTACATGGGACCCACCTATGTTCAAATCGTCAGCAGTAGTTGACGCTGTACATAACACAGCTAAGGAGCTGTTGTGTGTGCGCCAATTCAAGTGGGGCTCATCTGCGGTGGAACCCGCCATGATGTATGTACATATCATGTCATCCATCTGATTTGACGGTGGGCCAGCGGCTAATATCAGCTGTTGCTGCACGGTAGGAGCAGCACTCTGGACAAATGAGTAGTTTCACATCTCTGGTGGGCCATGTACGTGGACCCCACCCCTGATGTATGTGACCCAGCCACAGTCCATTCATCTGGCAAGCTTGTCTCAAGGCTTGAGACTGAGAATAAGATATGTCCAGTTGTCAGGTGGACCACACTGCAAAACAGTGGAATTGAATGCCTACCATTGAAATCCCTTTTGGGATTAGAGAAATTTTGAACCAATATGATATTTATTTATTTTTCTAAACCCAGGTCTTTGTGACCTTATGAGTAGCCTTGATGGGAAATAAATGCTATGGTAGAGCCCACTAGAATTTAACAGTGGAAATCATTATCACCACTACTATTTGTGGTATGGTCCAGATGATCTTTGGATATGATTCATTTTTTAAAAAAATAATGCTCTAAAATGATCTCTAACAATAGATGAAGGGTGTAGTTAGTATGGCCAATTTAATGTATTAGGGGCCCACTTATGAGGCCCGATTTGATGTATTTGGGGGCCCATTTGATTTGGCCCAATGACTCGACCCATTTGTATCGGCCCATTCGACTCGGCTTATTCGATTCGGCCATTTAACTCGGCCCATTCGACTTAGCTCATCGATTCAGCCCTTTTGAATCAGCCCGTTTGATTGACTCATTTGATTTGGCCCATTTGAATCAGCCCATTTAATTCGGCCCATTGATTCGGCCCACTACATTTATATGAGGCCCAATGAGACGTATGTGAGGCCTTTGTGTGGGCCGAATGTGATGTGTATGAAACCCATTGCGATGTGAGATTCCACCATGATGCATGTAATGATGTTTTGGCAGCCGTGCCTTGGGAGCAATGATGGTTTGACATCCAATTGTAAAAGTAATGATGGTTAGACTTCCAATTGTAAAAGCAATGATGGTTAATTGTCCACATTCTAACTCTCCCTAGGGCCCATTGATAGGCCCACACTTGTAGTATGTAGGTCATCTAGGCCCTTCTTTGATATGAACAGGATCCATCACCACATAACATGTTTAGTATAGTCCCATGATCCATGCTCATATACATCATATGTATACTTGATATGAGGAGTGACTGATCATAGCATATGCCTTCTGGTAGATTGTTTATGGGCTCCCTGATAGGCGGAGTTGCCCTTCATGAGCGCGTGGCACACGCAGGATTGTTACATGACTGATAGTGTGATTCATGCACTTCGCATTTGTATGACATGATTACTATATGCCCTAGTGACATCAGGGCTATAACCTCCATAGGCACATTGCGGATGGAAGGATCGGACACCGAAAATATAGTTACTAAGCATCGGGGTGTCATAAATGTCATTGGGTGAAAATCTCTAAACCCGATAGTACTAGAGGATGACTCAAACATCAAGACCAAGTGGATACATGAGCGCATAAGGGCCGAATACCATGAGGTCGCGTCTCCCACTGTGTCGTGGTCGGTTGTAAAGGGGTGTGGCCTTACTCGCCCGAGGGTAGGGGGCATTGTTAGGCTGAGTTTGACCAGCTCGTGAATGGGTTTGCTATCGACGTGCCGGATAGATATTGGCAGACTATTGACCAGGCAGATAGTGAGGTTTCTTACGCTCACTTGGACTGCGTGCCTATGAAAGGGGCAGTGCCATTTGGAGGGTACTAAACCCCGGTGATTATCCAGAATGAGAACTATACTGATATTTGATGATCTAGTGAGGAGTTGCATTGATATGTGGATGAGGATTGGCATGTTTGACTTGCATTTCGCATCGCATGGCCTGGATATGGCCAATAGCATTCATGTTTTGCACCGCATAGCCTTAGTATGACTGATTGCATTTATGTACTCATCAGCATGATTTTGTATTACTTTGACATTGCATTCTGAGCACGCTCATATCGTGCACACACTTTCACCGCCCTCTGAGCCTTCTATAAGCTTATGCACGATTGATACATGCGCCAGGTTACAGTCGTAGCTTTGCCATAGTAGGAGCATGCAGTCGAGCTTTAGGAGTTTTCGTTATTATCACTATCTTATATTTCCCTTCATATGCATTATACTCAAAGGTTTTTATCATAGTGGATTTTATGATGGTGTTCTTGTGGTTATTGTTCGTGGGTTATGCTTATGGTTATGCTCATTACGAATCAAAATCATGTTAGAAATCCTCCTTTTAGAATTCCAGGATTAGAACCTGGTAGATGGGTGCTGGGAGCAGAGAATGGGGTACTAAGGAGGCTGTTGGCGCTGGATTCTGCAATCGGAAATTTTGTGAGCCCGGTTTCTTAGTTTGTGGCGTGACATGAAACCTCCGTTAGTGAGATCCGGTACACTTAAGGGTTGAGTGCATCCGCTGGAAGTGGAGTTGAAAAGTAGTCGAACCACTATAAAACTGACTATGTTTGAGATTGCTATTGTCTTCCCATTACTTATGTGATTTCCTTAAATCCCTTCATATTTGATTATCTGAGATCACATCTCACACAGTCACATCCATCATAAACTATGATTTGCATCTTGTTTATCTTTCAATTAGTTTTATGATTGGATCCTCTGATTGGCTTGGAAGCCATTAGAGTTACTCTGAGGAAATCTTGATACACTCATATTTACTTAAGATTAAATTGATAGGATTTTAAATAATCATAAAATATTAAAAAGTCCTATTCACCCCCTGCTAGGACATATTGGTATATTCCCACTTCAACTGAAGTGGTCATTACTGCAATTTCATTTGGTATCAGAGTGGGTCTCTCTTAAGGGCTTCACCGCCTAGAGAGTAATCTTGACTGAAGTTGGTAATATGGCTAAAGGAGAGGGCTCATCGGTCACTAGACCTCCAGTATTTGATGGATCAAATTATGTACACTAGAAGGCTAGAATGCATTACTTTCTGAGATCTTTGGATCATGATGTTTAGGATATAGTTGAAAGAGGATATGTGCCACTAGCCGAACAACTAGTACTTGAAAATAGCACAGCTATCACCAAACCAAAATCCAAAGAAATATAAACAACATTCGATAAAGAAAAACAAACATCTAAAGCTAAAGCTATGAATGCTATCTACTGTGCTGTGTCCCAAGACATTTTCAATCAAATCAGTATGTGTAGGACAAGTAAAGAAGCATGGGATTTGTTGTAAATAACCCATGAAGGAACAATCACTGTGAAGACATCCAAACTGTAACTCCTAACATCACAGTTTGAAAGTCTCAGAATGGAAGAGCATGAGACATTCATGGAGTTTTTTCACAAAACTGAACATATTTGCAACTCCATGGGTGGATTAGGTGAGAAGTTCCGGTCCCAAAAATTTATAGGAAAATACTAAGATCATTACCAGAACGGTTTAATCCTAAAGTAACAACCATTGAAGAGTGTAGAAACATAGTGAAATGAAAGTAGAAGAACTAGTAGGTTCCCTACAAACATTTGAACTACACTTCAAACAAACCCCTAAATCCAAAACTACTGTCCTCAAAACTTCAAAGAATACAACAAATGATGACATTGAAACTAAAAGAGAAAACGAAGATGAAGAAGTGGCTTTGTTGGCTCAACGGTTTAGAAAATTCTTTCAGAAAAATCGTGGTCATCCATTTAAAGGAAGATAGGTGGACAACAAACATTTCACAGGTAAATATGGTAAAAAGTCAAAGGAGCCACAATGTTATACCTGTCAAAAGTTTGGATACCTGTCTACTAAATGCCCAGATAGAAAGACTAAGGGAAAGGCAATGGCTGCCACATGGGATGATACGGAAGAGTCAAACTCAAAATCTAGCGACTCAGAGAGCGATGGAGACCAAAAATCTCTAAAAATTCTTATGGTCTCCACTACCTCAACCATTCCCACTGAAACTGAGAATGCTAAAGAACTGCAAGCCACTGAATCATTTCCATCGGATAATGAGAAAACTGAGAAGGAAGAAGAAGATCAGGATAAATTATAGGATGCTTACAATCAACTCTACATTTATAGCATCAACATCCTTAAAAGACTTAGAATATCTGAAAAGAAAAAGGAATTGCTGCAAAAAGATCTGGATAAAACTTTAAAAATTAATACACATCTAATTAATGATTTATAGCAATATCATTTAGATAATGATAGACTAGAAAGAATCAACATCTTCCTTAAATCTGAGTCTGAAAAACTAAACAAACAGGTTGAGCTATTAAAAGATAAAAATATGCTCATTCAAAATGAAAATCACACACTCCTTTTTTATTTAGAAGAATCCAAAAAACTTGCTAAGCTAAACTATAAGTTTTCCCAGAGTGGTGAGAAATTAGAAAAACTCTTAGGTATGGGAAGACTCGGAAAGGACAAGAGTGGTTTAGGATATGATAAATTTAAAATAAAAATTGGAAATGCAGCACCAATGGCTGAAAAATCTACTACTTCAGGAAGTAAAACAAGAACCACTCCTATTTGTCATTTATGTGGTGATTCTGGTCATTATAAGTTTGAATGCATGTCACCTAGGAGGACTCAACATAATTCTAGTCAAAATCATACCGGTAAATATAGACTGACTAGAGGAACAACACAAAATGTCAGGAGTCCACCTAGGAATATGGATAGAAGAAATACACATCCATCACCACCTAGAATGACTAATAGAATGAAGGAGTTATTAAATCAAGTGATTGAATTAAATAAGAAAAAAAAATGAATGTGTGAGACAAGGAAACACGATTCAGTTGCCTAACTTAATTAAAGAAACTACCATAGTTAAAAATCCTGTCACAAAATGGGTAGTGAAAGAAAAGAAAAATTACTTATCACTCACTCAAATCATATAATAGGCAATGATACTAAGTGGTACCTGGATAAGGGTTGCTCAAGACATGTCACGAGTGACAAATCCCTTCTTTCAAACTATTCAGATCTTAATGATGGGATAGTCACCTATGGAGACAGAAGCACCGCTAAGGTAATTGGACAGGGAATTATTAAATGAATAAATTCGCTTAAAAATGAGAATGCCTTTTAGATAAAAGGATTAATGCATAATCTTTTGAGCATTTCTCAAATATGTGACAATGAGCATGTGGTTACCTTTAACTAAAAGGAATGCAAAATCCTTAACCTATCAGGTAAATCAGTGATGAAGGGTTGTCGCATAAATAACCACTGCTATGTCATTAAAGGCAAAGGAAGAACTGATCCATATACCTGGAAATATCGAGCATGGAAAAACAAGTCCAGGTCATGCAAACATTACTGAAAAGATGCAATTTTTGCTAAACTCCTAATGATACATCTGAGGTTTCTCACCTCAATCTTTTTGTATATAAACATCCTGATGTTTATAATTTTGAATTGTATAATGCTTGTACAAAATTTTTGCTGTGTATGTTGGTCGATTCAAAGACATACTAAATTATACACGAAAGTGTGTTGAAATGCTGAAAAATGAAAAATATTCACCTTCAATATGTATGTCGATACATCATGTGAACGTTTCGATTACATCGACCAAGAATCGATATCATCGGTGACCTCTTGAGTAGCTAAAACATCGGGTCGGTTGGTCTTCCCTCGAACTCTTTATTGAAAATATCAATTAGGGTATATCGATATCATCGAACCTATGTTCGATGATATTGAAAGTTATTGCTCAATAAAAGTCAGAAGAACGGAAAAAGAGTTTCACTTGTTGATCTCATTTTGGCATTGCATCTCTCAGAACAGTCTTCAAATCCAAATCTTCTTTCATCCTAAGCAGCAATGTCTAAAGATAATGGTTTGGTTCTTCCATAAAGTGCCTCAACTGAGAGTAAGAAAGGTAAGAAGAATGCAACTGCCTCATCTTCATTTTCAGACTTAGAAATTATTATAGAACGAGCTATTCATAAGAAGTGCATTAAACCCTTTGGGATCATCAATCTCTTAGAACTGATTGGGTGGGGCAATATCATGAATTTTGGAGGAGGATTTCATTCCAAACTTGTGCATCGGTTTCTGAACTTAATCTACAACATTGAAAATAATCCTTCACTCATTTCAGTCGTTGTCATAAATCAGACCGAGCACATCACCCCTAGATTGATAAGTCATCTGGTTAGTGTAGAAGTCACTAGGATACCTGTATCGGAATAGAATATGAACAGTCTTGGAGTATGGGCTGAAATTACTCGAGCATTATGTAACAGTGCTACAATTCCCAGAAATGCGAAGAATGTTCTTCATATTAAGCATCTCAATCCTACCTATAAAATTCTTCATAGCATCTTCAGCACAAATGTCTATTCTCGTGAAGTTTCGGGCAACAAGCTTTCTCCATACATTCTCAATATTTTGTATGATATTCATTAAGGTATTCAAGTGTGTCTACCCACTCTTCTTCTACAACAGTTAATCTGTGTGTCTACAGAAGAATACATCACTACACTTCCATTCCCATGTCTTATGTCCAAGCTTTCCTGACAAATTAGGTTTCCACCTACTAATGATCTCCCGCACCCGTGTGCCTAGTTCAATTACGAAGACATTTGCAACCTGAATATCATTGACAACATGTTTTGTGGTGGAAAAACTGACACAACCTCAGGCGAGGGCAATCCTGTGTGCAGCCCCGACTCTGTTAATATCATTGAGGTTTTCACAAGACAAGACATTGTACAAAACCTTCTAGACGGACAATCTCACATGACGAAATGACTTGAAGCCTGTCTTTCAGAGATCAAACACATGCTGATGGCTCTGCAATGTGCTACAAAACAAATTCGGGATTCCCTACCTGAACCGTAAGTATACCCAGGCTTTCATTATTTGTAATGCATCCTTCCCTTCATCACCTACCTAGAGTCTCCCTAGAATGCTTAGGGCATAAATATCTTTTTGAATGCCCTACACTCATATATGTGTGTGTGATGAATTACTAACTTATAGATTTTGACAAGTTTTTTTTTTTTGTTGTGATATCGTCTGAGTGAGGAATATACTCTGTTTTTGGGTGCTCATGGATGGGCTTGATATTTTTTTAGTTTGGGATGAATGTTCTACTACTTTCAATCTTGGGCAGTATATATTTTGGATATTTTCGATTATGGCTATTTATATCTTATATCTCTTTACTACCATATTTTGTGATCCCTTGTTTTCTCTAGTTCATATAGACAATGGAATATGATGTGTGTGATGCTTGCTCTTTATCTCCATATTATCTGCCTACTTCACTACTCTCCTTTGTCCTGATAAGCATACATGTTTTTGTAATGAGATGTTCTTTTACATCTATCTATTATGCTTATGCTCCCTGAATTTTGGTTCTCCCATATTCTCTAACTTCAGTCAATATCAATTGTTATATTATCCTTTGCCAATAACTAACAAAAGGGGAAGAACAAATCCACCCCGAAGGAAAATTATGTGTATCTGTTTGTGGATGGTGGTGCAGGTGTTAGGGGGAGCAGCTGTAAGACGACAGCGGGACATTGCTATTAGGGGGAACAGCTACTGATATGTGTGTGTGCAAACTAGGTCACTTTGTAAAATTGTGTAAAGTCCATCTACACACAATTTAGGGTGTTTGTCTCGAATTTGTTCTAGTGTGTTTTGGTGTTTTGTCACGTAATTGACAAAGGGGGAGATTGAAAGTGCCCTAGTTTGTCAATTAGTGTGTGCGTTGAGTCAGCTAGACAGAGGAGCCCCATAGGAAGATTGATCAAGCGTCTGTGTCAACTGGATGTGTGTCAGAACTTGCCACAGGTAAATCTTAGCCTCACATCCCATGTCCCAAAACACCAGGTACTTAAATCCCTTAAAATTGAATAGAACACCCTAAGTTTTTGTGGTTAGAAAAATTTTCCAAACTTCAGGAAAAATCTTTAAGTTTTCTACCTTTGTCGATTTATCGATACACGGTTCAATAAAA
The DNA here is from genome assembly GCF_029962835.1 of Magnolia sinica. Lineage (NCBI taxonomy): Eukaryota > Viridiplantae > Streptophyta > Magnoliopsida > Magnoliales > Magnoliaceae > Magnolia > Magnolia sinica. The sequence continues at coordinate 89,070,791 of NC_080573.1, read as the reverse complement.
TTGAACCTTGTTATTGATGTCCTCGAAGCTCACAAGATATTACCGAAATGAGGACATAAGATGTCCAACAACCACAAAGATCTTTGGACAGAATTATCAATGTATCAATAGATGGTTTGATATCATCAAAATTTAAATCTCGAGTCCATCGGAGTAGACTTGATAAAATCGGTATCAAGTCTGTTGTGTCCAAAGTTCCACTAAGGTAAATCATGTAATCCTCGATATATTGAAGAGATCCATGATATCCTCGGAATTCAAATATCAAGGAAATCAGAAGCCCTTCGATGATATCGGATTAAGACACATTTATCTAGTAAAGTTTTTCAGGTTGTTTTCCTCAGTCGAGGGTCACTCGATAAAATCGATATTCAAATATTGATCATATCAAGGCATGGTCGATGTCATCGAATGTGGACACAACTGTCCAGTAAGCTTTTAGAAAAAATTCTTAGAATTATCGATGAATCGACACTTCCCTCGATATCATCGATATTCAAATTCTGATGATATTGAGTGATGCTCAATCATATCATACACCTGAAATCTTTTAAAGGTGAGTCTCTCACATTTTCAAATGTCGAGGAAATGAATCTCATGTCGATGAAATCGGAGTTCGAAATCCGATGACATTGACGCACGTTCGATTTCCTCGACCAGTTGTCAAAAGGTTTCAAAATCGTTTGACATTTAAGTTCGTGTCATCGAGCGGTCAGTCGATGCTATCGAGAGTATACGCTCGATGATATCGAACCTACTCGATGATATTGAACTCTATAAAAAATGTGACTATTTATTTCTGTTGGAACCTTTTGCCTATTTAATGAGAGCATAGCCTTGGTTGTTTGATAGAGAAAATAGAGTGCTTTTGACTGTTTAACCCTAGATCATATACCCTAAGGCTTTTTCTCTCATGGAAGTTCATCCTTCAATTCATCATCATCATTGACATTTAATAGAGTGGATTGGGGAATGAACTTCTGCATTTAAGGATCCTGCAGCTACTACCTTAATGGCAAATCATTAAGCTGGGATGCCGTAAATGCATAGATGATTGGAATCAATCCATCTCCCTTATATGAAAACATTTAATAGAGTAGGATTCCATCATAACCTTGACCTAACCCATCTCCATGTATTAGTACATCATCTGAGTTGCGGTTCAAGGAAGCAGAGGATTCTTTGTCAACAAAGGAGGAGATCTTCGACAACGTGCTAAATGGGGCTCATCTACTTATATGTAAGTCATTAGAGTCCAGAGGACCCTTGTGATCATTTCTTCTATAGGATTGGGACTAAGGTGTTTCTCACCCCTTCCAAGTCCTCATAGGAGGCCTCCGGCGAGAGTGTACGTGGGGGTGCTTTGTGTTGACCCTTGCTCTATGGAGAACATAAACTCTTAGGTCCTTGTGTAGGTCATTAACCTATGTGGTCTAAAACTTGGGTGCTTTATGTTGACCCTTGCTCATGGTAGCATAAACTGATGAGGTTCCTTGAGTGGATCCTTGGCCTATGTGGCCTAAAAGTCGAGTGTTGTGTGTGGACCCTTGCTCATGGGAGCATAAAGTATATCGTATAGACACGTTGTGTCAGCCTAAGTGTAAGTTATACTAGTTAGAGGTGAACTTGATTTAAAACCTCCGGTTTGAGGTGAACTTGTCGTGAAACCTCCATTAGTGAGATCCGATACACTTAAGGGTTGAGTGCATCCGCCGGAAGTGAAGTAGACAAGTAGTTGAACCACTATAAAAATGACTGCGTTTGAGATTGCTATTGTCTTCAATTACTTATGTGATTTCCTTAAATGCCTTCATATTTGATTATCTGATATCACATCTCACACACAGTCACATCCATCATAAACTATGATTTGCATCTTATTTATCTTTCAATTAGTTTTATGATTAGATCCTCTGATTGGCTTAGAAGCCATTAGAGTTACTTTGAAGAAATCCTGATACACTCATATTTACTCAGGATTAAATTGATAGGATTTTAAATAATCATAAAATATTAAAAAGTCCTATTCACCCCCCTCTAGGACATATTGGCATATTCCCACTTCAACTAAAGCATCAGTACCGTAATTTCAACTTATTCATTCATTCATTCACTCTCCACTTCGGCTGGTGGTGTGCAACTAATTGTTGTGTACCTTTGTAATGGTAAGGATTTTGATTAGGTCACACTACTAACCTGAGATCAGGAGTCTACTACATCGAGTTTAGCTATCCAAATTTAGGTATGAGACTAGTTTGGATAGAAGTCCCTTGTGATGGACCCCATAACCTGCGATACTACGTACTATCATCCCAACTTCACTCCAGCTTGGTCATTTCATTCCCACCACATATTACATTACATCCGCAGCATTTTATATTTTGGGTTGCCATATTTCTTCATTGATATGGCCATTAACATTCATGTCATACATCGCATAGCCTTGGCACGGTTGATGACACTCATGGACTTACCAGTGTATTTTCGTTTACTCTGATATTGTATGATTCATGATCCTGTCGGTATTTCTGCTTGTTCTGATATTGTATGATTTATGGCAATGTATTGCATACTTGACACTCACCTTGTGCACACACTTTCACCACCCTCTAAGCTTTCTATAAGCTTATACATGATAGATGCGTGCAGGTGGCATTAGGTCGTAGCAGCGTTGAGCTTGGAGCATGCAGCAGACTTTTGGAGCTTTGATTTTTGACATATGTATTTTCCTTTCAGCATTGTATTCAACTGTTTATTTTAGTGGATATGTGATGATGATGTTGCCTTTGTGATTTGGGTAAACTTGTGGTTATGCTTATTATGAGTTAAATGTACATTGAAAAATTCTCCTTGTATAATCACATGATCGAAATTTGGCGTATAGACGCTGGAAGACGAGAATGGGGTACTACGGAGGTTGTCGGCACCGAATTCGGTGATTGAGAATTTTGTGAGCCCGGTTTCCGAGTTTGGGGCGTGACACCAGGGTTACACTTGGTGGATCCATCATGGTGAAGATCTCCACCAAAGAGTTGAGGCCATTGAAGTTCTCGCTGACCCAATTGTGTCGGATGACGAGGATGAAGACATTGACAAAATATAAGATATCATAGGGGATGTGTTCAAGGAAATAATTGCTGATACTGATTTATAGGACAAGTAGTAGCCAAGATATTCCTCCTATGGGTGATGTCGAATTAGAAAAGTTTAGTAGGTTATTGAGGGATGCGCAACGTCCACTTTATCCGGGGTGAGAGAACTTCTCCAAGTTGAATTTTCTTACAAGGTTACTTCATTTGAAGATAATAAATCGTTGGAGTAACAAATCGTTTGATATGTTGCTTGACTTGTTGAAAGAAGCATTACCAAACGGTGAGACATTGCCTAAGTCTTATCACGAGGCAAAATCCTTGATGCGAAACTTAGGCCTTAGTTACATCCCTATATATGCATGTATAAATGATTGTGTATTGTATCGAAAAGAGCATAAAAATGTTGAAGACTGTCCAGAAGTGGAGAGTCTAGGTGGAAGTATGACGAAGCCAAGCATAAGAAAATCCTGCAAAAGGTGTTAAGGTACTTCCCATTGAAACCCAAATTACAAAGATTGTTTGTCTCACAAGACGGTTAAAGATATGAGGTGGCACAAGGAGAAACGTGTTCATGATGATAGTACACTGAGGCACCCTCAAACTTTGAAGCTCGGTAAAATTTTGACAAGTAATATGACTAGTTTACAGAGGATTCTCGCAATGTTCGACTAGGTCTTGCAAGTGATGGTTTTAATCCATTTGGAAACATCAATAGCTCGTATAGTATGTGGCTAGTGGTACTTATGCCCTATAATTTACCTCATTGGTTATGTATGAAGGAGACATTTTTCATGATATCATTGCTTATTCTTGGACCCAGGTCACTTGGGAATGACATTGATATATATTTGCGACCGTTAGTAGATGAGTTAAACGAGTTATGGAGTCAAGGTGTGCAGACATATGAAACATTTGCAAGACAGACATTTCGATTGCATGCAGCGGCCTTGTAGATAATAAATGACTTCCTCGCATATGGGAATTTGTCTAGATGGAGCACGAAGGGAGAGTTGGCTTGTCTTACATGTAGTATTGAGACTTGTTCATTATCATTGAAGCATTGTAAAAAAAATGTTATATGAACCATCATCCCTTGTTTCCAAGTGATCATAGTTGGCACAGGAAGACGATGATCTTTGATGGAAACAAAATCATGGGCTACCCTTAAAAGAGCTATCTGGAGAAATGTGATTCAACAACTTAGTAACATTAGAGAAGTTAGATTTGGTAAGGCATCCCATTTGAAGAAGAGGAAACGTACAGTATTGGACTATAACTTGAAGAAAAAGAGCATTTTTTTAGTTACTCTATTGGAGTGATCTGAAATTGTGACACAACTTGGATGTCACGCATATTAAGAAGAATATATGTGACAATATCTTCGAAACATTGATGAACATAGAGAAGAAAACAAAAGACAATTTCAAGGCTCGAATGGATCTACAAGCAACGGGTTTAAGGAAAGAGTTGCACTTGCAACCACATAGAAATTCATATACTATACTAGCAGCCTGCTATACATTGACAAAACAAGATAAAAAAACGCTTATGTGAATGGTTGAGATCGGTGAAGTTTCCCGATTGGTATGCGTCAAATATATCTCAGCGCGTAAACATTATGGACTATAAGGTAACAGGAATGAAAAGTCACGATTAACACATCCTTCTGCAACATCTACTACTGGTTGCAATTCATGGATTCCTGAGAAAGGATATCAGTGCAGCGCTGATTGAGTTGGGGATATTCTTTAAGGATTTATGTTTGAAATCATTAAATGTAAAGGATATTAAACGACTGGAGAGGGACATTGTCATAATCCTTTACAAAATTGAAAGAATATTTCCACCTGCATTTTTCGATGTCATGGTATACCTAGCAATTCACTTTCCGCATGAGGCGAAGATTGCACGCCCAGAACAATATCATTGGATGTATTTGATCAAAAGGTGGTAGAACCTATTAAAATTTTTATTCATTCCATAAACTACATATATCCATGTTTTCATACATATAACATAGTGGTTTTGTGTACAAATACCTTCACACAATAAAACGATTTGTGATGAATAAGGCACGTCAAGAGGGATCCATTGTTGAGGCCTACATTGATAATGAGTGCCCAACATTTTTCTCTACATATCTTCGTGGCATAGAGACTAGATTCAACCGAGAAGATCGGAATACCGATGAAGGGCAAGAGCATGAACAAGGACTCATATCTATATTCACACATAATGTCTGTCCTTTAGGATCCCCCAATGTTTCAGGATATGGATCTTGGGGATCAAGCAAAGGTGTGGTGGTATGTGTTGCATAATTGTGAAGAAATAGAGTCGTACTTAGAATAAGTCTTTCCCTGATAATTGTATCTCTACATACGATGATCTTAATGTTTCTTGCTAATGACGTGCTAATTATGTGTAGTGAACACATTGATGAGATGAAGTCGCAATACCCGACAAATTATGGTTGAATGTACCAAGATCAGTTTTCAAAACGATTCGCAAAAATGTGTAAGATTTCACATTATATCTCACCACACTTAGAATTTTGTTGTATTGCACAATGTTTAAACATAAGAAAATTCATAAATAATTACATTCTGTACGTGATAATAGATGAAGACGTTGCCCACTAGCAACTCTACGGATGCGTCTGATGCACCCTACTCACTGGTGTGTGGCCCTGATAGACGTGTATTTAGATATATAGGGTATATTGTAAACAGGATTCGGTTCCACACTGAAGAACGTGAGAAGTATAGAACCACACAAAATAGTGGGGTGGTTGTAAAGGGAATGCATGAGGAGGTAGAAATTGACTTTTATGGCGTTTTGACAAATATTATTGAGCTGAGTTATTGTATGAGAAAGTGGGTGTACTTATTTAGACGTGATTAGTGGGACATTGGAAATAAAAAGTTGGGAATATAGACTGACAACTACTTTACGAGTGTAAATTTATCTCAGAAGTGGTTTAATGACGACCCATTTGTCCTCGACAACCAAGCCAAACAAGTATTTTACCTTGTTGACACCAAGTTAGGCGGCTCTTGGCACGTGGTGTAGAAAATAAAGTTCAGGAACATATTTGACGTTCTCGTACTAGAAGTTGAAGATAGCGAGGACGAGGGAAATAAAACGTATAGGGTTGAACAAGCATATCAAGAAGACATGTCATCCGGGGATATAGGGACTGATCCAAATGTTGATATTTATGTGGTGCAATTAGACAGAGATGATGTGCCGCCTGATCATGTTGATGCCTCAATAATACATGACATTGTTAGAGATGATAACAGTTTCATTGATGACAATGTTGCAAACGATGAAGAGGAAATACTGATCAGCGATAGGGATAGTGAAGAAGAAATAGTCCTAAGCGATAATGATACCGACGACGATTATTAAATGTACACATGATTTACATGTCATTTTTTAATTTGAATAATTTATGTATTACATATATACGTGAAAATTACAAGTCATGATTTATTCCTTTAATTGACTTCTTTATAATCCACATTTGCAGTTAAGTCAATTTCTGATCATGTCCTCCTCAAACCTGAGCATAGCGGAAGCACGCAGCATACTTCATCAGCTGTTGTGGATGGACTTTTCGGCCTTATCTTCTTCTGGTAAGGCCAAAGAGATACCCGGTTTGATTAATGAGTGTAGGGAGGAATATATCGACGATGACTCATATGAAAAATTATACAATCTCAAAGAAATATAGGAGCTGATGGAGGAATATAACCGAGAAAAACTTCATATGGAAGATGCGGTTTTGTTACTTCCACATCTAAATGGAGTCCCGAGAGACCGAATTTCTCCTATTGTGACCGACATGTTAGCTGTAACAATTTCGAGTGTTTCACACAACTTGACATATACTTCCTCAACATACGATAACTTACGTAGGGAGTACTTCAGATAGTTCACCTCAAAGTTGTTTTTTACTACAACGAAATATGTGTATTTAATATAGAATAACAATGTGTAATGGAATTTCTAAAGGTTATAAATTAAAGTTTATAGTTTTTTTATATTCTGCTTGCATTATAGTGTAATGGTCTAATCATATTTTAATTATCTCTCTAAGCATAAGCACAAATGTATTCTACCATCAACACTACTTGTATAATTTTTTAGTATATTCCACTTGTAATGACATTGTTTAAATTTATAAGTTCGTAGCTCACACATATTCAGTGATGGCACCAGGTGGGAGATCACATCGTTCGTGCACTGGATCTACCCCTTCCACCTGTGATGCGACAGAGACAGCATCGTTGTCACATGTTGCATCACAGACGTCTGATCCCTCAGTCGCGCATACTACGGGCACTACATGTAAGTCTAGACATATATTTCTTTTAATGACTTCTATTTATGTTTAGACTTGTGTATTTCTTTTATGATAGCATTGTCAACCAGTCGACATGGAGGTGGACCCACGCGTGGGTTAGTTTTAGAGGGACTTATACGTGAGGGTAGGGTGATGGAGAGTTCCCATAGGACTACCTTAAATTTATTGGGGACAATGTCAGGTTGTTTACGTCGGAGGTCGATGTGTTATGCCGATCTCTTATCCTCGCCACCACCTCCCATTGGATAGACGTGACAGATGATGTGCGACAGCTCATCCATTAGCGCCTTACGGTAAATTTTAGCAAATTAAATTTTGTTTTTTAAAAGTTCATTTATGGTTAAGTTATTTTCTTAAAAAGTTTATTGCCTTAATCTATTATTTACGAAACTACAGGATAAATTTGTCTTGGATTTGAGTGTTCCGTACATTTCCTATGCTATCAACGACATCGTCAAGGAGTGGTTCAAAGAGTACCATGGTGACTTACACCAGCGGTATAAGCGGTGCGTAAGCCACGAGGAGGTTGTACTGTCCGAACCGTCGCACGTGACCCTTGACGACTGGCGGATACTCTGCGAGAGATTTTCGTCTGAGCCTTTTCAAGTAATATTTACATATTTACGATATGTTAACGTAACAATTAAATTCGCAATTAATAACAACGTATTATGAATAATGTGTTCAAAAGAGGAGAAGAATAAATTTTGTGAACATGGGAAGGTTAAATGTGAACCACGTAGCTAGTTGTAATGACCCTGAAAATTTTGTGCTATTCTTTCCCTAGTAGTTGTTTTTGGGGTAATTAGCGCTATACTCGATTGCTTGTGAAATTCACATCAATCACTTTAAATTGTATCTGCATGACTCAAAACCTGTAGATTAGTTAGCGCTATGTTACTCTGAAATCTGGGATCCATCGCTAAATCCAGTTGTTCTGGGAAATTTTTGGAAGTTCTGGATCGGACCTGGACCGCGCGTCGAAAGTCCGATAGCGATGATCTTAGGCTATTGCGGTCACCATGTTGGACTTGACCATCACCTCAAAAATCAAGTCCAGATGATGTTCTGGGTCAATTTGATTGAGTTCGGAGTGAAGAGTGTGAGAACGGTTGGAAAGTAAATGTGATTTTATGAAATCTGAGTCGTGTCGCTTGCGCGATGATTTTAAGCAATCTGACCGTTGGATTCTGACCCAATTTCACCCTCTGATCAGGGAAGGTGGCCCAGGCATGTCCTTGTGCTTGTGGACCTGATTGAGATTCCGTGACCGTTGAATTAAGTGTGGTCCGCCACGGTCGATCTGAAAAGCCGGTCGGTACGAAAACTCAGCTTGACCTAGATCCATGGTCAAAGAGCTTAAGTCCGACCTTTCGTGGTAGTAGGCCCACCAGAAGTGCTTCGTTGGATCGTGAGAGGCTGATTTTGGTTATACCCTAAGTATACCTTGGCCCTGGGGTTATTTTCATCAATATTAGGCCTATTTATAGTCCTTGAAACCCTAGCTCTCTTTTCCATACGAATTTCTTAACCCTACCTAAGAAAGAGAAAGGAAAAGAGAGAGAAAGTGAGAAAGAAGTTGGTGAATCATCTTAGATTCTTTCCTGTTCATCTTCATCCTTGAACCTTCACTTTAGAATTGTTATTCCGGCGATTCTGAGTCCATCTTTGGGTAAGTTAACCTAACCCTAATCTGTGTTAGAGCTTAGAATAGTCTTGATGTTGTTGTATCTCATTTCTATTTTTGCTTTAGGGTATTCTATCGCCGTTGACGAAGACAACTCGTCTGAAATCAGTTCGGTGTTCTTTTCTGGCTTAAGGTGCAGACTTTAAGTATATAGGTTATGGTTTTCAAGGCTTTCAATGTCAGCGAATGGTTTATTCTTGCTATGGATGAGATTTCACATGCCAAATGTTATGTTTACCTTGCGTTCCTGATATGCATGTGTTATTTTGAGATTTGTGTATTCTATGTGTATGTATAAAGTACCGTATGCGTATAAAATATGAACATGTGATTGCCATGATTATTTTTCGTGTATGTATGCTAGATGTATGTACGACAACTCCTTGGTAAGAGGAATTGTCCAAAGGTGTGTATTTCAACATACGTCATGTATGTTGGGCTATGTATTCTAAGTATTTGTAGAAATGCCTGAATGATCTAAAGTGTGATATATTATACTATTTGTGGGTATTGAGAAGCGATTCTCAACTCTCCCACTAGTGTGTATGATTTCCTTCATGTGAGTTACATTCCTTGTTGTTTAATTTCAAGCATTACTTATGCTTACATTTATGTTAAGTTGTTATTCTTCAAATGCTTGAGTACCACATGATTGAAGTTATTGTTCCATTACTATTCTACATTTGATACGAATATCTATTGTAGTGTAAAGTGTTTGGGACTATGAATAGTCCAGGAAATCGGTAATCTGCCTTAAGTTCGTGGCTGAGATTACTTTCGCCATGTAGGTCGTATTAGGCGAACCCAAGTTGTATTAGAGTTGTCGGCAGTGGTTTGGCCACATGGAGTGTTTGCGCACTCCATGTCGTTCAACCCAACGTGCGCTCGTGCTAGTCGAGTTCGTCAAGTAACCCGATTATCCGATGTATGTTCACCATGTACGGACGCTACTGCTTGAATCTAGGGTACCGAACTTACCAATGAAATCCTATTAACCATGGTACCTTGATCCGCTAAGACTCATGAGCCGGACATGGTGGTATGGGACACTGTGGTTGAGCTGTCGGCCTATGCTGGGGTGACGAGCCTCCCCGTAGTGACCAGTGAGCAACTAAACTCGTGAGTCGATTATGGTGGTATGGGACACTATATTCGTGCTGTCGGCCTACATTGATTGGTGACGAGCCCTTTGTAGTGACCTCGAGCATGCCTGGATACTGCTTTGAGGTGACGAGCCTTGGTGTAGTAATGAAGGTATGATAGGCGTGCATTGATTGGTGACGAGCCCTTTGCAACGACCTGAAAACATATGATCGTATGAGATGTCTAGGACTGACGACCTTAGAATGGATCACTGTTTGGATGGTGATATGAAGAAGGTATCTTAGCTTCCCAATCTTGCTGTATGAAAAAGACTAATAACAACTTGGTAATCATATCCATGCACCGCATTTGCATGTGCTTTGTAGACGTGGCGCACTTTGAGGTTGTGTCATGCGTAACGTAAGATGAAGACGCTGAGGGTGTACGCGTGAGGGCACGCATCATTCTGCATACATCCCTGCATTAATAAGAGTACTTAGGACTTGTTTAATTGTTCTGCTTTATCATTACTGCTTGATTGAACTGATAACATGTTAACCTGTGCTTTATTGTTCCACTGAGTTGATCACTCACTCCCACGTTCTGGGGTGGTGTTAAACACCCACCAGACTCTGTCTTAGGTTCTGATGTTGCAGATGTTGATGCGACTTCTGAGGCAGAGCGGGAGATGGATGATGATGAGGTTGCTTTCTCTTATATGCAGTTTTCAGACGGGTTCTAGCGAGCCTTGTTCTGATGCGCGAGATTCTGGGATTATTTTTGGGAATTAAATGATGTAACTTAATACTTGTAATTTTGATAATAACACTTACATTACGACCTGGTATGTATATATACTTCAAGGATTTGCACTTGTACACATATATTTTTATAAGTCTTCCGCTTGCTTTCTTCACTTATCCCTGAATTATATCTGTGTTTTGGCTTAATCTATTCCATGTTTTATGCACTAATACAGACAACATACATCCATCATTAAATATGTTGCATAAGTGATGTTTTGGAACTCGGGAGCTGAGTTATGCTCGACCCCCGAATTTCAGAGCGTTACACTAGTTTAAAGTCATTTGTATGACTTCGTCACAACATGGTAAGAAATTACTGGTAATTAATAAGTTGATATATTCTTTCCATGTATTTATATTAACTTTATTGTCCTTTCGATTGCACAATGAGATTCCGTCACTTGCCAGGAGCCTGGACCAGTAAACCTCTACAGAGAGACTCACTATCGACAGCCGACGGGATCTTGGGTACATCTTAAAGCCAATGATAATTACATAAAAATCCTTACATTGTAAAATTTAATTGCATTGAATTATAATAATGTCATTCATTATGAAAATTCATATGTTTTCATTATAGGCAGCGATGAACACTATACGCAGTCAGCCCACTCTCGATAGTACTCAGCGGAGTGAGCCAGAGATCATGAACGAGTGCTTAGCACCCATTATGTATATGTGCGTAGGCTTAGTCATGGTGCCAAGCTCATGGCACCCGCTAGAGCTGCATCCAGCCAATCCATCACTAGCAAGAGCGCCCTACGCTGAGCTGATATCGCAGAGAGAGAGAGAGGTTTAACAGCTATAGGTTGTCGTCGACGAGATCAGAGACTAGCTAAAGAGGCAAAGGGAGGAGCAGGAGAGGAGGATCGAGGAGATGCAGGTGGAGCATGAGTGACGGATGAATGAGATGTTTCAGGCTATCGCTGCACGCTTACCCACCTATACCCCACCACCTCCGCATTCATCTTTGTGATTTTTTGTATTTTATTTATGATTTATTTTATATACGAATGTTAAACTTATATATGTATTTGTGCATGGATGAATGTGATGTGGATAAGATTATTTGTGTATGTATGGATGTGGTTTGTGTTTGGATGGATGTAGTTTGTGTTTGGATGGATGTGAATGTGAATATGGTGAAATATATTGTAATAGGTGTATATTAGGGATTTTTGCTGGAATTTTGAGAGAAAAAAAAACTAGTCTTTTACCGATGAAATATTTCATAGGTAAAAGTTCCAACCACATTTTTACTTACGAACTATTTCGTAGGTAAAAGGTTCATCCACATTTTTTACCTACAAAAGTTTCCGTAGGTACAAGTTTTTACCTACGAAAAACTTTGTAGGTAAAAGTCTTACCATTCTCAATGAACAATCTCCACATATTTTACCTACGAAAAATTTCATAAGTAAAAGTTTCATCCACTTTTTTACCTACGCAAAAAATTCATTGGTAAAGTTTCAGCCACTTTTTTACCTACGAAAACATTCATCGGTAAAAGTCTTTTTACCTATGAAAAATTTTGTAGGTAAAAGTTTTGGCCACTTTTTTACCTATGAAAGATAAAAGTACTTTTACCTACAAAAAATTTCGAAGCTAAAAGTGTCATCAACATTTTTTACCTACGAAAATTTTCGGCCGAGGAAGGCTAAGGCGGATAAAGTCAGGGATATGATATCTAACCCGAATCCTAAGCAGGTCGTCCTTAGTCAAAACTAAGAGTACCGGCCCCCTTGATCCCTCCTTGGCCGAAACTTTTTCAGTGGCAGCTTGATCGGCATTGTTAGCTTTGTAAGTGCTATGATTGAAAGCCCCTTTATGTTGTCAAATTCTTAAAAAGGCCAAGCTATATGTCCTAAGGGGGGGGGGGGGGTGAATAGGACTATGCTCAAAAAAACTTTAACAGCGGAAAAATGATAACCAAATAAAATAAATTAATTCACAATACTTAAAATGAAAAGCAGCCTCAATAATCAAGTATTGAGAGATTGAAACAAATGCAGTTCTCAGGACAACTTTACACCATAAAAACTAAGGGTTTATGGCAAGACAACCATATTTCTAGAATGTTATTTATATCAAAAGCTCAAACTAAAGAGGAATAAATAAATAGCAAGGAATCAAAATAAATTGTAGGAATTTAAATCTAAGTTATTACAACATTCCCCACTGTGCTTGAAATGTAAAAATTACAACATTCACATCCACACATACATTCCACAACTTGAATGATAAAAGATAGAAAATTAAGCAAACATTCAAACCACAATACACAAGGAGTTATAGTGGTTCACCTGTATGTTCACCAACTGTTAAACAACAGCCACACAGAATGCTACTCCACTCCTAATATCCTCACACAGGGGATATTAGCGTTCACTATCAAAATAGGTTTCACAGGTTCACCCAAAACCTTCACAATTCTGTCTTTTTAACTTGGGCTTAAACAATCCAAAAACCCACACTTTCTGAGTTTTCTGGCTCTCCTCAGATAACCAAACACAATGAGATTTTTCTAGCTTAATCTCAAAAGAAACAAAAAACAGAATGTAAATTACAATAATGTAAAATACCTGGATTTCTCCTTTGTAGCAGCCCGGAAGAACTAAGTCGGAGTAGAGATTCGAATATCAAAGTTCAATGTCCAATACTCACTTTATAATGGTTCTAGGTTCTAATAGATTTTAAATTAAACCAAAATGGGCTAACTTTAATTGATTTTGATTCTAGAAAAAGGAAAATAACACTTCTGCTTTTCAGATCTGATTGGAATACAAGAAACAAAATCAATTTAAAAAGCTGAAGAAAGAGAATATTAAATATGCACACTTAGCTTAAAATGGAGCACAGACTTATCTCTCAGAAGGCCAGATTAAAATTGCTTGAGTAGTAATTAATATTCTATGATTTGTGCTCTATTTATAGGTAAGAAAATCGCATCTTCAACTGGTTTAGAAGTCGCTACGACTGGTCTTAGAACCAACGAATTTTTAAAAATTTAAGCGCGATAAGATAAGGCAGTTTCACGACTAGTCGTAGGTAGTCTACGACTGGTCGAAGGACACCTTTGACTAGTCTTAGCTTGATCACGACTAGTCGAAGCCAAGTAAAATACATTGTTATAGTTTGAGTCGTAGGTTCACGACTGGTCGAAGGAACAGTTGATACTATTCATACGACTGGTCGAACAGACCCCAGGACTGATCGAAGATTAACAAAAAATTTTGAATTTTTACAACAAACTTACGACTGGTCCAGGAAAATCTTAGATAGGTCGAAGTAGTGCTAAGGCTAATCGAGAAAGATCTAGGACTAGTCTTAGAGCAGACCAGATTCTCAAACATAAAACATTTGCATTATGTATCCGAAATGACCTACTCTAAAGGTCAAACTAAGGTCAAACATACCTTAATAGTGAAGTAAGGACATTGAACCGTTAAGATATGTAACCTTTAAAGAAAGTGAAGTTTGAAATGTTGATGTAGCTTTTTCTTAAAAGCTTCAATTACGCAATCTTAAATCTTGACTTGTAACTTGTAAATTCAATTGAACATTCTCGAGTCTTGACTTGTAAACATGTCTTGTCCTTCGAAGTCGATCTTGCGAGACAATGTCGTGGCTTGACATATCTTGAGTTGAGCATTGTGCTTCACTAATGTAATCAACATCCATACACTGAGACTCACTTCATCCATACATGCTTCATCCATATTGTGTCTCGAATATTTGCATTTATGTAATTTCATAAAGTACAAGCAGTGTTTTTGGCACCACAAATTTGACAACATAAAGGGGCTTTCAACCATAGCACTTACAATCTCCCCCTTTGTCAAATTAGTGACAAAACACACTTTCAAGATATATTACATAAAGCAGAATATATGGTTAAAGAGTCAACACCACTTATTATTAACTGGCCCACATTCATAATCAATTCAACATATAGTCCACCTCTGCACATACCTGCACATACTCCCCCTGAGTAACATACATCACATAAATCCAATACCATAAACATCCAATATATATCCATTCTCCCCCTTTTTATCACAATAGGACAAAGGAAGTAATGGTCAAATGGCGGAGGAGTTAAAATGAAAAAAAAATAATTCATAAACAGAGATAAGTCAAAAGTAATAACAATCTCACAAACAGATAGAGCAAAAGAGTAATAATGTCATTACAATCCAGTAAAATAAAAAGAACTAATCTGAGCCAGATGAAGGAGCAGGGATAGAAGGATCAAGTTGATGCATGCCCTTGTTCAAACGCCTAAGATATTTGCGCATATATTTGAACTGCGTGACATTAGTAACATACATATTCTCAACCTTCTCCTCCAAAGCTCGTAAACGTGCATCAAACTCAGAAGGCTCATAATTTGGATCATTAGCAGAATCAGATTCAAGTTCTTCAAAAATATCATCCATGTTAATGTCATCATGAGGAAGATCACCAGCATCCTTCTCATTTCCAACTTCAGCACCACCATTATCATCACCTCGGCCAGGAAGTAAATCTAGCTTCATCTTATTAAGGTTAGAATTGTTAAATATCAGATGAAGGATTGGGGCTTCTCCAACAGGCATATTGACTAACATATGTGTAGCCAACATAGTCATCAAGTAAGCAAAAGGGATGTCACTGTGACCTGGATGGAGTCTAAACTGAATAATGGAGTGACAAATCAAGGATTGTAAACAAACATGAACACCTCTGGCAACAGAATGAAGAACATGAACCATGAAGGACATTAATTTGGATTTATTACCCGATTGAGGATACAATTTAGACATAAAGATTTTGTGAAAAACTCTGTATTTGGGTAACAAAAACTTTGAGGGGAGTGCATTCCCTTTATGCGTCCAATGTACGTCCAAATTACATAAGGCTCTAGTGAGCATACGCTTTTCAGTTTTTGAGGGTTTTTCAGATAAGATATGGATGGGAATGCCCTCATCATTCACAGAAATTTCCATAAGAGCGTAAATTAAATGACGATCAACGTCAAATGGTCCTTCTCTTGTGGCTATTTTAAAAGTTAAATTTTTCAATGAAAACTCACTTATGCAAGTAAACATGGACTGAGCAATGGATCGGTATGCTGGCCCACCCCAATGTAATAAGTTATCCCAACCTACAGTTTGAAGAATAGGAAGGATATCATACGGTGCAACATGATCTACAAAAACAGGACGTTCTACAATAACATTCCTCAATCTAATGTCCCATATATAAGATGGATCTTCTTCAGAAAATCGAAGATGACACTTGGTAATAGGAGTAGATTTGGAAGAAGATGGACAGCGGGATGTTGTCTTTTTTCCTCTAGATGCCATATGTAACAAAGATTTGAAAGAAACAAAGAGTTGCAATGGATTGAGAAATGGGTATTCTCAAATCAGATATGGGTGAAGAAAAAACCCCAAATCTCAACAAAACAAGAAAAAGACAACTTTAAGAGAGAAATAGAAGTATACTTGATACAAATCCATAAAAATAAGCAAATGGAACACTAACTTTAACAGATTTGGAAGTTAGGTTCGACTGGTTGGGCGACGACCTATTGGAGAGGGAAGTCAAAATAAGGAAGAAATGATATTTTCCCCAATTTAAGTCAATCAGCCTGATTTACGACTGGTCGTGGGTTTTCTATGACTGGTCGCAATAAGACAGGTCGAGGAAATCCTCGACTGGTCGAGTACCACCATAAAAATCTGATTTCCTATATTTTTCACAAAAATTGAAATCTAAACTAGTAAATATATACAATGTGATACAAGGTAGGCATAAATAATTATTTTAGAACGCACATGCCAAGATCAAATTTTATTTTGTTAAACCTGCTTTTGTCGAGCAGTTTAGTGAAAATGTCAGCACGTTGATTCTCGGTAGGGATATATTCCAGAGATATAACCTTTTCTTCTACTAATGCACGAATAAAATGAAATCTAATGTTAATGTGCTTAGTACGAGAATGCTGAATTGGATTTTTTGAAATATTTATGGCACTGAAATTATCATAATATAATAACATAGAATCCTGTTTATTTCCATAATCACTTAGCATACGTTTCATCCAAACAAGCTACGTACATGCATTACCAGCTGCGATATATTCAGCTTCAGTAGTTGATAGTGAAAAGAACTTTGTTTCTTGTTAAACTAAGAAACTAAACAATTTTTGATATAAAAGCAACCACCACTGGTTGATTTTCTATCATCAAGATTACCAGCCCAGTCAACATCCAAGTACCCAGCTAATTGAACACTAGTCTCGAGTGGATACTAGAGCCGAGATTAACAGTACTTGTGACATATCTCATAATTCGCTTGACAGCAATCAAGTGCGATTCTTTAGGATCAGACTAATATCTAGCGCAAATACCAAAACTTAGAGCAATATCAGGTCTGCTAGTAGTTAAATACAGTGAACTACCAATCATACTCCGATATAATTTTGGATCCACATTTTTACCTGCAGAATCTTTTGAGAGTTTCAAAGTTGTACTTATAGGAGTATCAAAATTCTTACCATTCTCAAATCCGAACCTTTTAATCAAGTTCAAGGCATACTTGGTTTGAGAAATAAAAATACCATCAGATTGTTGTTTTACTTGCAACCTTAGGAAATAATTTAATTCCCCAACCATGCTCATTTCAAATTTTAATTTCATTAAATCTGCAAACTCAACAGTTATGTTAGTACATGTTGATCCATAAATAATATCATCAACATAGATTTAAACCATTACGATATCATCATTATGTTTCTTAACAAAGAGTGTCTTATCGACACTACCCATTTGAAAATTATGACTTAGTAAAAACTTGGTCAATTTTCCTACCATGCCCTGGGAGCTTGTTTTAGACCACATAGAGCCTTTTTAAGATGATATACATGATTAGTAAGCTTAGATCTTCAAACCCTATAGGTTGTTCAACATATACTTTTTCATGTAAATCGCCATTCAAAAAGGAACTCTTTACATCTATTTGATAAATTTTAAATTTTTTAAAGCATGCAATGGATATGAAAAGTCTGATTGATTCAAGACAAGCAACTGAGGCAAAGGTTTCATCGTAATCAATGCCTTCTATTTGAGTGTACCCTTGAACTACCAGTCTTACCTTGTTTCAAATAATATTACCAAGTTCGTCAGACTTATTTTTAAAAATCTACTTTGTTCCAATAATATGTTTATCTTTAGGTCTAGGAACAACATACTAGACATCATTTTGAACAAATTGATTAAGTTCTTCTTGCATAGCTACTATCCAGTTTTCATCAGAAAGCGCTTCTTTTACATTTACCGGTTCAATCTGGGATGTAAAACACATATAGTTACATGTCTTCTAATTTTCTACGAGTGTGCACACCAGTGAGAGGGTTTCCAAGTATTTGATTGGTTGGATAATCTTTAATAGTCCTTAGTTTAGAATTAACTTGATTTGATGAAGTATCTAGTTTGTCAATCAAAAGAACATCATCATTATCTGAACTTAGGGCAGGTGTATTCAAGTGATCATCAATGACTACATTGATGGACTCTTGAATCACACCAGTCCTGTTGTTCAGAACATGATATGCCTGACTGTTTAAAGAGTATCCTAAGAAGATCCCTTCATCAGTCTTTGTATTAAACTTTCCTAGATTTTCACAGTCATGTAAAATATAGCACTTGCTACCAAAAACTCGAAAGTATTTGACAGTAGGCTTCTTATCAAACCAAAGTTCATAAGCATTTTTATTATCAGACTTACAAGTATACACTCGTTTGATAATATAGCATACAGTATTTACAGCTTCAGCCCAAAGATTTCAAGGGAGCTTCATATTATTCAACATTACGTTTCCCATTTCTTGAAACACTCTATTTTTCCTTTCCACAATTCCATTTTGTTGTGGTGTTTTGGGCGCAGGGAATTCATGCGATATTCCCTGATCGTTATAAAATTTCTCAAAACTGCTATTCTCGAACTTAGATCCATGATCACTACGGATCTTACAGACTTGAGAGCCTTTTTCAGTTTGGATCCGTTTGAGAATCTTTTTTACTTTATCAAGGGTTTCTGATCTATCCCTTAAGAAGGCTACCCAAGTGAATCTAGTAAAATCATCCATGATTACTAGTATGTATTTTTTGCCTCCTCGACTCTCCGTCCTGGTAGGTCCTATAAGGTCCATATGGAGTAGCTCGAGTGGTCTTGATGTGGCATTGGAGTTCACCTTTTTATGGAGCTCCTTGTTTGCTTGCCATACTGGCATTCACCACATATTTTGTCTACTTTTTGTAATTTTGGTAGACCTCTTATTAGTTCTCTCTTGCTCAATCTGTATAAATTATGGTAGTATACATGTCCAAGGCGTTTATGCCATAATTCAGTCTCATCAGTATGGACCATGTAACACAATTGTTTAGATGAGCTACCTTCACTTACAATATAGCAGTTTTCAGAAGTCTTGCAACCAGTTAATATTACAGAACCCTTTTGGTTTAAAATTTCACAACCTTTATTAGAAAATTTCACACTATGATTGTTATCACATATTTGAGATATGCTTAACAGGTTGTGTTTTAGTCCCCCAACATATAAAATATTTTTGAATAAGGGGAGGTTATAGAGTTGAACCGTACCTTGACCAATAATCTTGCAGTTGCTACCATCACCAAATGTGACTGATCCATTAGTTATATCTTTAAGATCGGTGAATAAAGCCTTGTCGCCTGTCATATGCCTGGAGCATCCACTATCAAGGTACCACTTTGAATGACTTGTAGCTTTGAAAGCGGTGTGGGCAACCAAGCAAGTAACCTTAGGAACCCATTTCATAACTGATTTGGGTTTAGAAGTATAGTTGGTCTTCTTGTTTTTGTAATGACCCACTGAGTTAGATTTTAAGAGCTCCTTAAGCAAATCAACTATCTTTTCAGCTAAAGGATTTCAGTTTTGATTCTTATAGCTGATATGGTTATTTCTAAAAGATTGAAAAGTTTTGAAATCTTTGGAAAACTTATGATTTGCACTCTTTTCCTTTGAGTTTGAAGACTCTCCTTTCACAAATTTAGGAGGAGTATTTTTTTTATGAGGAATATTTCTATCGTATCCCAGACCGGATCGATCACCACATTTTCTTGATCCAGATAAAAGTTTTTCTAATTTCGGATCACCCTGGGCATACCTCCATGTATCCTTTAAACTCAAAAGTGAAGAGACTTCAAATTTAAGTTTCTCATTTTCAGATTGTAGGTTTTCAATCAAGGAAGTTTTGAAATGTAAATCCCATTTTGATTTTTCAAAACTATCTGAAATGAGGGATTTTTCTAAAATAAGAGAATCGAAATTTTCCTTAAGCTTTGAGAACTTTTCTTTTTGAAGTTTTTATTTTACTACAATTTTACAACTTTCCTTGTATAGGGCATTGTAAGCATCTTAAAGATCTTCTTCATTGTGATGATCACTATTCAGATTTTCTTTACTAGTAGAATCATCATGATCTGAAAAAGTGAACTTGGCTAGAGTCATAAGAGCCTCATCATTGCCTGACTCGGTTTCAGAATTGTCTGATTCAGAAGTAGCTTCAGAGTCAGAAGATTCATCCCAAGTAGCCACCATTCCTTTCTTTTTAGGTTTGCCCTTTTTAGGACACCTGTTTACTAAATGCCCATATGCTTGGCAGTTGTAACATTGACTATCTTTTAATGATTTTCGAGGCTTAGATTTCGATCTCTTATCATTAGATTTTTGAAAATCAACCCTCTTTTTTACTTTTGAAAATCATGTAAAACTTTTTAGTAAGAAGAGCCATATCATCTTCAGAATTTTCTAAATTAGAATCTTGAGAAATACATTTAGAAGATTTAAGGGCAATAGATTTACTTTTAGGAGCTTTAAAGTTTAACTCATAGGTTCTTCTACCCTCATATTATCCGGATCACGAAGTTCCTGGATCGCGGTTACCTTAGAGTTGAATCGTTCAGGAAGTGAGCGTAGTATCTTTACACACACTTTACTTTATGAGATTTTATAGCCAAGACCCCACATAGAGTTTACAATGTCATTTAATCTTGTATAAATTTTCATAAACATTTCATTTTTCCTCTGTATGAATTTCTTCAAATTTGGTTGTGAGGAGTTGGACTTTAGAGTTATTGGCAATTGAAGTACTCTCACGTGTCATTTCTAAAATATCTCAAG
This sequence comes from Magnolia sinica, assembly GCF_029962835.1. Taxonomy (NCBI): domain Eukaryota; kingdom Viridiplantae; phylum Streptophyta; class Magnoliopsida; order Magnoliales; family Magnoliaceae; genus Magnolia; species Magnolia sinica. Next base: position 89,049,545 of record NC_080573.1, on the reverse strand, counting down.
CTTGCTTTGCAGTATCATAGGATATAATTCTTTTGAACTCATCCGGTGATAGTGTGTAAGTGATTGCATTTAGTGCTTTTGCATTGGCACTACTCTCATTTTTCTGAAGAGTAGTCCATGAGAAATACAGTGTTACTCTCATTGATTTTGAACCATTGATCCCAGTCACTTCAGTGGTAGGAGGGTTCCATTTAGTCACTGTGGCTTGCCACACACTCTCATCCATTGATTTGAGGAAAATCCTCATCCTGTCTTTCCAATAAGTATAGTTGGAGCCATCAAATGGTGGATGCCTAGTGACTAAAAGGCTATCAAAATTTGACATCTTATATATAGCTTAGATCGTTAACTCAGAAAATGAATCCAAGAATAAAGAATTAAAAACGAGCTATTAGGCTCTGATACCACTTGAAGGCCAAGCTATATGTCCTTGGGGGGGGGGGGGGGGGGGGAGGAGGAATAGGACTGCCAAATAAAACTTTAACAATGGAAAAATGATAACCAAATAAAATAAATCAATTCACAATGCTTAAAATGAAAAGCAGGCTTAATAATAAAGTATTGAGAGATTGAAACAAATGCAGTTCTAAGGACAACCTTACACCATCAAAACCAAGGGTTTATGGCAGGACAACCTTATTTCTAGAACGTTCTTTGTATCAAAAGCTCAAACTAAAGAGGAATAAATAAATAGCAAGGAATCGAAATAAATTGTAGGAATTTAAATCTAAGTTATTACAACATTCCCCACTGTGCTTGAAATGTAAAAATTACAACATTCACATCCACACATACATTCCACAACTTGAATAATAAAAGATAGAAAATTAAGCAAACATTTAAACCACAATACACAAGGAGTTATAGTGGTTCACCTATATGTTCACCAACTGTTAAACAACAGCCACACAAAATGCTACTCCACTCCTAATATCCTCACACAAGGGATATTAGTATTCACTATCAAAATAAGTTTCACTGGCTCACCTAAAACCTTCACAATTGTGTTTTTTTAACTTGGGCTTACCTAATCTAAAAACCCACACTTTCTGAGTTTTCTGGCTCTCCTCAGATAACCAAACGCAGTGAGATTTTTCTGGCTTAATCTCAAAAGAAACAAAAAACAGAATGTAAATTACAATAATGTAAAATACCTGAATTTCTCCTTTGTAAGAGCTCGGAAGAACTAAGTCAGAGTAGTGATTTGGATGTCAAAGTTCAATGTCCAATACTCACTTTATAATAGTTCTAGGTTCTAATAGATTTTAAATTAAACCTAAATGGGCTAGCTTTAATTGATTTTGATTCCAGAAAAAGGAAAATAATACTTCCTCTTTTCAGATCTGATTGGAATATAAGAAACAAAATCAATTTAAAAAATTAAAGAAAGAGAATATTAAATATGCACACTTAGCTTAAAATGGAGCACAGACTTATCTCTCAGAAGGCTGGATTAAAATTGCTTGAGTAGTAATTAATATTCTAAGATTCATGCTCTATTTATAGGTAAGAAAATCGCATCTTCGACTGGTCCAGAAGTCGCTATGACTGGTCTTAGAACCAACGAATATTTGAAAATTTAAGCGCGATAAGATAAAACAGTTTCACGACTGGTCGTAGGTAGTCTACGACTGGTCGAAGGACACCTTCGACTGATCTTAACTTGATCAAGACTAGTCGAAGCCAAGCAAAATATATCGCTGTAGTTTGAGAAAAAGGTTCATGACTGGTCGAAGGAACAGTCAACACTGTTCATACGACTAGTCGAATAGACCCTAGGACTGGTCGAAGCTTAATAAAAAGTTTCAAATTTTTGCAGCAAACTTATGACTGGTTCAGGAAAATCCTAGACAGGTCGAAGCAGTGCTAGGACTAGTCGAGAAAGATCCAGGACTAGTCTTAGAGCAAACCAGATTCCCAAATATAAAACATTTGCATTATGTATCCGAAATGACCTACTCTAAAGGTTAACCTAAGGTCAAACATACCTTAATAGTGAAGTAAGGACATTGAAGCCTTAAGATATGTAACCTTTAAAGAAAGTGAAGCTTGAAATCTTGATGTAGCTTTTCTTTAAAAGCTTCAATCACACAATCTTGAATCTTGACTTGTAACTTGTAAATTCAGTTGAACATTCTCGAGTCTTGACTTGTAAACATGTCTTATCCTTCGAAGTCGATCAAGCGAGATAATGTCGTGGCTTGACATATCTTGAGTTGAGCATTGTGCTTCACTAATGTAGTCAACATCCATACGCTGAGACTCGTTTCATCCATATTATGTCTCGAACATTTACATTTATGTAATTTTACAAAGTACAAGCAGTGTTTGTGGCACCACAAATTTGATAACATAAAGGGACTTTCAACCATAACACTTACCGTCTTCCTCCACATCAAGGGGGTTGGACCTACCTGGAGCGGTTTCTATTATTGTCCCCTGCCTAAGATACGAGTCAGACATCCCAACAGATGGCACCAGCCTCTACGCCAGGTACTTCATCACCCTTTGTGAATGCCGGAATGCGCCATGCCACACGTTGTACGGTTCCATCATTTAATGCCCTGCCACGTGTCCACTGCTCATCCACTCCATCGCTGAGATGACGGCCTCTCACTCATGCGACCTTAAGAACTGAACCACGCATGTTCAGCACGAGGTAGTTCGCTTCGGTATTCGAGCTAGTCGTCATACCAGTAATAACTGCTCCATCATAAGTTCAGACCATGCGTAATCTGACCTAATACCGATCTACTCCTCGGCCTCCATAGGTCGACACAAGGAGTAGGGGGCTTACTGTTGGGGGGAAAATATGACAAGTCAATAGGTCGGCTTATGGAATGGACCAACTCTACTAACATGGCCCGGGCTCACTAGCGTCGAGCCTGACCGAGGCCCACATGTCCAGAGCCATGATGTGAGACATTCAAAGAGGCTAATGCACCTTTATGAACATTCAAAGGGTCCCTCAGAGGTGACTTCACGCTAATTATATAGATCCGCTATAAACCAGGAGTAGGTCGGACAGACCTTAGCCCTACCCCAGCCTGACCTATCCTTTAGGCCGGCCATGGGTCGACCTTCAGCCAGTAGTAGGTTGATTATGGGTCGATCATACCCACACTGATTGAGGATCAACATTCACAATCCGCCATCGATCAACAGATTGTCCAAGCCGACGGTCAGCCAAGTTTTCGTCTACGAGACCAAAGCTGAGCCAAGAAGATGGTTTAATATCAAGATCTCTTTCCGAGATCCTTAGAGAATAAACTCCGATTCCGGAAAACTAGGAGACCGAAGATCTTGAAATCTTCTAAGATAACGATCAATCCACTTAAGGGAAAGATCTTGACACTACAGGATTACACTACCTCTATAGAGGACCTACCGACAGTGAAAGGTACACACAACCAGATCTCACCCCTAAACCCTTATTATTAAACCCAGATTCCAAGCTTGATTTAGACATCAAAGGATCCTCTGAACTAGTCAAGGTTTCTTTGTCCTCTTCCTGTACAGGTGCTCGAGTGTTAAAGGGGTGAGCCGGTAACTGCGTCAACAAGTCTCAAGGGGTTTCGACCATGATCGTTTTCACATTATAACATGGCGTGATATCACGTGGGCGACATGAATTTATTTTATTTTACTCCGAGGTTTACACCCTTAGGAATTGAAAACTAGACTACTCATACACTGATTCCCAAGAACTTATGGTAACTGGTGCTCCCTGTAATTCGGAAGCGGATTGGCTGGTGTACCACACACCAGCTAGACGCTTCTCCAGCTCCGAGTTGTACGAACGGAGATCAAAGTTACATGTGCCCCAATGATATATTTGTTCCACTCACGCCTTTCATTCATTTTTCAAGATCATTTTCCAGTAACATTTAAAAAATGAATCATATCCAAAGGAGATCAAAGTCACATGGGCCCCAATGATATATTTGTTACACTCACGCCTTTCATTCATTTTTCAAGATCATTTTACAGTAATATTTGAAAAATGAATTATATCCAAAGATCAACCGGACCACACCACAAATAGCATCCGAGATAATGGTATTCATTTTTTAAGATCATTCTACAGTACTACTCAAAAACATGACTCATATCCAAAAATCAACCGGACCACACCACAAATAGCATCCGGGATAATGATTTTCTCCATTACAAATTTCATAGGGCCCACCATAACGTTTATTTTCCATCCAATATGTTCATAACATCACAAAGACCTGGATGGAGAGGAAAAACAAATTTTATATTGATCCAAAACTTCATTTAACCCTAGGAAATTTTCAATGGCAGATGTTCAATTCCCCACTGCTTTTTTCAGTGTGGTCCACTTGATGGTTAGATGTGTTTTATTTTTCATATCAAGCCTTATGATAAGCTCGAAAAATGGCTGAACAGTTTGAATATAATGCATATCTCATGATGGGACCCACAGAACATGCCGTCGTCAATACACCAGCTATATAGCTGATGCGTGGTACACCAGACAATCCGCTTCGCTGTAATTCCCATCCACATATGACTGAAACCTTGGCAGGGCCACTGTGATTTTTATATGCCATTCAATCCTTTCACAGGGTGATTTTCATCGGGATATACGGAAAACAGAAATATCATTCTATTCAGAAACTTCTGTGGCCCAGGAAGGTTCAATCTCCACTATTTCTATTATGTGTCTCACTTGAGGTTAGATCTGTTTCATTTTTGTTACACATTCTTAAAATAATTCGGCAAAACCAACAGACGGGGTGGATGTTGCACGGCATGGCTGTGGGCCGTACAGAGAATTGGATTACACGGCTATGTGGGACACGGGATTACATGCAAGCAGACTACTCTGGAAATCCCGACCACTGCGCTGCGGGACTTTTAGAGAAAGAGATAAGATTGTTACAAAGAAGTCAACCAGAGCTTTTCCTGCCGTCCATTCCTTACCTAAAAAACATGTTCAATCCAAGCATTAGAATTGGCCCGTTGGTGTGACTTTTTTGGTGATATGGCCAAATCAAGGAAGGCCGTAAATTGATTATCGGTTCGGAAACCGTCCACGTTTCTCTTGCAATCTCCTGTCATTCCACACAGCGCAAAATCATCACAAAATCGACACGTGGCCATCTCCTTTCCGCCCTCATGATTAGTATCTGAGTGACCAGGCTCCCACATCTGGTCCCCACAACCGACCTCTCCTGTCCCCCTCTCACGTGCTCTTTTAAGCCGAATTTTTCTCGTGCCCAAAGATGGAAGCATGGGTTCCTCACGTGTTTTCGAGCGCTTAAATAATCTTTCCGATCATCTTCCTGCGAACAACGTACTCCTTCAGTTTCCTCTTCATTTCTTTTCTTTTTTCTTTTTTCATTACTACCAATGGACGTTGAAAACGAGTCGTCTTCTAATTCGAACGACCTCCCTCCCTCGCTTGTGCGCTCCAGTGGTAGCTCTTCCTCACACATGCCATCTCCCGCCACAACCCACAAGCGCAAAGCAGGCCGGAAGAAATTCCGTGAGACGCGCCACCCTGTCTACCGTGGCGTCCGTCAAAGAAATGGAGACAAGTGGGTGTGCGAGGTTCGCGACCCCCACACTAAGTCGCGGATATGGCTCGGCACATTCCCTTGTCCGAAGATGGCCGCAAGAGCCTATGATGTGGCAGCCCTCGCCCTCCGTGGGGACTCAGTCCCGCTCAATTTCCCTGACTCCATGTGGGCCCTTCCTCGCGCCCAGTCATCCTCAGCAAAGGACATACAGACGGCAGCGATCGCAGCCGCTGAGGCGTTCCGTCCTTCCGAATCCATGTCGTCTACTAACATCCCGATTCTCCACAGCCCTCCAGAACCGACGGCTGTCTTTGTCGACGAGGAGGCCATGTTTAACGTCCCGGGCCACCTTGCCAATATGGCAGAAGGATTACTTCTTATGCCACCTGCTATGCAGAAAGGCTTCGACTGTGATGACGTGGATTGCCATGTGGACCTGTCTCTGTGGAGTGACTAACTGGACACATTTTGCAAATGTGCACGCATCATGGAAGCGGATTAGCTGCTGACCGCACACCAGCGTCCTCGCGGGTGTAGGTTTTCCCGCGAAAATACCTTTTTGAATTTTTTAAATTAAAAAGTGCGGTGTGTGTGCTTTGTCCCACATCGGAAATATAGAAAAAAGTTTTGTGGTTTATATGAGATGTTGAGAAGGGTATTTTTACTTGGAGCTTTTTTGGAAGAGATGAAACCTGGTTGCGTATTCCAGTGCCGCACTGGAACACACGCACGCGTGCGCGTGGGCGTGGGTAGTGAGGCGGTGTGGCTGTAGCGGCGTTAGATGGCGCACTTCGCACGTGCGCATCGTGTCGTAGAGTGGTCGCTCCCTCGCGACCTTACCCAAACCGGTGCGACTTCTGTGCGATCGCGGTGCGATGGGTCTGGTCAGAGCCTTAGGGCGGTGTGGATCTGAACGGTCGGATCTTAAATCCGAAACGTCTAGCCGTTTCTTAAACGGATAGCTACCTTAAAAGCCACAACAGTCCGAAAACGGACGGGCCAGGATGATCCAATGGTCAGATCTACAGATCTAATGACCAGAAACGTCTGAGATTAATGGACAACGGCCAGAAACGTTTTTCAAACATTCTGGACCATTGAATACCACACAGCAACGGGTCTAAACCTGAGGCCTATATAAACTGGACCATTCCAGTCCGATTCAATCATCTTAACACACCATCTCCCCATCAAATCAGATACGGTCTATAGCTTCATATTAGAATACTTTGTCATCTCCATAGTCTAAGTCTGCCAGAATAAATTGACTGCGTTAAAATTGTTCCATAGTGGACCTATCGTGATTGCTGCACGCTGGATCCAGATAAGGCTTGTCTTATCCTGGAAGCAATTCACCTGTAACCCATCAGCAGTTGATAAAGGGGCGAATCACGCTTTAAGGACAGCGTATTTTATACGTGATTCAGCCTAGTGATAATTTTATTTTATTATTTATTTTTCGGTATATCCAAAAGTAGTTTTCCTAACAATCTTAAAACGTGATTATGGACACCGAAAGTGTTGCATCAATCAAACTGATGAACCAGGATTTGATCCGATTGGACTGATTCGATGGTTCAAATTTCACTAGATGGCAGGACAAGCTGAAATTCCTACTAACCGCGCTGAAGATCTTCTACATCTTGGACCCGACTCTCCAACCTCTGCCTGAAGCAAAGGACACTAACACTCCAGAACAGATCGCTGCTAGGATCAAGCGACAAGAAGATGAACTGCTGTGTCGTGGCCACATCCTCAATGCTCCCTCTGATCGATTGTACAATTTGTACACAAGGATCGCATCAGCGAAAGAAATTTAGAGCGCACTGGAATACAAATACAAGGCTGAAGAGGAAGGTACATAGAAATTTCTAATTGCCAGGTATTTCGACTTCACGATGGTAGATAATCTACCGCTGCTTGCCCAAATCCAGGAACTGCAGCTTATTGTAAATAAAATAAAAGCCATAAAAATCGATCTTCCTGAATCCTTTCAAGTCGGAGCTATAATCGCAAAGTTGCCTCCGAGCTGAAAAGATTACAAGAAGAAACTTCTGCATGAATCCGAAGAGTTCACCCTAGAACAAATCCAGAAGCATCTTCGTATTGAAGAAGAATCTCGTAACCGAGACAAAAAGGATGACGCTAATGGTGCATCCTCATCCAAGGTGAACGCAGTAGAAAAGACATCCCAAAATAATACCTATAAGAAAGCTGATTCCCTTAAACCTAACAAAGATCAAGGGAAATTCAAGAAAACTCAAAAGAAGAAAAACGGCAAACCTAAGGGAGCTTGCTATGTTTGCGGTAAGACCGGGCATTTCGCCCGAGTCTGTAGGGACCGAAAAAAGCCTAAGAAAGAGGCTAATGCAGTAGACGATGAAATCGTAGCCATGGTCACAGAAGTGAACCTAGTTCAAGAGAAAATCCCTGGTTGGTGGTACGATACAGGTGCCACAGTCCATGTATGTAATGATCGATCTGCTTTTAAAACCTATGAAAATGAGACCAATGGTCAAGAGGTTCAAATGGGAAATAAAGGACGATCGAAAGTTGTAGGCGAAGGAACCGTGGAATTACTCTTTACCTCTGGAAAGAAGATAATCCTGACCAACGTACTGCATGTCCCAGACATAAGGAAGAATCTTGTCTCAGGGGATCTCTTGAGTAATCCTGGGATTAGGGTTGTGTTTGAATCAGGCAAGCTGATCTTGCCTAAGAATGAGAACTTTGTGGGTAAGGGATACGCTTGTAATGGGATGATCAAACTCTCTTTAAATGAAAAGAATTCTTCTGCTTACATGATTGAGTCTGTAACGCTATGGCATGGTAGACTAGCCCATATTGGCTACAGTACCATAAAACTCATGGCTAAGAATGGCCTAATATCATAAAATGATAGTGACAGAGATAAATGTGAAGTATGCATACGGTTTAAAATAATAAAGAAACCATTCCCTAGCGTTGAGAGATCCTCTCAAATATTAGACCTAGTGCATACTGACATATGTGAATTAAACAACGTTCTTACCCGTGGAGGTAAAAGGTACTTTATAACATTTATAGATGATTGTTCAAGATATGTATATATATATATCTGTTAAAATCGAAAGAAGAAGCATTTAATGCATTCAAAATCTATAAAATTGAAGTAGAAAATCAATTAGATAAAAATATTAAAATCCTTCGTAGTGATCGAGGAGGAGAATATTTCTCTAATGAATTTTCTAACTATTGTGAAGAACACGGCATAATACATCAGTGCACAGCACCTTATACACCACAACAAAATGATGTAGCAGAGAGAAAAAATAGGATTTTAGTAGAAATGGTCAACTCAATGCTAATACAAGCACAGTTGCCATTAAACCTATGGGGAGAAGCGCTGTTAGCTGCATGTCATGTTTTAAACCGAATTCCTTCTAAGAAAACCATGACCTCTCCAAATGAAATATGGAAAGGAAGAAAACCAAACATAGGGTATCTTAGAGTGTGAGGGTGTCTTGCATATTGCAAAACTCCAGAACTTAAAAGAACTAAATTAGGACCAAGAGCTATCAAGTGCATCCTTGTAGGATATGCACAACATAGTAAGGCCTATAGACTTCTAGACTTAGACTCCAATGTAATCATAGAGTCTAGAGATGTAGAGTTCTTTGAGAATTCTGTATTCACGGAGAAAAAGAATGCTGAGATTCAATCTCCTAATGAAAATATAAAAGAACCACAAATAGAAGAGAAAACTCCTAGTGAACCTCGTAGGAGTCAAAGAGCAAGAGTAGAAAAGAGTCTTGATCCTGATCAAATAAACTCTCAATGACTCTCTTTTCATCTAGTTGAGGGTGATAGAGAGAAGGTGATTAGGAAAATACCTATGGTTTTGACTATAGAAGATGAACCTAAAACCTTTAGTGAAGATATGTTTTCAAGAGACTCAACTTTTTGGAAAGAAGCCATTAATGATGAAATGGATTCTATAACATCTAACCAAACATGGGAATTGGTAGATCTACCTCCACGTTCTAAACCAATAGGTTGTAAGTGGGTATTTAAGAAAAAATATCACACAGATGGTACAATTCAAACTTTTAAAGCAAGATTAGTTGCTAAGGGTTTTTGACAGAAAGATGGAATTGATTATTTTGACACTTATTCACCAGTAGCTCGAATCACATCGATTAAGATCTTATTCGCTCTTGCTTCCATACATCATCTTCATATCTATCAAATGGACGTGAAGACAGCATTCCTGAATGGTGATCTCGATGAGGAGGTTTACATGGAGCAACCAGAAGGGTTTGTTCTACCAGGAAATGAAAGAAAAGTATGTAGACTTGTTAAGTCTTTATATGGATTAAAATAAGCACCAAAACAGTGGCATGATAAATTTGATTCTAAAGTTTTGTCTTATGGTTTTGAACACAATATTGCTGATAAATGCATATATTCAAAAATATGTAATGATTATGTTATAATCATATGCTTGTATGTAGATGATATGTTAATAATCAGTAATAAAATAGAAGGGGTAACTGAAATCAAGAATTTTCTCTCTTCAGTTTTCAAAATGAAAGATCTTGGACAAGTGGATACCATATTAGGTATCAAAGTTAAAAAATATAGTGGGGGTTTTGCATTATGCCAGTCTAATTATATTGAGAAAATAATAAACAAGTTTAATCACTTGAAAATTAAAGAGGTAAAGACCCTGTTTGATCCAAGTATTAAGTTAAAAGAAAACAGTGGAAGAACAGTTGCACAACTAGAGTATGCTAGTGCTATAGGTAGTCTTATATATGCGATGCAATGCACAAGATCGGATATAGCATATGCTGTGAGTAAACTAAGTAGGTTTACAAGTAATCCAAGTATTGAACATTGGAAAGCAATTAGTAGAGTTCTAAGTTATCTTAAAGAAACCAAAGAACTAAGGCTATTTTACTCAGAATTTCCAGCAGTGTTGGAAGGATATACCGATGCAAGTTGGATATCGAGTGCAGGGGACAACAAGTCCACTACAGGGTGGATATTCATCCTAGGAGGTGCAGCTGTATCTTGGGGATCCAAGAAACAAACTTGCATAACGCACTCAACTATGAAATCTGAGTTCATAGCTTTAGCTGCTACAGGCAAAGAGGCTGAGTGGTTAAGGGATCTTCTTTTAGAAATCCCATTTTATGCGAAGCCTATACCGGCTGTTTCACTTCATTGTGATAGTGAAGCTACTCTAGCAAGAGCCTATAGTGGTACCTATAATGGGAAGTCCAGGCACATAAGTTTGCGACATGACTATGTAAGACAATTGATTCAAGATGGAATCATTGTGATCTCATATGTAAAATCAAGTAATAACTTGACTTATCCTTTTACTAAACCTCTAACGAGAGAGGTAGTAAGGACAACATCTAGAGGGATGGGGTTGAAACTCTTTACCTAAAGTTTCACCAGTGAAAGAAACCCAACCCTAAATTAGAAAATCTCTAAATATTGGGTTTAATGGGTAACAATAATTCACTGATAAGTGAAAAGTTTCAACACTAAATAAATTGATAACCTCATCCAGGATGATAGTGCTGGTCGTTATAAAGAGGGATGAGTATTGAACTCTTAATGAAATCCAGTCAAACAAGACATGTGTTTTAAAAGGAAACACTGGAAGGATTTCACCTATGTGAACGTAGAAGTGGTGCCGCTTCTCATGAGACTTAGAGTTATCTCGGGATCATTCATGAAACAGGATAAACACATGGCCATTAAAAGTGCTAAGTGAGAGTATAAAGGAACACCTAACGCATAAGTTATTATGTGTGTAGTATTTTTGGTTATATCATAAAGGAATAACTGGTTCAATGCTGCGGCAACCAGAAATTTCGAAATAACTTTAAAATGCTTACACTAAGGAAAGATTCAAATCGCAAGATATCTTTCTTTATGCATAATAACTGTTATTCTAGCAGAATTTTTTCATTATTTTAAAAACCAATGGGGGATTGTTGCTTTTTTATGGTTTAAAAAATAATTAAAAAATGAAAATTCAAAATTTTAAAATTTTGGGATTTTCCCGCCAAAATACCTTTTTGAATTTTTTAAATTAAAAAGTGCGGTGTGTGTGCTTTGTCCCACATCGGAAATATAAAGAAAAGTTTTGTGGTTTATATGAGATGTTGAGAAGGGTATTCTTACTTGGAGCTTTTTTGGAAGAGATGAAACCTGGCTTCGCACTGGAACACACGCACGCACGCACGCACGCGCGCGCTCACGCTCGGGCGAGGGCGTGGGCGTGGGTAGTGAGGCAGTGTGGCAGTGTGGCTGTAGTGGCGCTAGATGACGCATGACCAGAAACGTCTGAGATTAATGGACAACGGCCAGAAACATTTTTCAAACGTTCTGGACCATTGAATACCACACAGCAACGGGTCTAAACCTGAGGCCTATATAAACTGGACCATTCCAGTCCGATTCAATCATCTCAACACACCATCTCCCCATCAAATCAGATACGGTCCATAGCTTCATATTAGAGTACTTTGTCATCTCCATAGTCTAAGTCTGCCAGAATAAATCGACTGCGTTAAAATTGTTCCATAGTGGACCTATCGTGATTGCTGCACGCTGGATCCAGATAAGGCTTGTCTTATCCTGGAAGCAATTCGCCTGTAACCCATCAGCAGTTGATAAGGGGGCAAATCACGCTTTAAGGACAGCGTATTTTATACGTGATTCAGCCTAGCAATAATTTTATTTTATTATTTATTTTTCGGTGTATCCAAAAGTAGTTTTCTTAACATAGGTACGTGGCGCTTGCAGAAGAGCCCTGTAGTACTCGAGACCGTAAAGGCACTAACAATGGAAAGAAGATCAAAGATTTGTGGGTCCATCATGATGTATTTATTATATCTACACCGTCCATTCATTTGACGAGATCATGCCCTAAAATGAGTCATATCCAAAGTTTAAGTGGACCACATCACAAATAGCATTGTCCCACCATTAACACATTGGTAGGCCTACGATAATATTTTTTTCTCCATCCATTCTGTTCATTAGGTTGCACAAACATGGACTTAGAGAAAAACAAATATCAAATTGATCTAAAACTTCTATGACCCCCAGAAGGTTTCAATGGTAGAGGTTTTGTAATAACCATAAATTTTTGTACACTTAAAAACACTATTAGTGGTTAAATTTTAAAATTTTTATCTCAGAACAAAAATAAGTCAACAAACGAGTTGATAGAGATACTTTTAGCTAAGAGAGAGGTTGAGGGATCGACTCTTATCGTTGCCACTATCGGTTGCTCGATTAGGTATTGGCCAGCTGATAGATCTTGAGGTAACATATCAAAATCTACATCACCAGATTTCAGGTGAGTGATCCTAATATGTTTCATCTTAATTGTAATTAAAGTAGTCATCTCATTATTTTGATGATTATGATCATTTGTATTGAATGTTTGTGTGAATTTGTTGAGAACTGACATATCATATGTTATTTTATATGTGTGTGTGTGTGTGTGTGTGTGTGTGTGTGGCAACTGTTAATATCATGCATTGGTTAATCTCATACATCAATTACCATGCATCACAAAATTGTGTTGAATACCTAAGGAGACTGCTTGCATGACTTGTAGGTACATACAGTATCGAGTGACCTACGGGACCATCCCTAGATGGCTATAATATGTGGAAGCCTACCCTAGAAGGGGATATGCGGGTTGATGGAATCCAACTCAAGCAAATGAGTTGGTCAACCCACTTGATGCATTCACGTATCCATGCATCTCATGACATTCATGCATTCCTATCTTAGTTATGATGTGTATGACCATGATGGGTTCACTCAATCGGCCTAGTTAGTTGGCGTTTTATTGATGGAAAATTTGTATAGATTTAGTGGACGATGAATCAACTGCTCAAGTTTCAGGGCAAAAAGGTGTACCAGTAGACAAATCATAAGGGCAATGGCTCTATCTTGATGAAGACGAGTTGAATGTGTTAAATTACTAATATATCTAGTTGAACTTATGCTATTTCTTTAATTTTGTCTTTGAACAAATTTTAAGTTGAGTGGCTGAAAGTTATGAATGGTTAAAGCTTTTGTTAGTAAATGGTTTAATAAAGCCCCAATTGGATAGGTTGTGGTACCATACATAGTTTTTGTGAATGTTATTAATATGTGGATTGAATGCCTATAAATGATCTTGATGGTGGATGTATGAGTATATGATTGAAATAATTAAGTACAAGATGTTTTGCTGAAGGTTTGAGACGAGGAATTTAGTGTACATTTTGTGATGTATTTATTATATTCACATCATTCATCCATTTTGTGAGATCATTTTAGATCGATCATGATGCAAAAATGATTCATATCTAAAGCTTAAATGGACCACACCAGAAATAGCAGTGGGATATTGATTCTTACCATTAAAACATTCGTAGGGCCCACCATAGAGTTTATTTTCCATCTAATCTGCTCATAGGATCACACACGCCTGGATGGATGAAGAGGAAAAACAAATATCATAACGATCAAAAATTTTTGTGACCCCTAAAAGGGTTTCAATAGTACACGTTCAATCCCCCATAGCTTTTTACAATGTAGTCCACTTGATCTTTGGATTCGTTCGGTATGAGCCTTAGGACGAGCTCACCAAATGAAAAGATGGTTGGGATATAACACATACCTCATGATGGAAGCCATAGAACTTGGTGTCGTCAACACACTAGCCAGATAAGTGGTGTGTGGTACATCAGCCAATCCCCTTCCGTTCTAAAAACAGGGTTGCATTCTTGATAAACGAGGTAGATTTCATGCACGTGAAGTCGTTCGTCTATAGAATTGGTGCAAGCATTCTTGTTTGTTTAATAGAGACACATGTAATATATGGCTTGGGCCATTAATCTATCACCTTACTAGAATGCATTTTTTGGGCACGGAGCTCTAGTGTACACGATTCTATTAACAAACCATACAACCCACCTTAACATCCCTCCAAACACTCCCCTCCCCCTTTCCAGAAAAAGATTAAGAGCCTGTTTCCTCTTGTAAACAATCACTTAAGGTGGCTAATTGGCCAGGGGGAGTCCAACTTCTGGATGCCCAACTGGACAGGCTTGGGTCCATTATAGGAGTTGGTGATAGGGGTAATTCCATCAGCCACTCGAGGGCTGAGTGTGAAAGATATCTTGGGCCCGGAAGGGCTTAGGCTCCAGAATCCCATCAGGGGTCTTTTGCCCCAATAGGTATGGGATCATATCTCGAAGGAAGGTTTTTGTACGATGGAAGGGATCGATAAATGCGCATGGATGGCGTCCTCTTCAGGAAAGTTCGAAGTCAGGACGGCTTAGGAATTGTGTAGGCAAGGGTCCATTAGAAAATCATGGGCCAGATGGGTGTGGCACTCCAAATTACCACCCAAATATCCTTATTTGTTTGGAGGGCTCTCCATAGAGCTGTCCCAGTGGACGAGCGTGTCAAGATAAAAGTGATTAGCATGGCATCCAGGTGCGAATGCTGCCTCACAGATTCCAATCACCCGCCTGCCATGGAATTGCTAGACCATCTTCTGGCCTCAAGTGACCTCGCTCTGCAGGTTTGGTCCTTCTTTGGGGTCCATTTTTATATGCCCATTCTGTCAGCCTAGTCCATGTCAACCTGGGCTAACCACTGGTGGAGCACGACCAAACCATCCAATGGTTTCCTCTCTCTACAAGGCCTTTTACCTTGCTTAATCTTCTGGGAGTTATGGCTGGCAAGGAACAATTTCAAGTTCGAGGCAAAGCCAATTAGTGGGAATCGTACGATTAGTAAATGAAAAGGAGAGCTTAAGATGTCCTAGAGGGGGGGGGGGGGGGGGGGGAAATTAAAATGCCAAATAATTGAAATAAGTGCTAAATATGTAAATAAACAAAGATCTCAATTGCTTGAGTATTGAATCCTTGATTTTAAATAATTTGTAAGACAACCTTCACCTAAAGTTTTAGGCAGGACAACCTTATTTCACGAATTTCTTTAAAATCAAAACCTCAAACTTACAAGAGTAAATGAAAGTATCACAACATTCACCACTCAATTGAAATTCTATATATTCAATCCATCACAAATAGAAATAAAAAATTCACCACATGGCACAAAGAATTATAGTGGGGTTCGGTGCTTTAAAAACAGCCACACCTACTCCACTCCTAAAATTACTTTCCTCATAATTTTGGCTTTCACTATGAGCAGGTTTTCTCAAGGTCACCTTAATATCCTTATACAATTCTTATTACTTTTACAGGCTATCACAATAAAAATTCAAACTGAGATTTTAACAAGTTATCTCAAACAAAATCTTAAATTGAGATTTTATCAAGCTATCTTAAACAAAACCTTAACTGAGATTTTAACAGGCTATCTCGAAAAAACCTAAAAGAGTTTATAAGGTATACTTATCTTCACCATAAAAGATGTAGCAGAAACTTGTAGTAGAAGAACCTTTTTCTTGAATGTAGATTGTTCCGTGTTTAGTCAGATAGAAAGGGCCTAAGGTTCTATTGATTTTAATTAAGTTAAACCCTAAAGCTGCTTAAATCAATTCTCTTAGATCTCAAAAGAAGAGTATAGTTTACTATTTTAGATTAAATTTGAAAGATGTGAGATAAAAAGGAATTGAAACCTATTTAAATTAAATTATAAATACCATCCAATAGCTTGCTAATAACTTGAGCTTCTTTTTCTCTTGTAGAAGGATTTCGATAATTAACTAGTGTAATTTGGAATGAGAGAAGAACTTAATTTATAGGCAAAGAAGTTAGAACTTCAACTAACCTGAGCCAGTCTTCAACTATCTTAAGTTCAGCGGATTCGGTTCAACTGATTTCGGATTGCGCGTGATAAGAATTATCCAAAAATCGGCTGGCCCGAGGTCAACTTCAGCTGGCGGAATAGCACAATTCAGGTAGCCAAATTTGACCTTCAGCTGGCCGAATTCCAAAAGATGCCGTTGCTGGAATTTGACTCGAACTTTCTCGGGCTAGCTGAATTTTAAGCTCGAGCTAGCCGAACCAAAACTCGGGTTAGCCAAATTTGCAACAAAAAATTGTTATTGCTTCAGGCTTAAAGTTGGGCTGGCTGACGAAGCTTAGGCTAGTCAAACCAAAAGTTAGGCTGGCCAAATTCTAAGCAAAACAAGTGAAAAACACCCATATTTAAACAATTTGGAAAACACCTAGTCCTAAGGTCTTTCTAGGATTTTATACCACCTAAAATATATGAAATATTTGATTCTTCTTTGACCTGAACTTAATCTCGGACTTCATCTTGAATTTGAGCTCGATCTTTTCTTGAGCATTAACTAATTTTAAGCTTAATCTTCTCTTGAACATAGACCGATCTTGAAGATCTACTATAAAGTGGTTTTGTCTTTACGAAATTTGATAACTTCTGTGTTCTCAACATCTTAGCACTTATAGTAAGGTGCTCCTCTGGATACAGTGAATTAGCCTTTCGCTTCTTGTCACGCCCCAAACTCAAAAATTGGGCTCACAAAATTTCTATTCATCGAATTCAGTGCTAATAGCCTCCGTATTACCCCATTCTTGGCTCCCAGCGCCCATATGCTAGATTCCGATCCTGGGATCCTACAAGGAGAATTTTTCAATGTACATTTATCTCGTAAGAAACATAACCCCAAATCACAAAGGCAATTCATCATCATATATCTACTAATATAAACAGTTGAATACAATGTTGAAAGGAAAAATACATATATAAAAAAGTGAAGCTCCAAAAGACAACTACATGCTCTAATGCTCAACACTGCTGCGACTTAACGCCACCTGCATGCATCTATCGTGCATAAGCCTATAGAAAGCTTAAAGGGCGGTGAAAGTGTGTGCGCATGGTAAGGGTTAAGTATGCAATATTAGGGCAATGTGGAAACATGCTGGTAAGTCCATAAATACCATCAACCTTATCTAGGCCTTGTAATGTAAAAACATAATAAGCCAATATCATATACTAAGGAAGCAAAGATCAGCTATGCAATGCAGAGACATAGTAAGCCAAATATCACATACTAAAGAAGAAATGCAATATGCAAATCCTAACAAGTCCACGAATACCATCAACTTCATCAAGTCTATATAATATAGAAGCATAGTAAACCAAATGCTATGTGATGAGGATGTAATGCAATATGTGGTGTGAATGAAATGACTAATCTAGAGTGTGAAGTCAGGATGATAGTATGTGGTATCGCAGGCTATGAGGTCCATCACAAGGGACTTCTATACAAACCAGTCCCATACTTAAATTTGGATAGCCAGACTTAATGTGGTAAACTCCCGATCTCAGGTTAGTCACACGCCTCAATCGAAATCCTGACCATTACAAAGGTACACACTAATTAGTTATGTATCACTAGCCCGAGTGGATAGTAAATGAATGAATGAATTAAATGTTGAGCATGCAACTACTGCTCAGTAAGTCCACATAACAATATCGTACATCTTTGGGATCATCACCAGGGTTTAGTATACTCCGACTTGGCTACCACCCTTGCCGACGGCACAGCCTAGAGAGTGGAAAAGACCTCACTACCTGCCTGCCAATATTAGCCCAACTCGTCGATAGCGGACCCATTTGTGAGCTGCTCAATCTTGGCCTAGCTTATAGCCTCCTCACTTGGGCGGATAAGGTCACACCCCCTCCTAACTGACCACGACACTGGGGGAAGTGTAGCCTCCTGGTATTCAGCACTCGACGCTCATGTCTTCCACTCGGTCTATGCTTTGGAGCATCCCCTGGCCACAGGAGTTTAGGGACTTTCACCCACGGACATCCAAAGTACCCATATGCTCAAGCTAAACATTTTCGGTGTCCCATCTGGCCATCTACGATATGCCTATGGAGGTCACAGCTCTGATGTCGCTGGGGCACCAAATGATCATGTCACAAAATGTAAGATGCATGAGCCATACCATCCAGTCATACATCAAACCTATGTGTATCATGTGCTCATGTGGGGCACTCCGTCTCTCGGGGAATCCCATAAAAAATTAGCCCAATAGCACATGCTATGTTCAATCACTCCTCAGAACGAGCATGCGAATGATGTGTATGGGCATGTATCATGAAGTATACTAAGCATGATTATAATCACATACTTCATGGTGGGCCTGTATAAGGCGGCCCATGGCCCGTAATAATGAATGAGTGGCGTGCACACAATCACATACACATGGTGGGTCTCACACATCACAATTAGACCTCGCACATACAAAGGGCTATACATAATCACAATGGGCCTCATGTAATCACACAATAGGCTTCATACAATCGTGATGGGCCTCACGTAGTCACAATGGGCCTCATACAATCACAATGTTATGCTAATACATACTCAATGTGTATACCAATCATAGTCGTAATCGATAATCGGCCTATATATATGGCGGGGTTCATAAAAGGACAGCAGATCTAATCCATAACATGAGGATTAGTCCTCAATAGTGGATATACCAAACCTGATACTATAGATCTTTCTATCTATGGTGACGATGTTCTCTCCTCATATCAAGGATGGGCTTAGATGACTTAATCCTATCAAGAATGGGCCTAAGAATAAGGAGTGAGCCTCCTTGCCCGTTCCATCACATAGCAATCTGGGCTTCCTAAGGGCCCAGTAAGCACAAGGTGGGCCACATTCTCTATGAAAGGCTCGATACGAACATAAGATGGGCTCCAAGGCTTGGGTGGAAAACATCATTATCAAATGAGGGCCCAACAGATTGGGATAGCCTGATCAAGGAAAAGATGGGTAATATAATCATCAATGGGGGCACACCGGTTTGGGTTAGCCCATTAAGGGGAGATGAGAATGGGCCTAACAACGGGCCCTAGGGAGAGTTACAATGTGGACATCTAACCATTATTTCTCATACAATGTGGACATTAAACCATCATTGCTCCCAAAGCATGGCCCATTTAATATCAACCAGGAACATGAATGGGCATCATAAACATCATTACATACATCCGGGTGGAATCACACATCACGATGGGCGTCATATACATCACCTTAGGCCTCACACAAGGGCTTTATATACGTCGCATTAGGCCTCACTTATGAGCCTCATATAGATCACATTGGGCCTCATACTTGGGCCTCAAATACATCACAATGGGCTGCACCACATGGGCCTAAAATACATTATAATGGGCTACGTCCCATGAGCCTCAAATATATCACAATGGGCCACAGGGTGGGTCCCGCGTGCACATGGTGGGTCCCACTCAAAATCTAAATCTAACTAATTCTCTTTATAATGCCATAAAACGATCTCTACAGATGGTTGGATGGTATGGATACAACACATGCATCATGTGGGCCACACTGTCCATGTGTGGATAACGTGGAATAAAACACATACATTGCAGTGGTCCCCACCATCCAGACCACTGGACGGTGTGGATCCAAAACACCTGCAGTGTCCACGTCCGGATGGACGGTGGACAAAACCCATGTATTGGTGGGTCCCACGTGTGGCCCACCCGATATATTAGTTATATATATATATTTATATTTATATCAAATGTCCAGCTCTGGATGTCCATTGACGGATGCTCTGGATATAAATCGATGTGGGATCCACAGGACTTGCTGATGTTAATTTAGCAGTTGTACTACTGGTGGGGTTCACATAGATGGATGGTCTGGATATAACACGTACCCATGATCTGGACCATAAAACTTTGCTGACGATAATACAACAACTATATGGCTGCACGGTACACCAGCCAATACAACAACTATATAGCTATACGTGCTGGAGGTAGCCCGTCTTTAAGGTGGGTCCCACATGCTGGAGGTAGTACGAATGGCGTAGATGGAGAATACATACAAAAGGTGCTTCTCACCATCCAGCAACTTGGACAGTGCAGATAACACTCATAAATCACGGTGGTCCCACGTCCAGTGGGCCACATGCCCGGGATCAAGCTGATATTTGCAGTTTCCTTCATTTAGGCATGTCCCAACGGACAGGCAGCAAGGTGAGGTCCAACACGTGGACAGCGTGGATTGGATGCATCATGGTGGGCCACAAGATGGGAAAGAGAGAGATGGAGAGAGAGAGAGAGGTATGATGGAGGGCTCTACCACTATGAGCCCTTCCTTCAATACATAACATACATCATGTGGGTCCTAATACATGTGGGCCCACCAATCAAAATCAACGGTGGAGATCCCTTTTTCACAAAAAATGTAAGGTCTAGATGACCTTCTCACAATGGAAAAATAGACATAATGATGGGGTCCATGGAGAATGGCCCCATCATGGGATGAACATATGGATCATGGTGGGTCATCGGTCACACCTAGAGTCCAAAGTAAGATCCATACCATCAATCGGTAGGCCTCACTTGGCCTATCACTAAAATTACAATCTAATCCTACAAAACACCCACTGATGGTCTTCTTCTTTAGCTCATTAGCTTCAACTTTGATAGAGGATGATGAAGTTTGAAGGGTTGGATGATGAGATTAGGTGGTAGGGAGGGGGCCTTCTCTTTTCTCTCATGAAAGCTTAGGAAAATGGTGGAGAATGAGATGGGATGGAGTGATGGATGGGAGAGAGGGATGGTGGTGTAGGAGAGAGATGGGTGTGTGTGTGAGAAAGGGATGGGTGGGAGAGAGAGAGAGAGAGAGAGAGAGAGAGAGAGAGAGAGAGTTGACTTTGGGGATGGCTTGTGTAAGAGATGGATGGGTGATGTACTTGACTTGACTTAATTGATTGATGTGATGTTTAGGTAGAGATTCTTTCGGCATTCTCAATGTGTGGCCTTTTCCTCAAAATAAACGCAGGCCCATAACTCCTTGCCTGGGTGTCGCATCAGTGCGCAAGTCACAGCGATGACGCGGTCACTATGGTACAAGTTTTAAGTCGAGCCGACTCAGATCTATGGGATGCGACTCAGGGTCACGCCCAAACGCTGTCTATAGGTCACAGGTTACCGAAAATCACCGGGGAGGATCGTGAAAGTCTAAGGAATGATATGGTTTAGGATACGGGCCTTACACTTCTCGATCCAAATAATATTAATTCCTCCCACCAGCTGACCTTGCAGACGTTGGGTATTAAGTACGCCCCCCTCCACAACAAGGGACCATCGATCATGAGGTGGTCCAGGCCTGATGAAGGTTAGGTTAAAATAAATGTGGACGAATTAGCCAGAGGCAACTTGGGGCAATCAGGCGGTGGGGGATTTGTAGAGGGAGCAGTAGGGAATTCCACTTCACGTTTGCCTCGATCTACGATAATGGCACAAACTTTAAGGCAGAAGCAATGACGTTAGCAAAAGGTCTAGCTTTAACTATCACTAAAGGCCATTCGCACATTGTCATGGAAAACAATTCTAAGAGCTTGGTGGACCTGCTTAACAAAGATTACACCCTGGGATGGACTTTCTAGTATATATGGGCCAAAATCTCTCAATTAAGGAAAAGGGCCACTTTGAGGATTTCCTTCACACCGAGAGAGGCCAATGGAGTGGTAGAAAGGCTGGCCAAAGTTGCAAACGAAGTCCAAGGTAGGACGCTTTACCAGACAACAGCGGACCTCCCCTCCCTTGCTCGAGGCTCCTTTTTCCTAGACATGGTGGGGCTAGGCGCTGTCAAGTTGGGTTGAGGATGGAGGTAGAAGATAGGTTAGTCTATATATATGTGGATTTAATGTTAGAGCTACATGATAAGTGAGGTCATCACCCTTTTTTATGATGCCCACCCAAAAAACTTGTGAGTTTCTCCATACGAATATATTCTTTAGTTTAAAAAAACAATATGAGCGGAGTGATTGAACTGGGTTTTTATTTTGTTTTGAGGTTGAGAGAGATGGTTAGAATTGAAGAAAACATCATCTTTGAGCTTTACTAATGGACCGACACTGTACGAATCTAGTTAATTTTTAGCTATAATCAACAATTCTACTTGTATATTATTCTCTAGAGATATTATAGGCCATGGCCCACTAATCAAGCCCATCCATAGTGTTATAATTTGGACAACCATTGTCTATGGCCCGATTTTGTTGGGCTCAAATCTGGGCTTGGGCCCATATTTTTAGATAGATATTTTCATTTTTTGTCCTTCCATTAAATGGCCATAAGCATGCATATATGGTGCACTGTCACTTGCCCATGGACATTTAGACAATAGTTGCATGTCCCATGTTATATAGTAAGCGATACAGTGCCGATTTTTAGGTTCGTTGACTTCTTTTTTTTTTTCTCAAGCTTATGAGTACATAATTATATCCCCAGATCATCCATTGATGGGGTGATTTAGGATTTAACTAAAGAAGTGAGCCAATGATAGAGTCCATTTATGCTATGGATGGTCCACATTTAATGCAATAATAATTGATGACTCCCATGGTGCACCAGCAGCGTTGTACGCCAGCAGCATTGTGCGCCGCACAATGCATGTTTCGCACAACGATGGCGAGCTTTACCTCTCTTCTTTCGCAAATTCTTCCTTCTCAACTATTGGTTGGCCAATGACCATATTAAAGGGGTTGTGGGGTATTTATAGCCACTCACACATGCGAATATGCCACGTAAGCTCATTGTGCGGACTCCTTTGTGTGGTCCTCCTTTGCGTAGACCCCTTTGTGCGGCCTTCCTTCGTGTGGACGCCTTTATGTGAAAACTGTTGTGTGGTAATCTGTAGTTCAAGATCTATTCTCGCATAGTGTTCTGCGCAATACACTTCATTTCGCACAACGAGTTACACACAAAGTGTTACGCACAACCGGTTCTTCTTACCTTTTCTCCCTATTTTATGCCTCAACAGCATGATCCAGTAGAACTTTCAAGAGTTGTTTTTTTATATCAAGGCCCAGTTATATGGTCTGATGCCATAACTTCTTACTGTTCTAATAATAATATCGCAAGATCCCAAGTATAGGATCTGATGGAGATAAGGAACAAATGTCTATCAAAAGAGATAGAATCATCGTCAATAACTTCTATGGCCTTCGGGAAGTTAATAAATGAAGTCGAGAGAAGTCTTATCTATTTTTTTGAATTAGCAAAGGTTTAGGAAAAATATACTCTTAGTCAGTCTATGAAGAAATGCTAAGGAAGCACAAACTAGAAAAGACTCAGTAATTGAATTTATAGAGCCAAAAATAACGTCTCCAAAAGCACGATATAATGCAAAGCACGATGACAAGCACAAAGAGAAGACAACTCAATCATTATCCTATTGCAAATATTACAAATATTTTAAAAAGTTTTTTAATATGT
Source organism: Magnolia sinica (assembly GCF_029962835.1). NCBI lineage: Eukaryota > Viridiplantae > Streptophyta > Magnoliopsida > Magnoliales > Magnoliaceae > Magnolia > Magnolia sinica. Next base: position 89,025,705 of record NC_080573.1, on the reverse strand, counting down.
ACTTTATGAAACTAAATTTGAAAATTATGATATCATGAAGTACTAATTCCGATTAATTTGGTAGGAAAGATTACCATTCGAAAGCTTGGGTTGTCCAGATCATGAATAAAGGAGACAATAAAAAAAGTTGTTGTAGTAGGAGCAACATTAAAAAATAACTCTCTAAACGGAGTTCAAAGAAAGAGTTGTAGAAATTAATCAAAGGGACCATTGTAGTAGCAACATTGAAAGATAGTTCTCTAGCTAAGATACTCAAAGACGAAGTCGTCACAGCTGTTACAGTGACGAGTTTCGATGGAAAGTGAATTTAGCCTCCCTATTGAAGCATCTACTTGACACTGCTGGCTGGGGGCAATTAATCTTCTGATTGAGTGTGATCATTTAGTCTTCCATACAAGCAGGGTCATCCAGTCATCCTTTAGTTGTAATTCATTCGGTTCTTCGAAGAAGATCGATCTTCCATTTGATTTCATAAATTAATCAAAGAAGGATCGAGAGGCATCTATTGGGGCATAAAAATATATATATTTCTCTCTCTAGAAGTCTCAATGCGCATCCATCACTTAGTGTCGAAATTCCACTATGATCCTTGTTAGAGTATAGAGGCCCTTTCTGAGAAGCCCCTGGTTGTGCGCCCTGCATTGTGCACTCTTGGTTATGCACCCCCTACCTGGACTCCTGTTGTGTGCCCCTACCTAGATTCTTGTTGTGCACCCCGGCCTAGACTCTTGTTGTGCGCTACCCCTGTTGAAGATGTAATGACCCGAAAAATTTCGTGCTAAGACCCGAGTACTACCTCAAATTTCTTAGAAGTCATTTATGGGTTAATTAGCGCTAACCTCGATTGCTTGTGAAATTAGCATCAATCACTTTAAATTTGATCTGCAGGACTCAAAACCTGTAGAATCGTTAGCGCTATGTTACTCTGAAATCTGGGATTCAACGCTAAATTCAGTTGCTCTCAGAAATATTTGGAATCTTTGTATCGGACCTGGACTGGGCGTCGAAAGTCCGATAGCGATGATCTTAGACGATTATGGTCACCTTGTTGGCCTTGACCATCACCTCAGAAATTAAGTCCAGATGATGTCCTTGGTCGATTTGCTTGAGTCTGGAGTGAAGAGTGTGAGAATGGTGAGAAATTAAATATGATTTTATAAAATCTGAGTCGTGTCACTTGCGCGACGATTTTAAGCAATTTGACCATTAGATTATGACCTAATTTCACCCTCGGATCAGGAAAGATGGCCTAGGCATGTCATAGTACTTGTGGACCTGATCGAGTTTCGGTGACCATTGAAATGAGATTGGTCCGCCACGGCTGATCTGTAAATCCGATCGGTATGAAAACTTAGTCTGACCTAGATCCATGGTCAGTGAGCTTAAGTCCGACCGCACGTGGAAAAAGGACCATCGGAAGCATTCCGTTGGATCGAGAGAAGCCTGTTTTGGTTATAACCTAAGTATACCTTGGCCCTGGGGCTATTTTCATCAATGTTAGGCCTATATAAAGACCTCAAAACCCTCACTCTCTATTCCATACGAATTTCCTAAACCCTAGCTAAGAGAGAGAGAGAGGAAAAGAGAGAAAGTAAGAGAGAAGTTGGTGAATCATTTGAGATTCTTTCTTGTTGCTTTGCATCCTTAAACCGTCACTTCTGAATCGTTATTCCGGCGATTCTAAGTTCATCCTTAGGTAAGTTAATCAAACCCTAGTCTGTTTTAGAGCTTAGAATAGTCTAAGTGTTGATGTAGCTCATTTCTATTCATGCCTTAGGTTATCTAGTCGCCATTGATGAAGACTTATCGTCTAAATCAAATTTGTGCACTTTTTCTATAGGTTATGGTTTTCAAGGCTTTCAATGTCAGATAATGGTTTATTATTGTTGTAGGTGTAATTTTACATGCCAAATTCGATGTTTATATTACGTTCCTGATATATATGAGTTATAGTGAGATTTGTGTATTCCTTGTGTATATAGAAAGTATCGTATACATATAAAATACGAACATGTGTGTGCCATGATTAATTGTCGTGTACTTGTGCTAGTTGTATGTGTGTCAACTCCTTGGCAAAAGGAATTGTCCAAATGTGTGTTATCACCAACATATGTCATGTATGTTGGAATATGTAGTCTAAGTGTTTGTAGAAATGTCTGAATGATCTAATGTGTAATATATTATCCTATTTACGGGCGTTGAGAAGAGATTCTCTACTCTCCTATTGGTGTGTATGATTTTCTGTACATAATTTACATTCTTTGTTATTTAAGTTCCACCACTACTTATGTGTAAATCCATGTTAAGTTGATATTCATCAAATGCTTTCATATTGTATGATTAGAATTGTTGTTCCATTACTGTTCTAAATTATTAGTATGAATATCTGTTATGATTGAATGTGTTTGGGACTATGAAATAGTTCAAGGAATCGGTAACAAACCATGAGTTCGTGGCCGAGGTTGTTTTCGCCACGTAGGATGTGTTTGACGAACCCAAGTCATATTAGGGTTGTCGGCAGTGGTTTGGCCACACGGAGTGTTTGCGCACTCTATGTCATTCAACTCAACGTGCGCTCATGTTAGTCGAGCTCGTCAAGTAACCCGATTGTCCTGGTGGATGTACGCCATGTATGGACGTTATTGTTTGAATCTAGGGTACCAAACTTACCAATGCAATCCTTTGTGGTGCCAAAATCACTGTTATGTTATATATAAACTGCTTAAGTGAAGCTCTCTCAAGGATCAACATACATGAACAAGCTAAGCTCACATCAAGCAAAGCTCTCAAGTACAAGACTCAGGATCTTGAATGAAAGAACTGATCACAAGACAAGACTCTTGAATGCAAGAACTGCTCACAAGACTCAAGCTGAAAAGAAAGTACAAGGCAAGACTCAAGCTGAAATCAAGACTCAAGTGAAACTCAAGCCACTTTCATGATTGTGCTACTTCAAGGTTTAATCTTCATCAAGACTTCAAGGCTCATTCTTCATGGTCTCTTATTTCAATGTCCATACTTCATGATTGAGGTTTATTTGACCATAGGATGACCTTAGAAGTAGGTCATTTCGGATACATAAGTCGAATGTTATTTTACATGTGATTGGTCCTGCTCTTCGACTAGTCTTAGGTCTGCTTCGACTAGTCTTATACTTGCTGGGTCTTGAGAAAATCCTCGATCAATCGTAAGTTTGTTACAAATTAGGATAAAATACTTAGCCTTGACTAGTCACGGAATCTGTTCGACCGGATCGTAGGAGCAGTGTTTACGCATCTTCGACCGGTCGTAGAATCTACGACTCGAAGTCAACTTTATAGGTTCTTCGACCGATCGAAGGAAACCTACGACCAGAGTCGTAGGTGACCTACGACCGGATCGTAGGAAGGCTACGACGATCGTAGAGATGAGCATATCCGCCTAATCTTTCAAATATCTGTTATGGCTTCGACTAGTCGAAGAGCACTCTAGACGATCGAAGACCCGATCTTCTCACCTATAAATAGTGCACGAATCTCGGAAGAAATCATCGATTTAATTATAGTATTCAAGCCAATCTTCGTCGAACTTACGAGAGATAATTTTGTGCTCCATCTAAGCTAAGTGTGCTTATTTAATATCTTCTTTCCTTAGCTTTATTTTAATTGATTTTGTTTCTTATTCCAATTTGATTTGAAAAGAGGAATTGTTATTCCCTTTCTTTGGAATCAAAATCAATTAAGGCAAGCCCTATTTGGTTTAATTTAAAATCTATTAGAACTAGAACCATTGTAATCGAGTACTGGACATTGAACTTGGACATTCAATCATCTACTTTGATTTGGTTCTACCGGGCTGCTACAACGAAGAAGATATTCAGGTATTTTACATATTGTAAATTCCTTTCTATTATTTTGGTTTCTTTCAAGATTTGCCGGAAAAATCTTGTTATTTTGGTTATCTGAGGAGAGCCAGGAAAACTCAGAAGTGGGGTTTTTAATTGTGTAAGCCCACATACAAAGACACAATTGTAAGGGTTTTGGGTGAACATAGGAAAACCTATTTTTAGTGAACGCTAATATCCCCTGTGTGAGGATATTAGGAGTGGAGTAGCTTTTTGTGTGGCTGTTGGATAACAGTTGGTGAACACACAGGCGAACCACTATAAATCCTTTGAGTTGTGGTTGATTGATTTATTCTTTTAATTTTTTTTTTATTCTTTTTGTGGGATGTATGTATGGTGGTGAATGTTGTAATTATTTCAAGCTTTGTGAGAATATTGTAATAGCTTAGAATTTACTTTCTACTATTCCTTTATAAGCTTGATTTTCAATTTCATTTTGAAAGTTGTTCCAGCAAGGTTGCCCTGCCATTTTTATGGTGTATGGCTGTCCCTAGAACAATACATCTTTAATTACAAGTTATTTCAATTCAGTTCATATTTGTTTTTGTATTCCTCTTCGATTTGAGACTTGATACAAAGACCTTTCTAGAAATAAGGTTGTCCTACCATAAACTCTGTTTTTGGTGTAAGGTTGTCCTTAGAATAACGTTTGTATCAACCTCTCAAGATCTGAATTTTGAGGTTGTTTTTCTTTCTTGCATTATTATTTAATTTGGCATCATTTTCTTTATTATTCCGCTGTTATAAGTTTTTATTTGGCATTGTCCTATTCACCCCCTCTAGGACATATAGCTTGGCCTTTTCAAGTGGTATCGAGCCTAATAGCTCCTTTTTAATTCTTGGATTTAATTCTGAGCTAACGATTTAAGCTATTTAAGATGTCAAATTTTGATAGCCTTTCGATCACTAGGCCTCCACCCTTTGATGGCTCCAACTATGCTTATTGGAAAGCCGAATGAGGATCTTCCTCAAATCAATGGATGAAAATGTGTGGCAAGCCACGGTGGTGAATGGAATCCTCCTATCATGGAAGTTCCTGGGGTTGATGGTTGAAAGTCTATGAAAACCACACCATATTACCAATGGACCACCCTTGAGAAAAGTGAGAGTAGTGCAAATGCTAAAGCACTAAATGCAATTACTTGCGCACTATCACCGGATGAGTTCAAAAGAATCATTTCTTGTGATACTCTCCAAAGCAAGCTTGGGATATATTAGAAATGACACACGAGGGTACTACAATTGTCAAAAATCTAAAGTCCAACTACTCACAACAAGATTTGAAGAAATTCATATGGAGGAAAATGAGATGTTGATGGACTTTTACACGAGATTGAATGACATTGTAAACTCAATGTGGGGTCTTGGCGATAAAATCCCAGAAAGTAATGTATGTGCAAAAATATTACGCTCACTTCTGAACGGTTCAATTCTAAAGTAACCGCAATCCAGGAACTTCGTGATAGGGATAATATGAGGGTTGAAGAACTAGTTGGTTCTCTACAAACCTACGAGTTAAACTTTAAAGCTCCTAAAGGTAAATCTATCGCTCTAAAATCTTCTAAATGTAGTTCAGAAGATAATTCTGATTCAGAGATGACATGGCTCTTTTACCTAAAAAATTTTACAAAATTTCAAAAGCAAGAAAAGGGTTGATTTTCAAAAATCAAATGACCAAAAGAAGTTTAGACCCAAATCTCGAAAATCTTTGAAAGATAGTCAATGTCACAACTGTCTAGAATATGGGCACTTAGCAAATAGATGTCCTAAAAGGGACAAACCCAAGAAGAAGGGTATGTTGGCTACATGGGATGAATCATCGGATTCTGAAGGTTCTTGAATCAGAAGATTCTGAAACCAAGTCGGGCAATGAGGTCAAAGCTCTTATGACTCTAGCCAAATTCACATTTTCAGATAATGACTCTACAAGTGAAGAAAATCTGAATAGTGAATGTGAAAATGAAGATGATCTTCAGACGCTTACAATGCCCTATATAAGGAAAGTTGTAAAATTATTGTCAAACTTAAACTTCAAAAGAAAAGTTTTCTAAACTCAAAAATTGTTTTGAATCGCTTGTCTTAGAAAAATCACAAATTTTAGATAATTTTGAAAAATCAAAATGCGATTTGGAATTTAAAAACTCTCAAATTGTTGATTTAAAATCTGAAATTGAGAAACTTAAAACTGAAGTTTCCTCTCTTCGAGTTTAAAGGACACATGGAAATATGCCCAAGGTGATCAAAATTTAGAAAAACTTTTATCCGGATCAAGAAAATTTGGCGATCGATCCGGGTTGGGCTATGATAAAAATCAACCTCCTAAACAAAAGTATACTCCTATGTTTGTTAAAGGAGAGTCCTCAAACTCAAAAGGGAAAAGTACTTATCAAGATTTTTCTAAAAATTCAAAAACTTTTCAAAACCTAGAAACAGCCATGTCACTTTAATCAGAATCGAAATCCACTAGCTGAAAAGATAGTTGATTTACTCAAGGAGCTATTAAAATCTAACTCTATAGGTCATTCCTACAAATATACACAAAAGAAGACCAACTATGTTCCTAAACCCAAAACAATTATGAAATGGGTTCCTAAAGTCACCTGCTTGGTTGCTCACACCGCTTTCAAAGCAACAAGTCATTCAAAGTGGTACCTAGACAGTGGATGCTCCAGGCATATGACAGGTGACAAAGCTTTATTCACCGATCTGAAAGATATGATGATGGTTCACACATTTGGTGATGGTAGTAACTGCAAGATTTTAGGCCAAGGTACGGTTCAACTTTTTAATCTTCCAGTGTTTAAAAATGTTTTATATGTTGAAGGCCTAAAGCACAACTTGCTTAGTATATCACAAATATGTGATAATAACCATAATGTTCGGTTTTCTAATCAAAGCTGTGAGATATTAAATAATAAGGGTTCTGTAATATTAACTGGACGTAGAACGTCCGAAAATTGCTATATTATTAGTGAATCCAGCTCATCTAATCAAACATGTTACATGGTCCATACGCGAGACCGATTTATGGCACAAACGTCTTGGACATGTACATTATCGAAATTTATATCGATTGAGCAAACGAGAACTTGTAAGAGGTTTACCCAAACTTGAAATTAGATAAAATATGTGGTGAGTGCCAGATAGGCAAACAAACAAAGAACTCACACAAAAAGGTGAATTCAAATACCACATCAAGACCACTCGAACTTCTCCACATGGATCGGATAGGACCTACCAGAACAGAAAGTCGAGGTGGTAAAAGTACATCTTGGTAATAGTTGATGACTTTACGATTCACTTGGGTAGTCTTCTTAAGGGATAAATCAAACCCTTGAAGAAGTAAGAAAAGTTCTCAAAAGGATTCAAACTGAAAAATCCTCTCAAATCAATAAAATTCGTAGTGATCATGGATCTGAATTTGAGAATAGCACATGGTCCATACAGACGAGACCGACCAAGGAATATTACATGAATTCTCTGCTCCCAAAACTCCATAACAAAATGGAATTGTAGAAAGGAAGAATAGGGTGCTTCAAGAAATGGCTAATGTCATGTTGAATAGCATGAAGCTCTCTAAAAATCTTTGGGCTGAAGTAGTCAACACAGCTTGCTATATTATTAACCGAGTCTACACTAGAAAAGATAATAATAAAATGGCTTACGAATTGTGGTTCAATAAAAAGCCTACTGTTAAATACTTTCGAGTTTTTGGCAGCAAGTGCTATATTTTACGTGATCGTGAAAATTTGGGAAAGTTCGATACAAAGAGTGATGAAGGTATTTTTCTAGGATACTCTTTAAACAGTCGAGCTTATAGAGTCCTGAACAAAAGGACTGGTGTGATTCAAGAATCCATTAATGTTGTCATTGATGATCATTTAAACACACCAACTTCTAATTCAGATAATGATGAAGTACTAATCATTGATAAACCTGATACTTCATCAAATCAAACTGATTCTGAGTTGAGGACTGTTAAAGATCATCCAACCACACAAATTCTTGGAAACCCTCTCACTGGTGTTCGCACCCGTAGACAACTTGAGGATATATGTAATTATGTATGTTTTACATCCCAAATTGAACCATCTAACGTAAAAGTAGCGATGACTTTTGTTATCTGGATTGTTGCGATGCAAGATGAACTCAACCAATTCATAAGAAATGATGTTTGGTATCTCGTACCAAGACCTAAAGATAAACACATCATTGGAACAAAATGGATTTTCAAAAATAAGTCTGACGAATGTGGAAATATAATTAGAAACAAGGCTAGCCTGGTGGTACAAGGTTATACTCAAATTGAAGGGATTGATTTCGATGAAACCTTTGCACCGATAGCACGTCTTGAATCTATCAGACTATTTATATCCATTGCATGTTTTAGAAAGATAAAGATCTATCGATGGATGTGAAAAGTGCTTTTCTAAATGGCGATTTACATGAAGAAGGCTATGTTGACCAGCCAATGGGATTTGAAGATTCCAAAAATAGTGATCATGTATATCGGCTTAAAAAGGCACTTTATGGATTAAAACAAGCACCTAGGGCATGGTATGAGAAACTAACAAAATTTCTTTTAACTCATAATTTTCAAATGGGATCTGTTGATAAAACTCTGTTTGTTAAGAAACATAATGATCATATCTTAATGGTACAGATTTATGTTGATGATATCATTTATGGATCAACTTGTACTGACTTGACTACTGAGTTTGCAGATTTGATGAAATCACGGTTCGAAATGAGCATGGTTGGGGAATTGACTTATTTCCTTGGATTGCAAGTAAAGCAACAATCAAGGAATATTCATTTCTCAATCTAAGTATGCCTTGAATCTAATCAAGAGATTTGGATTTGAGAATGGCAAGAATTTCGATACTCCTATGAGTACTACCCTGAAACTATCAAAAGACTCTAATGGTAAAAATGTTGACTCAAAACTTTATCGGAGTATGATTGGTAGTTTGTTATATCTAACTGTAGACCCGATATTTCTCTAAGTGTTGGTATTTGCGCAAGATATCAATCGATCCAAAAGAATCTCACTTGATTCGTTGTCAAGCGAATTATTAGATATGTCGCAAATACTGTTTAATCTCGGTCTCGGTATCCTCATGAAACCAATGTTCAATTAGTTGGGTACTCGAATGTGGGGTGGTAATCTAGATGATAGAAAATCAACCGGTGGTGGTTGTTTTTATTGGAAATTGTCTAGTTTCTTGGTTTAGTAAGAAACAAAATTCTATATCACTTTCAATAGCTGAAGCTGAGTAATGCATGTACACAGCTTGTTTGGATGCAACGAATGCTAAGTGATTATGGAATTAAACAGGATTCTATGTTATTACATTGTGATAATTCCAGTGCGATAAATATTTCAAAAAATCCTATTCAGCATTCTCGTACTAAGCATATTGACATTAGATTTCATTATATAAGGGAATTAGTAGAAGAAAAAGTTATATCTCTAGAATATATTCCTACTGAAAATCAACGTGCTGATATTTTCACAAAACCTCTTGATAAAAGCAGGTTCAAAAAGATGAAATTTGATCTTGGCATGTGCATTTTAAATTGATAATTTATGCCTTCTTGTATAATATTGTATATATTTGCTAGATTGTATTTCAATTTTTGTGTATATTGCAAGATATTGAATTTTTGGGGTTTATACGACCAGTCGTGAGTATACACGACCAGTCGTACTACGACCGGTCGTAGATACCCACGACTAGTCGTGGAGCACAGGTTTCACTTCAAATGGTATCCATGCTATCTCAAATGGTACTCGGTTTGTTTGCCTTCCTTAATCTGTCATTTCATTCTTGATTTCGACTCCATCCTGGTCATAGTGACATTCCATTTGCATACTTTATGTGTATTGGCTACTCATATGTTAGTCGATATGCCTGTTGATGAAGCACCAATCCATCATCTGATCTTCAACAATACAAATATTAATAAGATGAAGTTGGATCTGCTTCCTGAACAAGGTGGTGGTGATGGTGGTCCTGAAGAAGCTGGTGTTGATATTAATATGGATGATATTTTTGAGGAACTGGATTCTGACTCTGCTAATGATCCAGATTTTGTACCATCTGATGTTGATGCACGTCTGAGTGCATTAGAAGGTAGAGTTGAGAATATTAATGTTAAGTTGGAGAACATGTCTGTTGCTCATGATTTGCAATTCAAATACATGCGCAAATATCTAAGGCGCTTGAACAAAGGCATGCACCAACTTGATCCTACTATTCCTGCTCCTTCTTCAAGTTCTAATTCTGACTAGTTTCTATGAGACTTTTGGTATGTAATAACTTTATTACTTTGCTCTTGTTTGATTGAGTTTGAGTTGGATTCTATGCTGGATATTTGTTCTTGATGTAATATTTATGCCGGATATATGTGATGCTATCTTGAGTATCTCTATGACTCTTTTGCTATACTCTATTTCCTCCTCATGTTTACTCTCATTCCTTTATTTAGTTCTCCTTTGTCATATTGTGACAAAAAGGGGGAGAATGGTTTGTTGTTAATGTGATTGTGAGAGGAGTAGCATTGGTTATGTTACTCAGGGGGAGTGGGGTGTCAAGAAGAATATATGTTTGATCTTGTTTCTTGTTGAATGTTGAAACTGGTTGAATGTTAAATGTTGATTATTGATTTGCATGTATTAACCAGTTGTTTTACTTTTGTTTGGTTATGTGTTTTGTCACTAATTTGACAAAGGGGGAGATTGTAAGTGCTATAGTTTATATCCCTGTTTGTTGTCAAATTTGTGGTGCCAAAATCACTGTTATGTTATATATAACCTGCTTAAGTGAAGCTCTCTCAAGGATCAACATACATGAACAAGCTAAGCTCACATCAAGCAAAGCTCTCAAGTACAAGACTCAGGATCTTGAATGAAAGAACTGATCACAAGACAAGATCTTGAATGCAAGAGCTGCTCACAAAACAAGACTCAAGCCGAAAAGAAAGTACAAGGCAAGACTCAAGCTGAACTCAAGACTCAAGCTGAAACTCAAGCCACTTTCATGTTGAGCTACTTCAAGGTTTAATCTTCATCAAGACTTCAAGGCTCATTCTTCATGGTCTCTTATTTCAATGTCCATACTTCATGATTGAGGTTTGTTTGACCATAGGTTGACCTTAGAAGTAGGTCATTTCGGATACATAAGTCGAATGTTATTTTACATGTGATTGGTACATTCTTGACCAGTCTTAGGTCTGCCGACTAGTCTTATACTTGCTTCGACGATCTAAGAAAATCCTCGACGATCGTAAGTTTGTTACAAATTCGGATAAAATTTGTTAGCCTTCGACTAGTCTGGAATCTGTTGACCGATCGTAGGAGCAGTGTTTCGCATCTTCGACGATCGTAGAATCTACGACTCGACTTTGCGAGACCTACGACCGATTGTAGGTGACCTACGACCGATCGTAGGAAGGCTACGACGATCGTAGAACGGTCGAGCATATCCCGCCGGATTTCAAATATCTGTTATGGCTTCAACTAGTCGAAGAGCACTCTAGACCGGTCGAACACGATCTTCTCACCTATAAATAGAGCACGAATCTCGAAGAAATCATCGATTTAATTATAGTATTCAAGCCAATCTTCGTCGAACTTCCGAGAGATAATTTTGTGCTCCATCTAAGCTAAGTGTGCTTATTTAATATCTTCTTTCCTTAGCTTTATTTTAATTGATTTTGTTTCGTATATTCCAATCTGATTTGAAAAGAGGAATTGTTATTCCCTTTCTTTGGAATCAAAATCAATTAAGGCAAGCCCTATTTGGTTTAATTTAAAATCTATTAGAACTAGAACCATTGTAATCAAGTATTGGACATTGAACTTGGACATTCAATCATCTACTTTGATTTGGTTCTACCGGTACAACGAAGAAGATATTCGGGTATTTTACATATTGTAAATTCCTTTCTATTATTTTGGTTTCTTTCAAGATTTGCCAGAAAAATCTTGTTATTTTGGTTATCTGAGGAGAGCCAGGAAAACTCAGAAGTGGGGGTTTTTAATTGTGTAAGCCCACATACAAAGACACAATTGTAAGGGTTTTGGGTGAACTGGGAAAACCTATTTTTAGTGAACGCTAATATCCCTGTGTGAGGATATTAGGAGTGGAGTAGCTTTTTGTGTGGCTGTTGTATAACAAGTTGGTGAACACACAGGCGAACCACTATAAATCCTTTGAGTTGTGGTTGATTGATTTATTCTTTTAATTTTTTTATTTATTCTTTTTGTGGGATGGATGTATGGTGGTGAATGGTGTAATTATTTCAAGATTTGTGAGAATGTTGTAATAGCTTAGAATATACTTTCTGAAATTCCTTTATAAGCTTGATTTTCAATTTCATTTTGAAAGTTGTTCAAGCAAGGTTGCCCTGCCATTTATGGTGTATGGCTGTCCCTAGAACAATACATCTTTAATTACAAGTTATTTCAATTCGGTTCATATTTGTTTTTGTATTCCTCTTCGATTTGAGACTTGATACAAAGACCTTTCTAGAAATAAGGTTGTCTTACCATAAACTCTGTTTTTGGTGTAAGGTTGTCCTTAGAATAACATTTGTATCAACCTCTCAAGATCTGAATTTTGAGGTTGTTTTTCTTTCCTGCATTATTATTTAATTTGGCTATCATTTTCTTTATTATTCCGCTGTTATAAGTTTTTATTTGGCATTGTCCTATTCACCCCCTCTAGGACATATAGCTTGGCCTTTTCACATGTATGGACGTTATTGTTTGAATCTAGGGTACCAAACTTACCAATGCAATCCCGTTAACCATTGTACCTTGATCCGCTAAGACTCGTGAGCCGGACATGGTGGTATGGGACACTGTGGTCGAGCTGGTGGCCTACGCTGGGGTGATGAGCCTCCCCATAGTGACCAGTGAGCACACCAGACTCGTGAGCCGATTATGGTGGTATGGGACACTATATTCGCACTGTCGGCTTACATTGATTGGTGACGAGCCCTTTGTAGTGACCTTGAGCATACCTTGATACTGCATTGAGGCGACGAGCCTTAGAGTGGTAACTAAGGTATGATGGCGTGCATTGATTGGTGATGATCCCTTTGCAGTGACTTAGAACCATATGATCGTATGAGATTGCTTAGGACTGACGACCCTAGAATGGATCACTGTTTGGGAATTGATATGAGGAAGGTACTTTAGCTTCCCAATCCTGCTATATGAAAAGGACTAATAACAACTTGGTAATCATGTTCATGCACCACATTGCATGTGCGTTGGCGTCGTTGGCACTGCAGGAGGTTGTCATGCATAACGTAAGATGAAGACGCTGAGGGAGTGCAGGCGAGGGCATGCATCATTTATACATACATCCTTGCATTAACAAGAGTAATTAGGATTTGTTTGATTGTATTGCCTTATCATTACTGCTTGATTCATTTGATAACATGTTAACTTTTACTGTATAGTTCCACTGAGTTGATACTCACTCCCACATTCTGGGACGGTGTTTCAACACTAACCAGACTCTGTCTTAGATGCAAATGATGACGTGACCCTTGAGGCAGAGCAGGAGTATGAGGATGATGAGGATACGTTTTTTTTTATGCAGTTCTCAGGCGGGTTCATGTGAGCCGTGTCCTGATCGATGGGGATTCTGGGTTTTCTTTGGAATAGATAATTTCATTTTGATACTTGTATTTTGAAGATAAACACTTGTAATGATGACCTGGTAGAGCACACATATTTCAGGGACTTACACATGTACACATATATTTCTTTAAGTCTTCCGCTTGCGTTTTTCACTTATCCTTGGTTATGTTTGCAGTTTGGCTTAATCTATTCCATGTTTTATGCACTCATACAGATAACATATATCCATCATTACATATGTTGCATAAGTGATGTTTTGGAACTCGGGAGCTGAGTTATGCTCGACCCCCAAATTTCAGGGCGTTACAGAAGACCTACTGTGCACTAGAAGTTGTTGTGCGCTGGAAGCTGTTACGCGCTAGAAGCTATTGTGCGCTAGAAGCTGTTGCGTGTTGGAAGCTGTTGCGCACTAAAAGCTTTTGTGTTCAAATAGCCCTCTCACACATGTGAGAAGACTATAAATACCACACCCCTCTCCTCATTTGGAGGAGGACTCCT